>NC_056751.1:715738060-715805560 GCF_019279795.1 Protopterus annectens | reverse complement strand
ACCTTCCCTGTATGTCTACGTCAATAGTCTCAGAGCAAACATCGCATCTTGAGTATTCTGTCTTGGAATTAAACCATACTGCTGATCACTAATAATCACCTCCCTTCTTAAACCAGCTTCCACTTCTCTTTCCAATAATTTCATGCTGTGAATGATCAATATTACCCCACTGTAGTTACTACAGCTCTGCACATCATATTTATTTATATAATCCAGTACCAAAACACCTTTCCTCCACTCCTCAGGCATCCTCTCACATTCCAAAATTCCATCAAACAATCTGGTCAATCATGTTACTGCCATTTCCCCTAAATACCTCCGAGCTTCCACATGTATGTCATCTGGACTAACAGCCTTTCCATTCTTCATCATCTTCATAGCTATCTGTACCTCTGCCTTGTACAGCATGCATATCTGATATGTCATAACTATTGTTTTTTGATGCATAGTAGTAATAAACAGATGTGCATAAGTGCTAGTACTGTGGACTTGTACTGTTTATGTACTGTAATGCTGCATGCACCCTGTAGCAATGCCACAGCTGTGGCCACTAACACTGCATCTCTCACACTCTTATGCAGGTCTCTCCGGTATACCACCATGGCAGCAGCCTGTAGCTGGTGAGTATGGTGTATGTTGATGCTTGCCAATACACTGGGCATGTACTGGATATGGTATATGCCATGCACACATCTAACACACCTACCCTTAATGCATGCTGTACATGCTCACGTATTGCTGCTATTACATGCACTGCATCACAGTGGTGACCATGATGGCGTATTTGGAAAGGTATGTCAGACTCCTGCGGGATAAGTAATGTCCTGTCATTTTGAAAATTGTCCACAGGGATTAACATAATGGTGACACACACAGACTACAGTAGGGACATGTGTGAAACATCACGCCTGTACAGTGCACCAACAGTTTATATACCAGTATTACAATGGCAACTGTTACAGATGTACACTATGGCATAATGTATTAGTGTAGTCCACATTATTAGCTGGGATGTGGCTGTAACACATGCTATTCAATGTATGGGACACTGCAAACTGACACACATGTAGCCCATACTTGTCAAGCAACTGCAAAAAGCCTGAAGGTGGGGAGGGGGTGTCAGTATGACACACCAGTGCACTGCATCAGGGAGCCATAAGGATGGTAATAATGGCTGTATCTGCACACAGGCTGGGTCAGTAACTGTGGCAGACATAAATCTACACCCACAGAAATAGTGACAGCAGTGTGTGAACACCAAGGGGTGTGCATATAAGTAGACCTTGCAATCATGCAGAGTTGGGGAACATATGTAGGGCAGACTGACCATACACAAGTAAATGCAGATGGGCCATTTTAGTATACCCCTGACAGGAATAGTGACTGCTGTAGTATATATAACAATGGGTGGAACAAAATTTCATCATAATCGTGTGCACACATAGGCACACACACGACTGTATGCAATGCGGTTAGCATCCGCACATCGAACACCTTTAGTAGACACTGCATGTGGATGTACAGGACATATGACACATATCAGGCTTATGTACTGTTAATATATGTAGCACTGTTGTCCCATGGCAGATCAAGGAATGGTGCATCATATCAATAAGAGCGTGTAGACTCCCCATAGCCACGGTATGATCTGGCAGTTGCCAGTGTAATACTATTTAAATGTTCATAAATGGTCTGCTAATGCTGAGAGCTGCAAACCACACATCTAGCATTCACAAATGACATCTGACCACACATCATCCCAGGTATGTTTTGCTGGAAAACATACCATCTGTAAGCACTACAGCTGACATAACTGACACAGTACTACACATTCAGCAGTGGGATGTACACCTGTGATTTGTGGTGCACAGTACATGCCAGGGTGCACAACAGGTGCACAGCAAAACTGTGTAAATGGGTGCAGTGTTCACCAGGGGAAGGGGTATCACCTACTAACATGGGCCATGCCTCACACACATGTATACTGTTGCTAGCATGGATTGACTAAAGCTGCACTGCATGCTGTTGTGTATCATATTTTATGCATGTTGACAGATGAGCAATAGGAGGACTGTATGTACTATCATTGTGCAACCTTATCTGTGTGTGTGTGTGTGTGTGTGTGTGTGTGTGTGTTAATGTGTGGGTGGGTGTTCATATCATCTGTAGGTTCAATGTGGTGTAGAGGAGGAAGGATGCTGTATGTAGGATGTGTGTGTGCATGTGTGTGGTTGTGTGGGTGTCCATGTATGCACATGTGTGACTGTGGAGATTATGATATGGCAGTACTTTCCTTTGTGATGGTGCAGTACATGGACATGGACTGACACAAGACATAACAGGAATACTTGTCTGATATGTAATCACAGGACAGCTGATGGTCTAATAAGGTCTGTAGCATGGAACATGCATTGGGAGGGAATGAAGATACCAGGTATTCCCTCATTATTCAATATAGCAGGGAGGTGAATGACAACTCATGTAGGCAGCACTACAGATGCATTGGGAAATTACTAGACAACAGCAGGGAGTGTATACATATATCACAGTTGTCACATGACAGGTTGATTGAGCAGCATGTCAGGCATGTACTGAATAATCCTTACACATGACACTACAGTGTGTGACACTATGGAGTGAACGTATCAGCCCCTCACATATAGGGGCCAAGCTCACAAAGTCACAACATACACAGAGTGAACACTGAATGACAGCAATGAAGCCATTTAATCAGTACTACACTCAGGTCATGGAGTTAATGGAGTAACAGGTCTTGTGTTGTGGTCACTTTCGCATTTAGAGGAATGAGATGTTAATGAGTGGCATTAATGTGTGTATGTCACCAAGCATGATGCATGATGGGCAACTTAAGGGAATACACGTGGGAATGTCTGGTGGAGTGTGTGTGTGTGTGTGTGTGTGTGTGTGTGTGTGTGTGTGTGTGTGTGTGTGTGTGTGTGTGTATGCATTGTTATGTAATGCTGGATAGGTCTTAACGTGCATTTCATTTTATCCCCCACAGGTGATGAGGTGGGTCAGTGTTCCTCCTGCAGGTAACCTGATATTGGTGTGCACGCAGACACTGACGATGATGAGACCATGATTGAGGCACAGGTGGGTTTGTCAGGGGTCAACACAGTGCCAGCATTTGACATCCCCCTCTTAGCCACTCCACCCCAGCACACAGTTCCAGTGCCTATACATACTCCATCACCAGTGGCCATAGCTGAGGGACAGTTGGCAGTTAGTGGCAGTGCAAAGGGTAGTGTGGTGACCATGCAAGCTGTGTCTGTCCACAGCAGGCATAGCCAGATGTCCGGCAGGCCACCACATAGGCAGATGTGCCAGGGTGCTCATGGTAGGGCTGCTGGTCATCCTGCCCCTGGCAGATGTGCCACAACTGGTACCACCAGGCGCATGTTGTATGCTGTCATGGAGGCACAGGCAAGTATAATAATGCAGAACAGACAGGGCCTGAGGCTGCAGAGGGCTGCCTACTCATCTGTAAGTGACAACATCTGTGAACTTGCTGCTGTCCTCCGTGAACAGAATGAGATCATGGATAGATGGTGGGGTGAGATGGTGGGTCTCCTTGACCATGGTATGTCTGTGCTTGAACACCTGGTGGGAGTGGTGTGACAACCGCGTGGACGTGGGTCAGAAACAACAACATCTGGCAGTCAACATGGACGTGCTAGGATGCCAAGCCACTCCTGTACTGTAAGTAGTAGCCCCAGTATGTCACTAGGGGTGCTGTCCACACCACACCAAAGCAGACCTCATGCACGTGGCCCTGGCCAGTCCCAGGTGGGACATGGCTCCAGCAGACATCAGGGGAGAGTAGCATCTCAAGGATTGTACCTGCATGTGCCAGTGGAACCCCTGGCAGGCACAGTCAGTGTGTCCACGGCCGGAGCCTGTGAACTGCACACCCTGCTAGGTATGGTCTTCAGCTGTCGAAAAGCACCTGTATGGGTAGCCACATAGCAGAACTGTGTGCATGCATACACATAGGGCAACCCCATACTGACACACACCACATCACCACACCCCGTCCAAATAATTAAACCACTCACCCACACACATGGTGTCAAATGTATGGACCACCCTCAGCATCTGGCAAACCAACAACACACCCTGTACATATGATGACACCTGTGCCACATCCCTGTCATCCATAACATTGATGCAGGGGTAGGCTAATATGGTTCTGATCCGCACGGTGACTGTAATACAGTGCAGCAATGTACTGCAGTGTAACATGTTGTCAGGCGTAATGTGTAATGCATACATGTCAGGTAGTGTAGCCATCCAGCTATGATGCATGTCAGCTGTTAGTAACACTGCGTGATTGTGATCACCATAATGTTATCCATTTGTGTTGTAGGTGGACATGTATCAGCAGGAGGATGGCCTGCAGTCATATTCCACAAGGGTTATGGCACTGTGATAACATCATGGCTATGACTTATCCAGAGTACAGTTGCACACATGTTACAGGATTGTCTAACAGTTATTGCCTGTGCCACATAGACATGTGACCCGCTGGGACATGTATAATCTGCTATCATATGTAGGCCCATCCACATGCATGCACACTCTTACATGGCAACACTGTGACTAGACCCCTACCTAGGTATGTAATGCTACTGAATTGTGTGGCTTTCATTGCACACACCACACAACATTTAGGGTGAGGTGTGTACCAGGTTACATGTCACATGCAGAACATCCACAGACATGTACAGTATGGTAATGGTGGATGTAATGGTTGTATATGGATAATACATAGTGTGACATACCATAATACACACACTGACAGACACATGACAGGCAGACACACATCTGAGAGACATGGGCCTATTGTTGCTAACTAGTCCATGTGTCCAATGTGTCGCTGGTAGGCTGCACACAGCACATGTGTAACTGGGCAGTATTGTGGCTTCATTTACCTGTATGGTTGATGGTGACAGTGATTCATAGGTTCATAGGTTCATAGCTTGGTACTAGGCTATCAGCCCTAGGGCCTTTACAAGCCTAGCCATAACAATTCCCTGGCTATTTCTTCCCTGGACCCCTGTCTAGCAGGGTGACTGGTCACCATAAAGCGGTACATGGGGCATATACAGGGTGTACCATGGTGTATTGGCAGTGTACACAGCACCCACATCCCCAGTGGGTATTGTACACACTGGAACCCATAATGACACTCTGACATACCAACTATCACACATTGCCCATGACTGCAATACAACCCATTATATATCACAAAAGTGGTACTACAGGGATATGCATCTAATGCACATGCCACAGGCATAGTAGTGTGTTGCATTGTGGTGCCTCACCTATGGGGGGTGACAACACGAGCTGTACTACTGTGTGGCAATGTGTAGTGTAATAGGAGTATGTGGCCTCAGAATGGTGTACCCTACAGATATGCAGACATGCACACATACACACACTTGCCAGACATCAATGGGTTTTGCATGCCTATCAACCCATTTTTACAACACTGTTGTGCTGGTAATGCATGTCTCATGTAGCCATTAGGGAATACGGTACATGTCATGTCCAACACAGTGGCAGCAACATCTGACTATGGCAATGGGTGTTGAGGGGGTTGTGAAGGCCATCATGGAGTTCTGACCTACAGGTGTACTAACACACAGAGACTGCTATCCTCAGTAATGCACATGTACACATGTGTCAGTACTGTGGTGCATTGCTGTAGGTGGTCATAGCTGTGTCCATGGCTATTGCCCATGGGGAGATGGATTGTGTAGGGGTTGTGTGTACATTGGTATCATGCTAACTGCCATGTGCCAGCAGAAAATCGACAGACACCACTTTGGTGACCATCAGGGTGAGAGTGACATGCATCAGCCAATCCTCAGGGTGTCTTCTGCACATGGCCACTGAGGTGATCCAGTTGAAATGCATGCAACATGTATTACAACACATGCTTAGTGCCTGTGTTGAAGACCTGTACCCAGGCATGTTCTGTTGACTGTGGTAGCGTAGTGTAGGTACCTGTGGCAGGTGGTCCGTACTGGTTGTTGTCTCCTATATGTGCAGTAAGTACACAGCTGGGCAGACATGTCAGTGTTAATCAATCATAGGTTGTCTGTATGTATCCCAGCTGGATACCTGCCATCTACACATCAGTAGAGGGACTCACAGACATCAGCTTGGCAAGTAGCTATGCAGTAGAATGAATGTGCCGACAGATGGATATTTGTCAACAATATGTATGCCAGTACTAAATCTTGTATGCCCTCACTAACATGTTCTGTACAGACAGTACTCTACAGAGGCATTCAACATGCCTGATCATTATCCAGTAGGGGATATACATGGTGACACAGCCCACACTTCAGGAACACGACACTGAGGCCTCAGAGTCCAGCTATGCCTGCAGGTGTGCTTGTTGTCAGTAGTACTTTTAGCACTCTACCCTTGCCTGGGACAGCACTGTCAAAAGTAGTACCACCATGTTACACTAAATGCCAGTGTGACAGCATGCACCCTGGGTTGCTACCCCTGCATGTAACACATTCATATGGATAACAGTGCTGTGCAGGTCTCATATACTTGTGTGTTCCAGACATGACATTCACACACCTTGCTACTGTAATGACAGCACATAGATGCATGTATTATACATGGCATTACATAAACTTATTACAGATGTCAATACCCAGGGTTTAACATGGCCTTGTATATTAAGCAGAAATTGTCTCTGAGTATACCATATGCCACAGAGTATAGCTGGAGGTATTTGAGATGGTCAGCATAGGGCATGTGCTTTAGGCCTGTGATACTTTTACTGATGTATTACTGCAGCCTTTGCAGCTGTTGTAGATGTCATGTGAGGTGCATACCAAATGGGGCATTGTACGCTATAATGTGGGCAATGAGAGATATGTACAGTGGGACAACTACCTCTGTTTTCCTGGATGATAAGCCATTAGTGATGAGGTGTACCACATAGAAGGATCACCTCACTGTTGTGGCAATGTGGTTATTGAATGTGACAACACTATCCACCTGTGTCCCTAAGTCTGTCATCACACCTTTGGTGTTTAGTGTACTGCCACCTATGTGGTAATTCATGGGTACACGGTATTTCCCAAAGGGGATAACCACACATTTCTGGCTATTAAGCTTGAGCCCATGCCTCTGGCACCAAGCATCTGTGTTTGTAATGCCCTTTAGTAGAATACCCACATCATTTGGGTATTGAACATTGGTTCCTGGTTTGCAGTCATCTGTGAACTTTGTTAGACAGGGTCCCAAAATGTTTGCATGAAGTTCAGAGAAGTAGATACCAAACATGAGACTGAATCCTGAGGTACTCCACTTGTCACTTGTTTGTAGCTGGTATTGGAGTCAGCTACTTTTACAGTGTGTGTTCTGTCAGTTAGCCAGTTGACACCCCATCGTGTGACATATAAATATATGGCCAGCTTAGTACATTTAGCTATGTTTCCAGAGTGGGGGATGGTGCTGAAGGCCTTGGAGAGGTCCAGATAGGCTGTGTGGACTGCCGTACCCCCTTCCACAGCTCTGGAGACAGATTCAATGAAGTCAATCAGGTTCAGGAAACATGATTGGTCCTTTACAAGGCCAAACTGAGTGGGGTCCAGTGTTTGAGGCTTGCCAATGTCTTCGTTTATATGTTCCATTGTAATGCATTCCATGCCCTTGCAGATCAGGCTCGACATGTGCACCACTGGCTGCAGACAGACATCCTAAAGGCATCATAGTACAGTACCACTGCTGGCACAGTAATGATCCTGTGGACTACAGAAGGGATATGACCAATATATGTGGACAGTCTGGCACTCTGTGGTCAGTCCAGATGTGTACACATGTCCCCTTCATGCGAGAAATGTGACCGATGCCTCCCAGTGTGGATGTTACTAGCCATGTACATGGATATATCACAACAATACTGGAGTACATCTGCTCACACAGTGTATGCATGCACACACGCCAGTCTGTCCTGACACATAATATCTGGTAGTGCTGAGTTCACATGGCCACATACTACATAATAATATATAAAATACAGTAGGCTGCTAGGCATGTCAAAAAACACTGGGCAAACTACAGGCAGACTGTCACAACACTGGACTACATATTGTATGGGGGAACACACATTTACCTGCGATTATAGTGGGCTCGACATGCAGGTTACAGCACAGTGTAGCAGACACCTGTGTGAAAATGCATACCCACATCTAATGTCAACACAGCCACAGCCACATATGATACACAAGCTTAACACTGGAGCAGCAAGTAACATCAGATAGCACAGGACCAGGAACAATGGCATCTACTACAGTCTGTACAGAGCCCAAGGCTCGTAAGCACAATACACATACTGTTGTCAATCATCCTAACTCAGGGGTCTGCAACCTGTGGCTTTGGAGCCACATGTGTCTCTTCGACCATGCTGTAGTGGCTCCCTGTACCTCTGAGGATTAATGGACACTCTACCACACATCACACACACACACACACACACACACACACACACACACACACACACACACACACACACACACACACACACACACACACACACATACATCTAGATGTTTAAGTACATTTTTCTATACTGTTGAATGATTGTGCTGTATGATATGTTTATGAAAACATCAAATATATGTATATCTGTTATGGCTAAGTGGTAACTCACTTTGTCTATGGTGTATAGGGTCCTGGGTATAAGCCTAGCATAGGCTGTTTGTTTTGTTGCTGGGCAGAACACAAGCCATTGGATACAGAGTGATTAAGGCACTTTTAAGCAGTTGTAAGAGGGTGTGCCTGGGTTTGCACAGAGGTAAGCACTGCTAACTTCCCATTACAGTGTCTTACATTCAGTTAGCTTCTATATTGCTTAACCTGTGTAAGCAGTGCTTACCCCTGCGCAAACATGCTGAAACCCGCTTACTGCTGCTTAAAAGTGCTTACCCCTGTGCTAATTTCTCTAAAAGAAAAGAAAAAGGGGTGATAGGAAAGTGGTGAAGAAGGGGCACAAAGAGGGAAAGACAGTAGGCAAGATAGCTAGGGATGTGCAGGAAGGGAGTAGGGAAGGTCCATAGCTTCTCATTTCTACTACAACAACAGCTGTGCATATGCAATTAATTTGGAGGTACATTTGAGCACTTCAACCCCTGAGAGAGGGGGGAGGACAGCAATAATATGTTGTGATGCTAATTAGACCAGATTACTTGCCCAGTGGATATGTGTGCAAAATGGACAGCTATGTATGGGGTGTGATTTTTTTAGGGGGGGGGCAGATTGCCTTTTTTTAAGGTGAGAGTGGGATGTTGGGGAAAGAGAGTAGGTATGCTGTGGGAAGATAAGTTGCGTAGGATGACAGACAAGACAGCATACAGGGGCAGTATATGATATATATAGGGTTAAACACCTTGGACGGGGAGGGGTGTTTGGAAGTTACAATCCCATGAGCCCCCAAATGGAAACAGTGGGACTGAGGTCCCTACCCATGGGCAGTCACCACTGTACCTTCACGGCCCCAAAGGTGGCTGTGCTGGGGGCTGGGTAGGAGGGGTAGGCTCACCCTCTAATTGTGCCACCTGGCCCTCAAGCTGGCATAACCGATCTTGAAAGTCCTTATCGAGCTCCCTATGCACCATGGCCCAGACCTGATGATGGGTGACAAGTTCCTATCTGCCCCCACTCCCCCATCCCCTGTGGCGGTTCCACCCGAAGGTGGTGCAGGGCCAACAGAGGAGGAGGTCCCAGGCTGGGCCCCAGATGTGCTGGTGCCCAGTGCCATGGCCAGCTGAGGTGGGACAGGTGGGTCCGCTGGGACCGGCCTTCCCATACGATCTATGTTGTAGCAGGTTTAAGAAATTTATGGGTTAGTAATAGTCAACAGCATTCAGGATTAATTATAAAAGCATGCATAGGTATTCCCATTAACCCAAAACACCAGATTTAAAACAGTTGCAGAGCAAGCAGAACACTTATAAATATGGAACAACAGTGGCCATTACAACAGCATGCAGGTTTCATTGATGGCAACAGGCCACCAATATGGGGGTATTTTACCATGGCACATGCATAGAAACAAATGTGAATATTTATAAACTAATAGGACATATGTCCCAACAAATGTTTGGAGTGTACACATATAGATTGAGGTGTGTCATTGGGTTATTTTTGCACATATGGTCCCGGTGAGAGAGAGAGTGTTCAATTAACAACTAATATATCCTTGTAGTTTTCACAACATTCTTAGTCACTGCAGTGATCTGTCCCTTATATGTATTATTACACTACTCAATGTCCTTATATTGTACAATGGTATGTTTATAGATTATTATATATGTGACATGTGTCTTACATACAGGCATGACAAGATGAAGGTGTTAATGCAACATATGTTGATAATTGCTCTCATACACTTTGGGTGAGATGCTAGCATGACAGGTTTTTCATATACATTCTCTGACTATGTACAGGTCTGACTATCAGTTATATGTCATTAACAGCTGCCTACATTTCTTGGATCATCACACTGATTTTTTAGGGGAACAGGGTACCAGGCTGGTGATGTTGGCCATTTATCTGGACATGCTGGACAGATGGAACAGTTGAGTGGTATGAATATGCATACAACTTTCTATTTGAACATTCTAGCAAATGTTGTACAATTGTTGGCTGTAATTATGTATACAGCTTTCTATCTGAACATTGTAATAAAATCTGTACAGTTGTGGGGTATGATTAAGCATACAACTTACTAGCACTCCTGGGATTCAAACCCCTGCTGTGTGTGACAAAAAAATTACAGTTAGCATCACAGTACACTGTGCTATCAGGGAATTGTGAAGCTTTCTAATGTTTTCTGTCTAAGTCTCCCTCAGTTGTACAATATGACTGACCTCTTGGCACTTCCAACATTGTTATACAGAACTTCATACACATTTTATCTGCATACCACAGTTTGGGTAACACTGCTTAATACAACAGTACTATTTATAGTATGCAACAGTTCAACAACATATGCAAGAAGAGTAAGCAGAAGCACTCCAGGGGTTATACCTTTATTCACAGAATATTACACCTTTATTTCTACTGGTATGACACTTTCTAAGGCTCTTATATTTCTGTATTATGACAGTACATGCAGAATAATTACTAACCTGCCAGCCTTTGCAACCTAGCATCATGGGCTTGCTGTTTGCAGCCTGCTCATCTGCAGCTGTCAGAGAAATACAGTGATATTTAGCCATACCTATCCATAGTATACACAAGCTAGGCAATTATTAATTACTTAGTAGAATGAGTACTTACTCAGTACTACAGCATTAGGCATCTGCCAAGATTCCTGGAGCCATTGTTCTAGTACATCCCCCCTCCACCACTTCAGGTCAGCATGGTGGTGCCTGACCTGCTCACCAGTCCGGGGGATACCTGTGGCACTGGTGAGGTCACGGGCAAGACTGTCCCAGGCCTCCGTTTTATACTGCAATCCCTGGTACTGGCCCTGCAGTAGTCTCTACTCATGGTGTTTTACCAGAAGCCATACCATGATTTTTGATTCTTGGATGCCCCAGCACTGCTTTCTAAATTAAGTGCCTTCACCCACTCTAGCTATTCTGCCTGCAGTAGGAAGCTACAACCAGTTATGGGAAGCATTCCCACCTGTGGGGTTTAAATACGGCCAATTTCCTGCACTTTTCCATGATTGGCCAGTTTTGAATAGGCTAACCTATGGGCACACCTGCTTACCTAAGGTTGGCAGTGTTTAAAGAGGTATATCACTGGGCAGATTGAATTGGCTGCCCTACACATTGCTTGCACTTACTAAGTTGAGCTGTGCAGTGGTTAATAGTTAATTAGCATTATATTTGCCTTTTGGCATGATTTATTATTCATTACAGGTTATATATGTGTCTGGTATCCATGATTCATGTGTTCATACACTGTATGGGATCCTGGGGACTTCTACACTATTACAATAACACCTCACATCTGTGCTTACTGCAGTACTCCAGTTCACATATTTATGTTATGTAGCAGGTTATACAAAATCACACTGTACATAGATTCAATTCACATGGTTGGTTTGATTTTCCTGTGGTGAGGATTAGTTTGCTGAAACCTCATTCATATGTATTGCTATGATGGTTTAGTGGTTAACTGCTGTGACTATAGTGTACAGGGTCCTGAGTTTGAGCTTTGCAGAAGCTGTTTATTTGTTGCTGGGCAGAACACAGGCTGTTGGGTACAGCGTGATTAAGGCACTTTAAAGCAGTTGTAAGTGGGTGTGCGCGGGTTTGCGCGGAGCTAAGAAATGCTAACCTCCGGTTACAGTTTCTTACACTCAGTTAGCTTCTACTTTGCTTAATCTGTGTAGGCAATGCTTACCCCTATGCAAACGCACATAAACACACTTACTAGTGCTTATATATGCTTACTACTGCTTATTTGTGCTTAAACCTGCTTGCTAGTGCCTTATTCATTATGACATTGACACTTCACATGTGCAATTCATGCATTACTCCAGTTCACATTTAAATATTTAGTAGGTTATACAGCAAAAAAATGAAAAAAAAATGTTCATATACAGATTTCACATGGAAAATGGTATGTGCTGCAGTGGGACTCGAACCGGGAATGCCTGCTCTTTAGGCAGATGCTCTGCCCACTACACTATTGCTGTACTGCTGCATTTGCATATATCTTCCTTGTTATCCTCTTCAGCCTTTTAACCTGCTTTAACCATAGCTAAGCAATGGGCACACCTGCGCACCTAGGGTTAGCTGTACTCAAATTAAAAAAAAACAATAAAGGGTTTTCTTCAGTTTATTTATATGCACTGTTGCTGTTGTAGACATGGGGGACTGTAGGTGGGCATATGCAGACACCTATGAGCGACCTCGCTCATTTATTTCCACTTTCTGCTATTCTACATTGCAGGGGTGTTTTTATGCTGACAGCTCTGCTCTCAGACACACCCCCTGCACTCGTCCATGCTCCATGTAGGATTAGGAGCTCAGGCAGCGCACCTTCATTAATATGCAAGGCGCACTGCCATCAGGCTTCTAAACGGCCAATTCTGTGCATGACTAACTTAGTCATGCACGGAAGGATAGTGAATCCGGGGGTGATTTTATTAATGTATTTACATATACATATTTTATTTACATTTACTTTTTTAAGACATTGTGTACAAAATATCAGTTGTCTGAATTGTTCTCACACACACACACACACACACACACACACACACACACACACACACATATATATTTAAGTTTTTAAATTTCAAGTCACATGACCAAAATGTTTTAGCTATTTCAATGGATTAATTATTGATCTTTGAGGTTCTCATGAAGTCCTAAAAATGTTACAGGACGAAAGCGCTCAACCTATTGTATTGTTCTAAGTTTTAATTAATGTTCCTTCTGATTTTACATCTTAAGTCCATTTTGAGTGATCTGTTCATCACTATTGGATTTAAGGTTTGTGCACTACAAGAGCTCATTTGTGTTGGTTACTGGTCTGTCTTGAGCCGCACATTCACACATTTGTCTGTTTCTTTGGTTATAAGATGAAAGCACTAATCCAAATAAAGCTTCCTTAAATGAACACTGACTCAAGGTGTCTCATTTCAAATGTTTGAAAGAGATTTAATACAAAAACTTTGGAACCTCTGGATAGAAGCTAAGTTTAATTTTACTTTCTGAATCACAATCTGCTTTCAAGCAAATCCCTATAGCATTTGTTCTGTTCATCCTAGCTGGGGCCTTTCAGCTCCTCTACTTTGGCTTAGTTTGGATTGAGCTGCTTCCATCACCTGGGACCTTTGCTTTTATTGTAGGTCCTAACATTCAGGAATCCCTTCAGACAGTCCATGTGTGGAAGTGTGTGGCAGTTACATTAGCTGTATGTGTTCTCAAATGTCCCTCCTACTCTAGCATGACAAAAACCCACAGCAGTTGTTTCACCTATATTATGGAATGCCTAGGTTCCCTTATTTCTGTACATGATCACATATTACATGTCCACTCTCCTTGCAGAGAATTTTCGCTGCCACCTTTGCTGCCCAGACTGAAAGTGCTGTCTAAGGTCAGTCTAGGGTAAGTAGCAGGAGGTAGCTATGTAGAAGGACCATCATAAAGTGCATAGCCCTCATCTTTGTCAGGCAGTGCATAACCATCTGCCATCCCTTGTCATGGGTACTAACAACACCCAGCCTTCATTGGCAGGGCACCTTGCTAGAGGACTCTATTTGTATTACAGTCCCACACTTAAACACCATCCCTGTCACTGGAAGCCCCAAGTGCTACTGCATCAGATCAGTGGAGTTGCCCCAAGTTATAGTGTTGTAGTGGCACTCCACCAAAAACACGGGAATATTTAACCCTGACACAAAATATCTGTCACTTTGACACATCCATCTCTGTCTCCTGTAACATACCTCCATGATGCGTGTATAAGCAGTCAAGTTTTATTGTACCCCTAGTCAGTTGTGCACATGATGACAGCTGAGACCCACTCCAGCCTCCCTTTTGTGTGGATTTAGTGTGGAGGATGTGGGAATGTCTGATGTACAGCATGGTGCAATCATGTATATACATGAAATTATAGCTTAGCCTGATACTAACACTGCACTGTTTGTACTGAGAGACTCTTCACTGTCACTGTGTTCTTGTCAGAGCCCATAGTTCAGCACTAGATGTCACAGCTTCAGCTGCACTTTTGTGAATTGTGTTCATCTCTCTGGGTGAGGAGGGGTGTGAGCAGCTTTTGCAGCTGCCCCTTGCTCCTGTTCTTCCCCAGTCTCATTGGATGATGGTGTTATTGTACCTTCAATGCTAACTGTATGTGCACATGGTCTGACTGCACTGGTATGATAGGGCTCCCTGCCTGTTCTCACAACAGCATGTTATATAACATGCAACATTATAGGAATAGTCTGCAGGCAGTGACAGGGGCATACTACAGTGCCCTTCAGACATATTAAGACAACTGAAATGGGCTTGGAGCAGGCTGAACTCAAGCTCACTGATGCTGCGGATATATAAGTGTGAGTGGTACTACTGGAGTTCAGCCACACTCTGTGGGTTCTATACAAGTGCCATTATCCAGGGACTCTAGTGGGTATCCAGAATCACCTGCAACAGCGTAGTAACATATGGGGAGGGGTTTATGCATTTGGACACGTGATTTATGCAATCACATGCATTACTGCTAGACATAGTGCATGAGTGCATGTACTTACCAACTAGATTGCCCAGTGGAATGTTACTCTTCAGGAAGTGGTGATATTACATGTGTGTGCCATATATTATAGGGGGATCATGTGAAGTGGCCGAGTGTTATGTGGACACATTGATTTGGTTATGATCTCAGATGTGTCATAAATTTAACACAGCAGCTGTCGGAGAATAAAGTACCTCTCTAAAAAAAAGACCAAAGTCCACACAGTCCAAACAGTTTGTTTGTTTGTGTCTTTTGGCTTTTCCCGGTTAGGGTTCGCCACAGCGGAACTCCGGTCCGCTAATGTTTGGTAGTGGATTTTTACGTACCAGGTTACCAGCCCTGACGCACAACCTTCAACGAAGGCACACCCCATTCACGTATGCCTCCACACAGAAGACGCTCTAGCTGAGAATAGAACGGGACAACGTCTTACTGTGAGGCAACAATGCTACCGCAGCATCACCATCGCAGTATTTAGACAGTCCAAACAGTGCAGGTACATATTGTAGGGTACCCACCTGGTGATCCCAGGATATCCCAAGACAATTTCTCTAAAGGGGCATTACAACTGTATCACAAAGGGGGTTGTCTACATTGCCTTTTGTAGTTCCTGTTCAGCCTTCTCTATTGGTAAGACAGAGGAGCTTTTGAAAATAGGATATATCAACATGTGCATGCTATCAAGAAGGAACATTTTACCTAATGCCAAGATTTTAAAAAGTTTGTTTTCACTGTATTAAAGCAGGTTACCCCTTCTCAAAAGTGTGGTGACTGGGAATTAGCTCTTGAATGGAAGCAATTACACTGGTAAATATTGCTAATTGCCTGTAGCCTCTCTGGTATCAATGGTCTTGTTTCAACTAAATCTATTTTAAAAACAAAGGCTGCTAATATATGAAAGATTACAATTTTTATAAGATTTTACAAGTTTAAAAGTATTTATTAAAGTTTATTTTTATTTTTTGCATTGTATGCTGTTAAACTTTGGGTGTATTTTATTTTTATTCTAGGTTTTTTAAGTACTGGCACTTTAAAAAGAATGAGGTTTGGTGTCTTTAATGCTATTTAAAACCACCAGAGCAGTTGCTACTTTGTTTCTGAAGAAGTTGCTGTTTGACTTGAATGGAATGAGAGTGCTAAAACATTGTTGTTTTTAAGATTCATTATTGAGTATTAAATCTGGTTTGCAATCAGAGTGACATCTAGTGCTGCATTTTATTCTTTTTCTGGTTACCCTGTTTTTTTCTGTAAGACTAGAGTTAATATTTCTTTATCTTTTTAATGTTTTGAGAATGTTTATATGGAGGAGTGCTGAAAAAGAAGTGTCTTTGTTCTATAAGTAAAACCAGAAGACGCTGTAATAAAATCATGACATCTGCACTCCATACAAAAAAACAGAGTCATATGTTTTACTGAAGCTGGGAGTGCTACTTCTCAACATGCAGATGTTGCAAAGAGGTACAAAGGCCGTTGGAAAGTAAGAATATCCAACCAAAAATCTGGACATCTAATTAGCACACAACTTGTATAATAAATAGCACATAACTCTTCCCAGTTCTAATAGGAATGTGGCATACTTCTCAGAAACACGTTTAAAATAACAAAAATGATGGAAAATATAAGAACATTATCAAACAGTGTAAAATATGTAGACTTTAATAAACTTTATTGCAAAATTCTAGCACACTAGGTAATTTATTTTTGCTCCAGAAACAAGAAATGTAAGATGTGTGTCTTCTTTCTTTACATTATTGGTGATGTTAGCATGTTGGTCATGTAGTGTGGTTTTCTGCGTACTAGGCAACTTAAAAAATCATGTATGATGAAGGGAATTCAAACATTTTGGGGGAGGGGTAAAGCATACCTGAAAACTAGGACAGTCCTCCAAAATAGGGAGAGTTGAGCAGTCTGATGGGGCATTTATCATCTGCCTTTGTTCAATTACACTGTCCAGAGGAATAAAGATGAACAGGGAAGAACATAAGTGTTAATGAACTTGGGCACTGGACTGATCATGTGATATATGCAGAAATTAGTCTTATCAAGGTAATTAGTGAAATGCTCAGAATAAGCAATATTGTAGATGTGATTTCCAGTATCAGTCTCACTGGGGACTCACAGGTTGTTATAACTTTCACATAATGGCGTTAACACTGATAGAGTAAAAAATACATTGAATGGTCCTACACTCTTCTATCTAAGGAGTTACCAGAAATAAACTATGGAGAGATTTTGCATCCTAGCAGCTGACAAGTCTTACATCAGATATCCACTCTAGAGGAACTGAAAGGACAAAATTGCTAATTTACCATTTGAAGTCAAATGACACTCCAAAGTTTAGATTGGGGTGATAGTGAAAAAGAATAGAGTTGTCCTACATTAAACCTGAAAATACATTTGAATACCTAGAACAATGCAGGAAATAAATTAAAATCTATTTTTTTTTAGTTTTGTCAGAGACCTGCTTTGTTGCAGCAGGTCTAATAAAGTATGATTCTGAATGTTTTTTTTTCCCCAACGCAGACTCCGAAAGTAAGATAAGGGGAAGCATAACTCACATGTAAAAACTAAGTGTGATAACAAACAGGTAAAAAAGGTTCCTGTGTATTTGGTGAGAAGATGGCAAATTAACATCAACCATCACAGAATTTAAGATACTCTCAATTAGATAGAATATAATTACAAGCTTGAAAAAACATTCCTCGGGATTCAGAAACATTTTACATGTCATGGTGGGTGAATTTGCATAATGAGAAGCCACACATAGGGACAGGGTGGTTCAGAGACACACCTAGCACACTCTTTCCAGGCCACAAAATACTACAGCCAGCATACTGTGCTAATTAGTGGACAATGTCCTGGAAATAAGAAACATTATTAAAATGAGAGTAAGGGCAAATGTAAATGAGGATAAGCAATATGTTGGCACAATTCAGCAACATATAAATTTCCATGATGAGGTACAATCATCAGAGTTGTTGAGCGCACTAAAATCTAGGAGTTATGGGAGACAGACCATAAAAACTTTAAAATGGGGTCAGAGGTGCATGTCATCACCCTCAGCAGAACTGAGTAATCCACCTGCACTTAGATACCATGCCCTCCAAGAAACAGAAGTAGTGGACCACTACCGTATAGATGCAGGCACAACTTAGGAGTTGGTTGAGATGTGACACCCTCATAAACAGGCTCATAAGATGCATGCACTACTTATTCCTGTGGACACCATGGTGTGTAGCTTTGAGATTTCTGGTTATGGGAACCTTCCAGTGATCAATGGTGTGCACAGTGGCTATATGCCAGTTGGGTACTCCACCAGTTCCTTAATGAAATACTGCAGCATATGGAGGAGTAGCACAGAATTAAGGAACTGGTGGAGTACACCAGCTCCTTACTTATATCTTCTGTTTTAGCTTCATCTTTATGATTAGATAGCATGTATAGCATTCATGTTAGCAATCTTATTTATCCAGATATACTAAATTAATGTAAATGGTACACCATATGTTGGGTAAGTATTGTAGTTCTACCCCCATATATTACCAGTGTGCAAGAGTTAAGTTTAGCAATTCACCTTCCTTTGTCCCCAAATATTATGTTATCTATTGCATCCAGGCCCTCTTATAGTTTATTTAATGATATTGGAAACTTTCTGAAAGGTTTAATATTCATGGTAGAATCACTGAATTCAGACCATTTATACTACTAGTTAATGAAGTATGGTAGTGTTTATTTGTTAAAAAATATTTTATTTTATCTTTGATATCTTAATATATCATTAAGATACATTCATATGCAAACATTAAAAAACATTTCCCTTGTTTGATACCTCTATATTTTTCAGCAGCTGTCTGATATTCTTCTTATGTTTTCTTTGTTACAGTAATTAGTCCTGATGTCAAATGTCATCCTTCTGCATTGTGTCTGTATTTGCCATTTTCATTTGATGTGTCTTCATTGGCTAATACATCAGGTATAATTCCCTGATCCATGCCACACACCTTCTACAAAATTTCAATTTTCCATTTCTTTAAAAATACATTCACAAGTCAGATAATTAAATAACAGTATATCTGCACATTTGCTTTCATTCTGTTTTTTAGAAATAAATGTTGCAAATGTTTTACCAATTATCTGTAATCAATCGACCTGTCCTGCATCTGCTGTTTGTGATAGTATTAGATCAAGCCATCTTGTTAATATCATAGCAAGTATTTTGCATTTAAGCTAATTAAAATGATTGGCTGAGCGTTTCAGATATCTAATAGAATCAATTTTCCTTTCTGAAAAACCACCCTTCTTGTTTTTCTTGTGGTCTGAGTATTTGTTTTGTGTTTTTCTGTGGTGTTATGTAATGTTCCTAATGCATGCTGAGATTTCCCTCTGATACTGGGTTAAAGACAAACATGTTAAGCATTTCTCCGGTCTGAGACTTAATCTTAACATGACTTACAGGTGCATAACAAAAGTTTGTTTAAGACATGTAAGTGCAATTACAATTGGATCTTATCCTATGTACTGACAGCAGAGACTGTGACTGCTAAGCATATGGAGGAGTATAATAGACTCTATGGGGGGAGGACTGCCATACTTACCTATATATTGCATACCATTTACCTTAATTTAGTATGTCAAGAGTGGGGTATTGTATCAAATGCTTTACAATTCCACTCAGACATTGTAAAAAAAAACTCACAGAATAATAAATAAACCCCTATGTAACTCATCGAATAGCCAATTGGATCACAGTCAGGATCCAGTATATTAGAATTGGAGTTAACATTATGAACATTGTCTGGCAGTTAAAAAGAAAGATGCATCTAACGGTCTAGCAAAGTGTGCCATTTCATGTGTTGATTTTAAAAAAGTTTTCATTCTTTCTTTTAGACAATGTGGTTAATGATGATTTTGTGGGGGACTATAAAACCATGTTAGAATGTAGATAATCCTATTGGCAGATAGACCTAGTTGCCGATCGTGCACCAGGTCTAAATGAAAGTTTTAATATTAAATGTTTTTTTACAAATGCAATAATTCACAACAATAGTTGTATGTTGGTATTGAAACATTTAATAATGCACTGATATACTAAGTTATTTAATTAACTTTTTTAGATGCATAATTCTTTTAATTAATTTGAATTTTTATTGGTTGAATTTTTCATGTGATTTTTTTTTGTACATCTTTTAAACAAATGATGGAGCTGGGTTTTTGTTAATGTTTTTTGAAGAACTTCTAGCCAATAAGTAGAACAAAAGCTCTAAAACACATTGGTGTCTGTATCTACTGTGCCAATTCCTGAGTGGTTATAGAGATCAACATTTATTTTTCACCATTTGTAGCAATAAATTAAAAATCTCAAAATGTGTTCAAAAACATGAGAGGTACAGAGAGAAGTACAAAGAAAAGGTACAAGGCAAGAAGTCTGACAGGAAACTGGGAAGGAAAACCATATCTGAGCCACAATAAAAAATAAATAAATAAAAATTAAAAAAATTGGAGAAATTTGCATGAGGATGTCATTAAAGACAGCCAATACGCTGAGTGGATAAAATATATAAAAAATCCCAATATAGATTATATGGAGTGGAATGAAGTGACTGTCAGTAAAACAGGCATGAGGTTAAGAAAAGCCTCCACACAGAAACTGTAGGTCCAAACGCTATATCCAGTTTCTGGCTAAAGGCATTAATGTCATTGCACTGTAATTTAGCCTTGAATAAACATTACTTATATGCACACCCTGAAGAGCTGACAGCCTGTCAAGCAATCTGGAAAACAATGTTGTTATTTAAAAGAGAACTTGCAAATAATCCTAAGAATTATAGACCAGTAACTATCTTCTCACAACATATAAGCTGTATGTAAAAGTTGATTATCACAGAGTCTATAGTCACCTAAACAAAAAGAAATGTCAGGTTATGGTAATATAACAGAAAGGGAGCAAAGGGGAATTGTATGGATCCAGGGTTACTAAACAAAGTCATAATGGCAAGGACATCAGCATCACACGGGTATTTTACAAAAAAAAAAAGAAAAATGTTTGACAGTATTCTACATTTCTGGATCCACCAATTCAGCACTGCCTGACCTGATAGCAAGCTCAGCAGACTAAACCAGACTTCTCTCTTCTCAACAATATTATGCAGCTCATTCTGTGGGAAATCGGGCCATTTTCAGCTGAAGTGAGATACATTATCCCTGCACTGTATCCTGTGGCTGGATCAAGGCCATCTTCATAGGTTCATTTATAAGTACTATGTGGGCCATATTAAGCCTAGCCAACTTTTCTCAAATCGAGAATCAAACCCTGTACATTATGTCTGTGAGTAAAAACACCTTAACAATTAAGCCAACCCCCAACACTCCAAGTAGGTTCTGCCAGATATAATTCCAACATAACATGCCAAAATACATTGAAATAAAGTTCCACATCATTTCATCTGATTCCATCTTAAAATGAGGAAACACTAGCTATGCCTCAGGTTCTTTTTTTCTTTATTCAGATATCACATTTATTAGATATATTAATAATTATGTGGATTTTTTGGGATTGATAACATTTAATGTACTTATATATACTATATTCTGCATTTAATGAATTGAGTAGCATTTAAGCACCTGTTTGGAGTAAGACTGAAATATATTCAACAGACTGAAAGAAGTTATAAATAGGACAAAGTAGAAAGAGAAATGGTAATGTTTTTTGAGTTAAGAATTAATCTATTGCCAGACATTGTCACAGTGGAAAGAAACTGAATCTAAACCACATGGACCGGCAATACAGAGGTGATCTTTAAATATATAGAAATGAAAATAAATAAATAAAAATAAATATCAAACTCTGATAAAACATCTGAGTACACAAATTCAAAAGTACCATATTACTATGAGAACATCAGTTTTAACTTTAATTTAATGAAGTTGTCAATGGCAAATCAAAAATTCCCATTAAAATATTGTTCTGACTGTCTTATAAAAGCTTTGCTTCACAAGAACAAATTGTAAGTGGTTGAAACAATGATGCTGAAAAAATGCATTTTATTAAATCAGATCTAATTTTTAATGCAGTCTACCACTCAGAATGTTTAAAAGCTCTAAGAACAGACATAATTCCTTTAGAATTCTATAAGTTAGTTGCAGTGAAGTTTTTACTCCATTTAGAAACAATACCTTTATTTTCTATACAATATTGTCCCCACCTTACTCCAGCTTAGCCCAAACCATATTTATTCTAAAATAAAAGTTATTCTAACATATCTACATTATAGAATTACACCATTTCTTAATTCATTGCCTAAAGTTAGATATTATAAATGGCAAATTATATTCACATCAAAAGAAAAATATCAACAGCCAGCCAAATAATTCAATGTATACTCTTGAGCATTCAACTACAACTACATATTTTCCAAGACAGATGACATTTTTAATCAGCACTTTTGGACTATTTGGTAAGGTTTACATGATAACAAGTACTTGAGAAATTCATCAATTCAAATACTAGATGCATGTTTTTTAATTTTATTTTAATGGAATACTCAAGTATGTATGCGCACTAATTACAGCTATACTAAAATATTCTAATAGAAGATATACAATCTTCTGAGAACAATAAGTCGTATCCAGAAATCATGGCAAGCAATCGTGGAGTCAGCTAAAACAGCTTGAATTTTACATATTGTACTATTAATCCTCAAAAATTACTCAAACAATACAACATAGGTTGGTATTCACATTCATTATGTGAACCAGTTAAGGCAATTGGTGCTGTTCACTCGTAAACATAGCAAAGGTGTAACTCACAGAGTATATTTACTCTAAAGTGTGATGGCACAAATAAACATATGCAAATGATGTAGCAATGAGAAGTTAATGAGAAATGATATAAAACTTTATATGCTAATAAGTCCTCCCCCGACCTGTTGAGATTCATAGTCATACTTCGACACATTTCTGCCCCATGTACAGCTTTGTTGTGAAAGGCAGAATCATGCCTTTTCTATCTTGTTTGTAATTAGTGAAGATGCTGTCTGTTAATGTTAGCATTATTATTTCCCAATGTGTGCTGTTTGTATGGTCAAGCCAAAACCACAGGCACCCAATGGCACTTGCTGACTAAAAAGGTAAAGACAGAGACAGAGAAAATCTCATTATAATTTTGATAATCAGGAAATCTGTGATTGGTTCAGAGGGGCAGGAATATTGTAAAGGGGTTAGTGAGCATATATAGTCCCTACATGGGTACTGGGGAGATGTATGGCCTTCCAATCCTGGCAGTAGTCCTCATGGCTAAAATTGTCTTTTCTCTTCTCCCTGCTGTTGCACCGTTGACTTATCTAAAACAACAGGCAGTAGTAGCTATGTTCTGAAACTTGATCCAAGCATCAGCCAAAAAAATCAATGAAAGTATGCTTGCTTTCATCAAAAACAAATCAAAGATCTTGTAAAAAAACATTTATGGTGACACAATACCAATACTAAAAGTCCAAACTGTGACATATTAACTTGTGTAGCGTCATGCACAAATGCACAATAGTACTACAAGCACTTAACATTATGCTGCCATCTTATGCCATTGTTACAAGAGTTGTATTGTTCTCCTACCACTTTTTCTGTATTTAAAGATTCAAAGATTCAGAGAAACTTTATTGTCATTTAGGACCACACAAGTGCAGCCTAAATGAAATTACAAATGTCTGCTCACGAGAGAATTGCAGTGCAAATAACATAGATACAGCAGTATCAAAGAATAACATATGAAAGAAAATAACAGCATGTATGACATGCAACATTACATAAATACATTCAATACCCATTATCCAATGATAAATAATAAATAAATAAATACCCACCACCAAACCCCTTCACCTTTAAGACAGAGAATACAAAGAGACCCGTCAATATCAGCTGTTTAGTTACCGTGTTGCACTTGTTAACCTTAGATGTGACTCAGTACAGCCATCATATTGCATAATAGTAACACTGGTGGTAATTGCTCTGAGCAGCAGCATTAAATTAAAAAAGAGGCTTCAATGTATCAGGTATTATGGTTGGTGTTTCAGCTAATAAGTCTCACAGCTGTAGAATACAAACTGTTTCTGAACTTGGTAGTCCTACAGCGGAAGCTGCGGTACCTCCTTCCAGACCAAGTTGTGAGAACCAGTTGTGGGCCAGATGGGTCGAATCAGTAAGTATTTTATATGTTCTCTTTCTTGTTTTTCTAAAGAAAAGCTCCTGAATAAAAGAGATGTCTGTGCCCAAGATTTTCTTAGCCACCCTCACCACTCTCTGCAGTTTCTTCTTCTCATCAACTGTGCAGTTGCAGAACCATGCTATGAAATTGCTAGTGAGGATGGTCTCGATAGCTCCCATGTAAAAGTGGTAAGAGCAGACAGTGGGAGCCTTTTTGAGCTTTCTCAGGAGGTGAAGCCTCTGTTGAGCCTTCTTGACTATATGGTTGGTATTAACAGTTCAAGAGAGGTCATCAGAGATGTGAAGGCCCAGGAACTTGGTTGATTTGACTTTCTCTACCGCCTCCCCTTTGATAGTAAGAGGTTGGTGAACTGTTGTTTTTCTCCTGAAGTCCATAACCATTTCTTTGGTCTTATTAACATTCAGGTCCAGATTGTTCCATTATACTGCCATCTTTTCATTCATGAGGGACATACTCACAAATCCCACAGTAAAGCAGCATATCTGAGCACATCTTTAAATTTCTAGTCTCCCACCAGGACACAAGTGCTCTTCAGCAATTTCATTCTGCTTGCTGTGCACACTCAAGCAAATCTGCAGTCTCTGGATACCACTCCACCCATACAGTATAAATTGAATCAGTACTGCAAAACTAAACAAGGATATACATTTTGAGCCTCAAGAGCAGGAGCACACTCAAGCAAATCTGCAGTCTGCGGCTACCACTTCACCCATAGAGTATACAAAGGAATCAGTACTGCAAACTAAACAAGGATATACATTTTGAGCCTCAAGAGCAGTCTACAGCTACCACTCAACCCATACAGTATAAGAAGGAATCAGTACTGCAAAACTAAACAAGGATATACATTTTGAGCCTCAAGAGCAGGAGCACACTCAAGCAAATCTGCAGTCTGCGACTACCACTCCACCCATACAGTATAAGAAGGAATCAGTACTGCAAAACTAAACAAGGATATACATTTTGAGCCTCAAGAGCAGGAGCACACTCAAGCAAATCTGCAGTCTGCGGCTACCACTCCACCCATACAGTATAAGAAGGAATCAGTATTGCAAAACTAAACAAGGATATACATTTTGAGCCTCAAGAGCAGGGTCAGTCCACCCAGGCATTCTACTTGTATTTTTTATGAGAGTGAAGCTATTACATTAGCAGTATTTCTTAGTAGTTCTCAGTGTGCTAATAAAACTGACTGTTGTAGCCTTGTGCCCCCCCCCAGCTAGTGCAGTAATCCTAACTGTCCAATAGACAGTATACATTTAATTCAGATCCCTGTGACTAAATTAACCATCAAGCAGCCCTCTCAGTGCTTTCTGCCTTAGTTTGTATCACTTGGAGGCCCACCTGTTTATTTGCATCTCTATACATTCCCTTCATTGCTAATGTATCTCCCTACTCTAATCTGTGCACAAACTGGTTACTAATCAGCAAGTCATAGCCCATTTGACGCCTTCACTGATAGTTTTCCGCTGATTGCCTATCTGGTTTCTTTGCATTCCACCTGGTTTACACCCCTTGTGCTATCTCCCTCCCCCAATACTAAGTCTATATTAGAATTCTGCTGAGCATGGAGCCATCTTTAAATTTCTAGTCTCCCACCAGGACACAAGTGCTCTTCAGCAATTGCATTCTGCTTGCTGGTAAGCCATTAGACCTCAGGAATTTGTGTTCAGATTTGTAAAGTAATACGTACTTTTTACTCTTGTCTTGGTGGGCTCTGCTCCGCACCGTTCGCCCTCGCTAACGCTCGGGCTCTCTCTGTTCACCTGCCCTGCCCCCTATTCCCTCCCACCCCCACTATCTCTACATTTATAGTAATCAAAAACACACCCACAACTCACCCTCACATCACCTTCACCAATCACAGCTCCTCAAGTCAGATCACATTATACTACACCAACTTGCTCCACAAAAAAATACTCCCAATCACTCTTATTCCCATTAGGCATTTTTTATATCATCCACACTGCTTACACATCCACATATAGTGCAACCCTATAATTCCTATTCAGACACCCACCTAGTACCATCTTAAACTTTATAACCATGACTATCACACAACTAAGTTGTCTGTCTTCTCATAATTGTTTATAACACCACAAGTTATCACTCTAGCAATATCCCTAAACTTATTAGCACAGCACTACATTATGCACTCTCATATACAGACACCACACATTATAATAATATCTGTCCACAATTGTTCAAGAACTACATAACGGACCAATTCAGAACTAAGCACATATGCTCTCCTTCCTACTCAAAAAATCACAATACTGTCTCACACTCCTCACCAAACTCCAACATCTGTATCACCATTTTAACACCAGGCTCACCATAAGTGGGAATATCCACCCCAATCCAGGCCCAAATCCATCCTGTCCAACACAAACTGCTCCACCACAAATGTCAGAACATAACACCCCCACTATCTTCATACCAGGGCAAATCGACAACAGCAGCAAAACCAACATTTTTTTAATGCTAAATATTAATATTAGAAGTATCAAAAATAAAATACCTGAACTCCAGGCCACAATAGCACACTACTCCCCAGGCATAGTTGCTTTAACAGAAACCTGGCTAAATTAAAACATAGCTAACTCAGAAATTCTCCCTACTGGCTGCAATATCATTAGACAAGACAGACCACTTTGTAAAGGGGGTGGAACTGCCTTACTGTACAAGTCCAACTTAACTGTATGTCAATTACTAAACTCCTACTCCTCCCTCAATAATTGGGACACACTTATCTCACAACTTCAGCTTCACACTAAAAAGGTCATCATCACAATTGTGATCTATATTCCACCTGGTAATACACCTGCCAGCCTTGAAGACTTATTATCCTGGTGTTCTTCCACATACTCATAAGAAACCCTTATTCTGGGGGATTTCAACCTAGATTGGTTCACCTGCATATCAGAACCACCAAGTAATCTAATAAATCTCCATGGCTACCAGCAGCTAGTCCAAATTCCAGCTAGATGTGATAACAAATCTAAAAAGGAATCCATCCTTGACTAGGTCCTAACTAACAACCCCACATTGTACCCCCATGCAGGCTGTCTCCCAGACACCTTAACTGACCACAACATAATATATTTTATACATGGCAGAACAAGCATATGCAAAACAACTACCTATATATCCACTAGAAACACAAAATAATTCTCTCCTGAGGTCCTCAATACTTTACTCTGTAACTGTGACTGGACCCCCTTAAAAACCCTTCCACTTGACCAGGCTGTAGCATATTTCAACAAAACATTTCTACAACACCTAGACACTGTTGCTCCATTGTGCAAAATCAAGGTTAGAACCTCTACAAACCCCTGGCTCAGTAAAGAAACCAAACAAATCCTCAAGTCCAGAGACACTGCCTGGCTTTACTATCAAAAAAACAAAGAAACACAAAGCCTAACTAAGTACCAAGAACTGTGCAACCGTGCAGAAAATGCATTAGGCTGGACAAAAAATCCTACTACATGACATTACAAACTAAATACCAACACAACCCCCCAAAATTTTGGAAAAATGTAAACTAGCTACTAAAATCCACCCAAAAGTCTACCCCCAAACCAACCACCCCTGACACTAAAGTTCCCATCGAAACACAATTCAACTCTCACTTTGCAAACTCAATTCTATCCTTAGTGTCACAGGAGAGTTCCTTCCTCACTAGCCCCCCAACACAAATAACACTAATACAAGCTTTACCCTCAAAACAGTTTCCACCACTTCAATCAAAAGCATGCTCTCCAAACTAAAAACCTCATCAACAGCAGCCGACCTACTCCCCAGCTATTTCTTGAAACTCACAGCAGATGCTATTGCTATCCCAATCTCCACTCTCATAAACAGATCAGTTGTTGAAACCTATGTGCCCAAACTCTGGAAATTATCCTATGTTACACCCATACATAAAAGTGGGACCTCCACTGAACTTAATAACTACAGACCCATTGCTTTACTCCCCCCCCCCCCCGGCCAAAATCCTAGAAAAATGCATACACACCCAGATGCTAAAATATCTCCTAGACAGCAACATCCTGTCACCTACTCAGCATGGTTTTAGACCTGCCCATAGTACCACTACAGCCCTCCTCAGCTTCACAGACACAGTAAACCGTCTCAAAAATGAAGGCCTGCAGGTGTCAACTCTTTTTTTGGATATGTCCAAAGCATTTGACACAGTTTTGCAAAAAATCCTGCTAAACATATGAAACCAGTATCACCTATCAAATTCCACTCTTACCTGGTACCAAAGCTACTTAACTGACAGGTACCAAGCTGTGAAATGGGAAAATGCTCTCTCTCCTCAGCTGCCCATAAATATAGGAGTACCACAGGATTCTATGTTAGGACCACTACTATTCACAATCTTCACAAATGACCTCCATACCTCCACACAGCATGCATCTATCATTCAGTATACAGATGACACTACCTTAATCTGTGCTGCACAAAACATTCCCACCTTCCTGCAAACAACTCATCTAGTATTCTCTGGCTTTGAAAACTACCTAACCAAAGCCCAACTTATCCTTAATCCAAAGAAAACCCAGCTTATGATTATAACAAGTTCTAACAAAAACACTGATAACAGTCAATTCACTATCTACTCCACAAATGCTACTCCAATCACTCCAGTGGCACAGGCTAAGCTATTGGGAATAACCATAGACTCCCAACTAAAATTTGATAGTCATCACAACTCAACTATTAAAAAAGTACATGCCAAACTGGGATCACTCTACCATATCAAACCATTTCTTACCAACAACACAAGATCAGCCATTGCTCGCTCCCAACTTCTATCCACCCTACTCTATGCATCTCCCCTTCTGACTTATCTCAAGAAAACTGAACTAAGCAAAGTGGAAGCCTGCTATAACAGAATTGCCCACTTTGCTGCAAATTGCTCATATAGAACTCATCACTGTACTGCTTTGAGACAGCTCCACTGGCTTGAACTGCCCAACCTCCTAACCTACAATCAGCTCTGCTTCTGTCATTCCATCTATTACCTCCTTAATAAGTGTCCTGCCCTCAAAAACCTAGTGCAATATCACTCAGTCAAAAGGCCTCTTAGATCATCAAGCTACTACTAGAAGTCACCAACAGCTACAATAGCTTTGGAGATACACTATATAGTAGTTAAGTGGCAAAAAAATGGAACTCTGTCCCCACTAGCATACAAAACACATCATCCAAAGCCTCCTTTAAAGACCTCATCAGGCAACATCTCAAGCAAAGTTGGCAGTGCCATGATTGCTCCCCAGGCTAGTGAAAGCGGATAAGGTACACATACTAAACCTAGAGTACTTGATTAAGAATGAAAACTATTCTCACAAACACTGGCTAATCTACAATGTATGTACTGTACCTGTGTACTATGTATGTTTTCTACCTATGTTCCAAATTTCAGTTGTACACCACAAATCTATTAAGTACCTTTATTTTTAAATATTTTTTTGTTTGTTCTCTACACTGTAACTGTTGATGTGCTGCATACCACTGTAAAAACATGTATTTTGTAATTTGTGTGTATACTGATCATGTCTAAATGTATCTGTAATTTTTCTATGTGGAGCTTTTCTCCCTGGGCCTCTGCTAAAAAAGGGCCTTTTCAGCTCAGTGAGATACCCCTGGTTAACAAATGTAAAATAAAATAAAATAAATATATCCTGACAACACAATATATTGGTGAAAATGCAGCACTTCAGGCTTCATTCACTTTAAAGTATGTAGCATAATCTATCAGACTTCATTCACTTCAAGGTATGTAGCATAATCTATATATATATAAAAAAAAAAGTATTGCAGACATTTATTGTTCATATTGCTATTAGTACTACTTCCCCATACCTTTCCACTGTTGCTGTCACAAATTCACATTTATAAATGGTGCTCATGTCACCATTAACATGGGTAAACTGCGTCAGACCATTAGAACAATGAAGAACACAATTCTTAGTAATGTGTTCTATAAATTCAGTATGACTCCTTCCCAATAATTTACAACCTTATTGCTTTTTATTTTTCTTGATAAGTTTTGCACTTTCCCAAAACACCTGCTCCTTAATAACAACTAACTATGGCATTGTCAAACTTATTCTTGTAAAATCAGTCTCACTTATGTGTTTTGTAATCAAATTAAACTGAGTTGCACTTATCTCTATAACAGATTCATTTTGCTAGACTTTGGGTAGCTGAGAAACAAAACCACATAAACAAATGAAAAATGAATGAGTTAATAAGTGACTTTCATTTGCCATAGAAAAAATGTAAAACTATTCTAATATATGGGTCTCCTTCACAATATCAAAATTTCAAAGCATTGAATCACTGGTCTGTGAAAAACAGATAATCAAAGTTTTGAAATATCAAACCTTGTCAATGGAGATCACCATACAGTGCAGAATGGGAACGTTACCGTTCTCTTCACTGTAGTGCGACCTCGGAGTTTGTATTTTTAAGTAGCAGGGGGTGTGGTGGGTGCAGGTGGGATTTCCCCCACTACAAAAATGTGAAAGTTTTTTGTAATGTTTTATATATTTTTTTGTAAGATTCGATATTTCAGAACTTCAACCCTCTGTTCTTCGATGAGCAGAGGTTCAATTTTCTGAAATTTTGACCCTTTGAAGTGGACCCATACATATACATATATATATATATATATATATATATATATATATATATATATATATATATATATATATATATAGTCATAGGTTCATAGGTTGGTACTAAGCTATCGGCCCTAGGGGCTATACAAGCATAGTCATAACAATTCCCTGGATATTTCTTCCCACAATATTTATTTCCCTGTACCCCTATCTAGCAGGGCAACTGATGTGATCCCCGGGGTGAATTTCCTATCTCCCATCCAATCGTCAAGGTTCCTTTTGAAGAGGGCCAAGGAGGTGCTCTGCTTGAAATGTATGGGCAATCCATTCCAGAGTCTAGGGAGTCTCTGGGTCAGGAACCTATCCCTCCAGCATGTTTTGTTAATTGTGATGACAAGGTTTAGATCCCTGGAGCGTGTAGCTCTCAGGGATTGGGATTTCTTCAAGTATGTATGTATATATATATATGTATATATATATATATATATATATATATATATATGTATATATATATATATATATATATATATATATATATATATATATGTATATATATATATATATATATATATATGTGTGTGTAAAGATACATATATACACACCCACACATACATACATACACACATAAATATTATATGGGTCCCTATCAAATGATAGAAAACTCATTTGATGGAAAATCATTTGGCTGAAACCAAAACATAAAAAGCTCAAAGCACTGAAAACTAATTTGACTGAAACTCAAAACACTGAAAATGCTGTATGCCCATTTCCCCATGATAGTGTGATCCTGGAATTAGTATATATAGTTAGGGGGGTGTGGGGCGGGCACAGCCCCCCACAATGGGAGGGTGTGGGCATCATACATTTTAAACTCTACACATGGATACTTATAACTACAATGAATAACTATTTGGAGAAAACAATATTTACATAAACTATGTGGAGGGCTACATCCCTCACAACCCCCCTAACTATATATACTAACTCCATGATCGCACTACTCTGGGGAAAAGGGCATATAGCATTTTCAATGTTTTGACTTTCAGTCAAATGAGTTTTTAGTGTTTTGAGCTTTCGACCTTATGGTGTCAGTGAAATGAGTTTCTATCAAATGAGCTTTCTATCATTTGATAGGGACCTATATATATATATATATATATATATATATATATATATATATATATATATATATATATATATATATATATATATATATATATATATATATATATATATATATATATATATATATATATATATATATATATATATATATGTATGTATATATAAAATAGATATATATAACTATAGATATATAGATATATATAGTTGCAGTATTCCCACTGTGGGATCCTCCACCTCAGGCGACCCAAACCTCTGGCTACTATGCAAAAGCTTAAGCCTGGCTGCTGTCAGGTGCATGGGACGTCACACACATTGCCATAAACCATGGGCCATAAATGTGATGTCTGCATGCACAGACCTTAGAACTTCTCTGCCGCAGTTGAATGTTAGCTGGCTCGCTTCACTCTACTCTACAGAAGACGTCTTCAGATAAGTACCCCATTGGAGATTTTTCATTATTTCACTTAGGCTTAGGCTACTGTTGCTCCTTTATAAAGCTGATGTCATCTAGGAAGGGGAAATGTAAGTGCTGTCATCAGATTCCACACAGGGAGTCCCATGAGCTTTGTCTGTTTTACTTAGGCCAATCCCATGACTATACGATCTGTAGCATTTGTCATTCATTCATTCATTCCAAAATCCCTACACAGTCGTCTGGCGGCCCTGAAACTATTTGTGGAAAACCAACAACTAAAGCGTTTAGCCCTAGGCATGGAACCTGAATCAGCCAACTAAAAAGAAGGCCAAGGTTTCAAGGCCTACTGCCATTGCCCCACTGACATCGGACATCCTGCCAGCTACTGGTCTAGGGGCTGAGGGACATCCGGATGAACTGGTGACTTCGGCAGGTACGTTATTGGAAGTCGCCCTAGAATCCCCAGTCAACATGTTCACGGAGGTTACTCCAGTGTCGGCTCTGACTGATGTCAAGGGCATACCTCTCAACCTGTTAGAGCAAGAAATCTGGACAAAAGCCATAAACAAAAGTGGGACAAAGGCCCAAAAAAAGGGACAATTTTTAAATATTGTTCTTATAAACTTAGAAAGTTGATAGAATGACAGGTTTTGCATTAACATGAGTTTTCGCAAGGATTGGAAGTTTGAAACTCAAATGTCTGTCATTGTTTTCTAAATTAATTCTAAATTCATTCTTCAATGCTTTGCCATTAATTTGCCAGAAAACCACAAATTTATGAAAAACGGACCAGAAATATGTGGCAAAAATCTGGACATTCTGCAAAAATCTGTACAGTTGAGAGGTATGGTCGAGGGGGAACCAGGCTTCAACGAATGGCTGCCTATGGTGTCAGATCATGGCTCCTCTCCCACAGGCCTGATGCCCAATCCTAGGCCTGTTCCCTCACAAACAGTCACTAAAACTACTCCTCTAAAGAGGAAGCCCAAAACTAAACATTTATCCTCCTCAACTGAAGACCAGCCAGACTGGCTTGGCAAACCTTTTCCCAGTCTTTGGTATAAGTCTTTCTGGCCCTCAAGCCAACAACTGCACTTGCTACAGCCTTGTCTACCCTCTGCCCTAGGCCAGCTTTAGCTACTTCCATCCTCCCTACTCATATTCAGGAGGAAGATTCCTCTTCCTCTAATGAATCTTACATACACTTCCCAGCTAGCTTCTCCCCTGGAGTACTACTCCCCAGATGAGGACTCCTCAGAAGGAGACTTCCCACCTGAAGATCCTTTCTTTGGGGAAACTATCTCCAAAATGAGGGAGTATTTCAAGTGGGATACCACTCAGATGACTGCTGTGCCAAAGAGGTACTTCAAACTCCTACAGATTGAGTCTCCCTCTCCCTCTGCTATTCCTCTATGATTCCAGCTTACCTGGATGCATTTGCTTCGGCCTCAAAGACCCCTGGATCACAGCCCCCAGCCCCCAAAAGACCTGACAGGTTTTACAAAGTCCTTGATGAGCACAAGTACCTCATTAAGCCATCTATGACAGACCCTGAAGTTATTGTAGTGTCTCCAAATAAACAATCCAAGCAAATCCTTTTGTCATCCTTTCTGCCATCCAACAAGGACAGTGAGGTCATAGACAGACTGGGGAAAAAGATTTATTATTCTTCCAGCCTGGCTTTTAGGGTGATTGGCTATCAGAGTCACATGGCAACTTCATTGCTTTCTTCCTTACCTGATTCGCCTACCAAACACCAGGTTGCATCTAAGCTCTCCTTAACAGCACAAGTTCCCAGACAGTCTATGAAATGCAGCTATGATGCTACTGAGGCTTCAGCCAGATCAGCTGCCTCAACCTCTGTACTGCACAGATATTCCTGGCTCAGATTTCAACTGCTCCCTGATGATTTTAAAAACAAAATCTCGGATGCACCCCTAGACAATAAATTCCTCTTTGGCAAGGAGTCAGCAGAATTGTTCAAAAGCCTCCAGGAAAAAAGCAAGGAACTTCAGGATCTCAAACCTTTCTTAGTCTCACCTATCCCAAAGTTCTATTGACACTACCCTGCTAAACCCACCTTTGTCAGGAGGGCTCCTGCCCCTTCCTCCTCCACTTCCTCGAAACACAGGAATGGGTCTAGAAAGACTTCATCCCCCAGACTGCCTCTCCACAACCACCCCCAGGCAGCCCTTTCCATATAGATAAAGCAATGCGTGACTGCCTAAACCACCTACCCCTCTCCACCTGGCTCTCTCACTGTCTACCCATTTGGCAATATATCATTTCAGACTGCTGGGTCTTATCAATAGTATAAAAAGGGTACTTTATGACTTGGCAAGAAAACCCCCTACCACAAGGCATACCCTTCCCTCTCAAAAAAACAGCTCTGTCTAATCTCCTAGATCATCCAAGATTTGCTTTCACAATGGACCATAGAAAGGGTTCCCACAGGCCAAGAAGGTCAGGGGTTCTACTCCAGGCTTTTCTTGGTACCAAAAATGGATGGCCCTTGGAGACCCATTCTGAAACTGTCCCTGTTAAACTCCTTTTTGCATGCCCCTTCCTTCTGCATGCTATCCCTTCAAGCATTTCTTCCACTACTGCCACCCAGTACATTCACAGCCACTTTGGACCTGAAGGAGGCATGCCTCCACATCCCCATCCACCCAGACTACATGAGGTTTTTTATGCTTTGCTGTTCCATTGTCACACTTTCAGTTTACTGCCTTGTCTTTTGGTTTATCTACTGCACCAAGGGTCTTCAAAAAGTGTCTAGCCCCAGCAGTAGCCTACTGCCGAACAAAAGGCATACACGTTTACCCTTACCTGGATGACCTCCTCATTCTAGGAGAAGAGGAAAGGACTCTCAGGACCCATTTAAAATTCACTATGTCCTTGTTTCAGAGTCTGGGGTTTACTCTCAATCTGACAAAATCATTCCTCACTCCAACCAAAGACCAAACCTTCTTGGGCTGCAGAATAAGGACAGACCTGATGAAGGCCTTCTTTCCTCAGTACAAAGTCAACTCCATAAACAGTTTCTTCTAGGAGCTATTTCTGGTCAACCACATTTCTGCCAGGCAATTCATCTGTCTTCTAGGCCTCATGTCAACTACTCTTCCTATGCTGCCCCTAGCCAGGCTGCATGTGAAGAAGTTCCAGTGGTACTTGAAAAATGTCTGGTCCCAACACAATCGCACCTTGGAATTTCAGGTGCCCTTCCTACCCTGCCTAAAGACAGAGTTGAGGTGGTGGATCCAGCAAATAAACCAGAATCCAGGCCTATGGTACCTCTGCAACCCACAAGCCAGTGCAATTTATGAACAAAGATGCCTCAGACCTAGGGTGGGGGACCAGTAAGAATGGTCTCAAGGTTCAAGCTCAATGGGAGCCCTCCCTCCATAGAAAGCATATCATTGAGAGGGAAATGACTGCTCTCCTTCTAGTCCTACAGATCTTCTTCCTCTAATACAGGCAGGCTACTTCCAAATATTCACAGACAATGCAGATGTGATGTGGTGCATCAACAAGCAGGGAAGACAAGATCCTATTAGGCTTGCAATACAGGTATGGGAGTTATCCACCCAGTACAATGTCACACTGCAGGTGGTCTACATTCCAGCTCAAGACAACCATCAGGCAGATGCCCTCACCAGAGCCTTCTGTCAACATCATGAGTGGATGTTACACAGAGATGTGTTCTTAGACATTGTGCACTAATGGGGCACCCCCACAGATAGATCTGTTTGCCTCTCCTCAGAACAGAGAACTTCAGCTATTCTGCCCCAGAACCTCCTCCCCACTAGCATGGAGAGTGGATGCCTTTTCAATTTATTGGAAAGGGCTGTTCCTTTATGCCTTCCCCCCTTCCCACTCATTCAGAACATCCTGCTGAAAATCCAGAAGGATAAGCCAAAAGTCTTGCTGGTGACCACCTTTTTGCCAAGGCAGCATTGGTTCCCCCCTCTTCTATCTTTTGCCAAGGGCAATCACCACAAGTTGCCTCACAAGATGGACCTGCTCAAACAACAGAAGGGATCATTCATTCATCCCCACCTGAAAACACTCAGCCTAATCCTGTGGGTGATAAACTTCTAACCCCTTTCAGACACCTTTATTCAGAGAATGTGCTATCTATCCTGCAGGAAGCCAGGAAACCCATGACTAGGAAATCCTATGTTTCAAAATGGAAAAAGTTCTTCAGTTGGTGTCTTCAAAGGCAACTAGACTCCTTCCATGTGGATGTTCCCCTAGTCCTAGCCTATGTATGTGAGCTTCTAAAATTAAAACTTTCATACTCTTCAGTGAAAGTCCACTTATCTGCCATTTCAGCCTGCTTACCTATGGATCCACCCCTATTTTCCAGGCTGGAAGTCAAACTATTCCTGAAAGGGGTTCTCAGCATCAGACCACCTAGAAAACCAATTCCGCCTGCTTGGGACTTGAGCTACATACTGGAGAAACTGACCACTGCCCCCTTTGAACCAGCAGTCTCTGCCTCTCTACATATGTGTACTGGAAGACTGCCTTATTAGTAGCTCTTACATCAGCTAAGAGAGTCTCTGAACTGCAAGCACTCATGGTATCTCCACCCTACACCATCTTCCACAAAGACAGGGCAAGTCTTCGCACTAACCCTTCCTTCTTGCCCAAAGTGCTTAGTGAACTGTCCCTCAACCAGTCAATTCACTTAGCGATCTTCTTCCCTTCACCAGAAAATGACAGTGAGAGAGTACTCTACTCCTTTGATGTCCACAGGCAACTGAGATTTTATCTGGACAAGACTAAGAGCATTAGAAGGTCCAATCAGCTCTTTGTATCTTTCCACCCCAGGGCTCTGGGGAAAGTTGTATCCAAACAGACAATATCTTCCTGGATATGCAAAACTATTACCTTCTCTTACCCTTTTCATGGCAAAGACAAACCGCACAATGTTAAAGCACATTCTACTAGAGTAATGGCATATTCAGGAGCCTTCCTCAAAGGCCTGGATACAGCTACCATACTTGAGGCAGCCACATGGTCCTCTGTACATACTTTCTCCAAGCATTATATGTTGGACAATATCGCCAGAGCAGAATTTACAAGGGTCATCCTCCATGGTTTCCTGGAGACTGCTACTTCTTTCTTCCTCTTTTTTCTTCTTTTGCTGAGCACAACTCTAATGAAAAAATATGAGAATAGAAGGACATAGATTAGTTGTGTAAAATCTTACCATAACCATAGATGTTCTTCTCTTCCATGTTGCAGTATTCCTGCCCCCCCCCCTGCTATCCCACTTCATGACATTTTCCCTGTCTGGATGGCATCATCCTTGTTCTGCTTAACTGTTGTCCGACTGGGGACTCAGTTTTGAGATCTGTGCATGCAGGCATCACGTGTATAGCCCATGGTTAATGGCCTTGCATGTGACATCCCACGCACCTGACAGCAACCAGGCTTAAGCTTTTGCATAGGAGCCGGATATTCTGGTCACATGAGGTGGAGTATCCCACAGTGAGAATACTGCAACATGGAAGAGAAGGACATACATGGTTATGGTAAGATTTTACACAACTAATCTTTCCACACTTAATGACCGTACATAGTGATTGGGTTTGGTTGTATCCAAGAGACAAGATGGAAGGGCAGTACAGCAAAGCCACTTGGCTTGGGATCTAGAGTCTACCACTCAGGAGGAGGATAGGCTATAAATGGTGTGGGAATTGTGATGAGAGAGAGGCTTCAGAAGGAAGTGAAGGATGTCATCAGAATTAGTGACAGATTCGTGGCAATCAGACATCATTGTAATGATAGGACAGTATTCATAATATCAGCCTATGCCCCACAGCAGGGTTGTGATAGTGAGGAAAAGAGTGCATTCAGACAGCAACTGCAGGACCTACTAGATAAAGCAGGGCAACAGGAATTGGTGCTGATAATGGGTGATTTGAGTGCTCATATCAGGACAGACAGAGCAGGGCAACAAGAATTGGTGTTGATAATGGGTGATTTGAATGCTCATATCAGGACAGACAGAACAGGATATGAGGACTGCACATATCCACTTGGGCAGGGAAACAGGAATAAAAAGGAGAGGCCATTCTAGACTTCTGTCTGGCAGATAGCTTGATAGTAGCCATAACATGGTTCAGAAAAAGACAGTCAGAAGATCACACACAAAACTGGTCAATATGCAAGTCAGGTGGACTTCCTCCTAGGAATGAAAGGGCACTGCGGTAGAAAAAATGATTGCAAAGTCATCCCCAGAGAAACAGTCAGCACACAGCATAAACTACTGGTTGTCACAATCAGCTTCAAGCAGTGGTCAGAGAAGGCTCTAAGGTCAATGGAGACCAGGCTGAAACCTGAAAGTTGACTGGAGAGAAAGTACAACAGTTCACGGAATTACTCAGGGCTCTAGTACCCCAAGAAGAGGAGGAAAAAGGTGAGTTGAAAAAGAATGGCAGCTCCTCAAAACAGCATTTGTGAGGACCATAGAACAGATATGTAGCCAAGCCAGATAAGGAAATAAGGTACATACAGAAAGCTGGTAGTGGAATGAAGAAGTCTAAGAAGTCATTCATGAAAGAAGGAGTGCAGAAAAAAGTGTGAGATAGAAATGTTGGACCCAGCTAGGAAGGAATACTGGTTGGCTAACAAAAGAGGCTAGAAAAGGAGTTGCAATAGCAAAGAAGAGGGCATCTGAGGCACTCAACTAGCTTCTGGAAAGTGTCTCAGTAGGTAGAAACTATATTAGGTTGCAAGGGAAAGACAGTACAATAAAGAAGATAGTTAGACACGTTTCACAAGGGATGCCAGCAACAACCTGCTCACCAGTACACAAGACATCAAAGGCAGATGGAAGTAGTATTTCCAGCATCTTCTGAATGAAGAAATCCCAACAGAAGCTGTACTTCCCCAACACAGCCCATGATAACAGAAGAAGAGAAGCCCACACTAGAGGAAGTAAGAACAGCACTAAGGAAAATGAAGTAAAGCAGCAAGCTCAGATGAGGTCACAGCAGATATGATAAATATGCTGGGTGAGATAAGGGAGACATGACTCCTGAGGGTACTCATAGGAGTGTGGAGAGAAAGGCATATCCAAGATGACTGGAGAATAAGCATATTGTTGCCAGTGTACAAGAACAAAGGGGACATCCACAACTGTGGGCAGTACAGAGGCACCAAACTCCTGTTACATTGCTTGACAGTTCAGGAGAGGATGACTGATAAACGGATACACAGAGTAGCAGAAAATATGATAGGAGATGAGCAGTTTGGATTTAGATCAGGATGCAGCACAAGTGACCCAATATTTGCAGTAGGACAGCTAGCTGAGAAAAAGCTAAAGATGAAGAAATAGTCCAACTGGGTATTCCTAGACATGCAGAAGGCATATGACAAGGTCCCAAGAAAGATGATTTGGGAAGTACTGTGATAGTGCAAAGACCCAGAAACTTTAGTAGAATTAGTGCAGGCTATGTACAAGGAACCAGTGATGCAATTATGAACAGTGTTAGGTCTCCCAGAGGGGTTCTCAGTGGGAATGGGTGTGCACCACGGCCAAGCTCTGAGCCCACTGCTGTTCATAGTGGTAATGGACTACATTAGCAAACAGGTCACGGGGGACAGATCAACAAAGTTGCTGTATGCAGATGATGTGGCATTGCAGGCAGACTCTGAGCAGGAACTTCAGCAAAGGACAGGGGAATGGAATGCAAACCAGAAGGCACATGGAATGAAATGAAGTACAGATAAGACAGTGGTAATGGCAGCAAATTGGGGACATCAAACGAAGCTAAGAAATAAGATAGAAAGGAAGATAGTGGAACAGGTTAGTAGCTTCAAGTATCTGGGAGGGGTGGTTGAGGAGAAAGGAAGTCTGAATTAAGAGGTCAAAGCTAGAATCAGAGGGGCTGATGCCAAAAGGCACAGAGTTTCAAGTGTAGTGTATGACAGAAGAATGCCAAAAAAGCTGAAAGGTAAGGTGTACAAAACAGTTGTGTGACCAGTACTACTATACGGTACAGAAACCTGGGCATTAAAGGCAAGGTAGATGAGAAAGCTAGAGGTGATGAAAATGAAGTGCTTGTGAAGGGTGGTAGGATGCACACTGTTGGACAGACAAAGAAATGAGGACATAAGAGCAGAAGCCAAAGTGGCTCCAATTGCAGAAAAGATCAAAGAGAACAGCTTACAGTGGTTTGGACATGTGCAGAAAAGCAAAAGAGAATCCGATGAAGAAAATTTGGGACAGACCAGATGATGGTGAGAGAAAATGAGGGCATTCAGCAAAGATGTGGATCAATTGCGTGACAGAAGATCTGTAACAGGCATAAGTGTTGAAGAAGGTAGGGTATGGCATTGAATTGAGAGAGATGGTGACATTTAACATGGCACTTTGACCTAATGTAGGAAATTAGAAAAAGGGGGTTGATGATTATAATGTGGTGATGTCATATGCTACAGGGTATTTTTCTAACACTGTGAACCTTACACTCTTCACTTTGGTACTGGCACTTCAAAACATAGCAGCACCTGTGAAGGAATGAGGCTGTGCTCCAAACTGGTCTAATAAGGACACCAAATCATGTTCTACCTCTTGCGGGACTCATACTTACATAAGACTGTAAGAGCAGTATGTAGCATGGAGCAGAAAAAGGTTGACATCCAGCAAGACTTGAGAGGCCACCTGTCATACCTGACAAGAATCACCAGCTTTGAGCCAGAGTTCCATGGTAAGTATTTTACCATTTTATTTTTAAATCTTACCTAAAATATGTTTCAGAAACATGCTAGATACATTTTGCATAAATGCAGGTAAATGCAAGTAGAAATGTATGTGTAAGTACAAATATGTATCTATATGTAATCCAAAGGTATGAGAAGGCATAAACACATTTGTAAATAGAAATGCATGTGTATACAAATATGTCATGTTTATGTGCAGACATTTTTGTATAAATATAAAGGTGTATGTGTGAGTAAAAAATATATAAGTAAGAATAATGCATTTATTAGCTTTGGCTTGTATAGGTCACAGTCTATTTAATAATATTATAATTGCATAAAATAGTAATTTCTGCCAAAATATTAACTACACATACAAGATGTCTGACCTCAGACAGTCAGCACATCCTAAGCAGAGAGGGTATGGGATTGGGGGTTAAAGTAGCAACTGAATGACCAACCTAGTGGTTAGTGAGAACTATGCTGTTCAATGCCTTACTTTCAGAATTTAAAAGTGTGTTGAATACAGTGACTTTACACAATCTGTCTTAGAAATACTGGTAAGGTATGCAAGGCATACTGAAAAGCAGTAATTTCAATGGAAATACTTGCAAAAGTTGAAGAAGATATCCACACCAGTCAGTCTGTAGAGAAACATGAAATGTAACAATTTGAAGAAAAAAGAAGTTATGTCCTTACCATAACGTTCCATGTAGAGTGTTCATCTCGCCTTTGTTCTTACACACGGGTTCAGAGCCGATCCTCGGCTCCGAGTCGGCCGAATTGCAAAGCTCTGAATCTCAGAGAAGCTCGAGACCAGCCCATATCCCACAATCCTCCCTGCCATTACTCAGATCTAGTTTGCAAGCAAACCAGACAAAAGGATCCAACACCTACGGTGCTAGAAGCATACACTCTCTTCAGTCATTCAGAGACACTCTCTCTCCAAAGGAATAACTAATGGTCTAAGCATATATCCCATGACACATGGGACTATATACCCCGCAAAGGGTCAAGACACATCGATCAGACTCTAATCCTACCAGTTCTTCCAAACACATGGGGAGGGAATGTAAGAACAAAGGCGAGATGAACACTCTACATGGAACGTTATGGTAAGGACATAACTTCTTTATGTAAGAGTGTTCAATCTCGCCATTTGTTCTTACACACGGGTAGCGTCCCTAGCTCCGTGACCCCGAGTGACTCATGGAAGAACGTTCCTAAGCACAGTGGAACCAAAAGATGTCCTATCCTTGGAGACCTTGTCCACTCTATAATGAGTGATGAAAGTATGTGGTTTAGACCACGTGGCTGCTGCACAAATAGTGTCCAAAGGCAAGCGAGCCGCATGAGCTAAGGAGGTGGAAACGGATCTGGTAGAATGAGCCTTAGGTTTGTTTGGTAAGGATTGGTTTGATTTAGCGTATACAAATGTTATACAGTCAGCAAGCCATCTAGATAGTGTACGTTTAGCAATTGCCATGCCCTTTTTATTGTCTGCAAAGGTGACAAAGAGTTGATCCATTTTTCTGAAATCTTTGGTCCTGTCTAAATAAAATCTTAGCTGCCTGTGGACATCCAACTTGTGCAGCATATACTCCAGTTTGTTAGTATGTTTTTTGAAAAAGGTAGGGAGTTCTATAGATTGGTTAATATTCGTAACTGAACATACTTTTGGGAGGAAAGATGGATTTGTACGCAAAGAAACCCTGTCTGGATGGAAAATTAGGTAAGGTGGTCTGACCGATAATGCCTGCAGTTCTGAGATTCTACAAGCTGAGGTCACGGTGACGAGAAACAGCGTTTTCCATGACAAGAACTTTAGGAGGCATGACGAAGCAGGTTCAAAAGGTGGTAACATGAGTTGCGACAGTAGTAAATTCAGGCTCCATGGAAAGAAAGGTTTTCTGACAGGCGGTCTAAGATGGAAGGTTCCTTTCAAAAAGGCTTTACAAAGCCTGTGAGACATAATGGAAGAACCTCCCTCACCAATATGGAAGTTTGATATGGCCGCCAACTGTACTCTTAGAGTGGAAGTAGAAGCTCCTTCGTGAAAAAGGATGGATAAGAATTCTAAAATTTTATGTAAAGGAGCTACCAAGGGATCTAAGTTTTGACTAGATGCCCAATATACAAAGCATTTCCACTTACTCGTATAGAGCTTAGTAGTAGAGGCTTTATGAGAAGCAACTAGGATGTGTTGAACTGACGGAAGGAGTAGATGAGACCTGGCTAAGCAGGGAAGCGGAGCAGCCAAGCTGCTAGTTTGAGGGACTGTAGAGACAGGTGAGGAACTCCCGACGAGTGTGTCAGCAGGTCTGGCACTGGGTCCAGAATCCACGGTTCCTCTATTTGATGAGCACGAAGAAAGGGAAACCATATTTGATGAGGCCAGAATGGGGCTATGAGTATTATAAACCTTTCCAGGCTCCTGGCTTTCTGTAGAAATCTGGGAATTAATGGAGTCGGTGGGAATGCATATAGGAGACCCGGGGGCCAATCGTGTATCAGTGCGTCCCTGGGGACATCCCCCGGAGGAGATAGAAGGGCAAAATAGCTTCTGCATTTTGCATTCAATGGGGAAGCAAACAGATTGCAGCAAGGCTGGCCCCATTTGCGGAAGATCCCTTCCACCGTCTGTGAATTCAGGGACCACTCGTGAGGTAACAGGATGGCTCTGCTCAACCTGTCCACAATGACGATGGATGACCCTGGGATGTGCATTGCTATCAGAAAGCGACCCGTGGACTCTGCCTATTGCCAAATTCTCATGGCTTCTCTGCATAACGGGTAAGACTTGGTTCCCCCTTGCTTGTTTATGTACCAGACTACAGACATGTTGTCTGTCTGAACTGCTACTGTCCCTAGAGGTAAGAGGGCTTGGAAGTGTTGCAACACTAGGAACACTGCCCTCAACTCCAGAACATTTATATGTAGAGTGTACTCCGTGCTGGACCATTCTCCTTGGACTGTTCTTCCCTGAAAAAGGCCCCCCCACCCTATCAGGGAAGCATCCGTGGTTATTGTGGCTGTTGGAATGGGTAGAATGAACGGACGACCCACAGTGAGGTTCTGGTCGCGCACCCACCATGAGAGGTCCTGTCTGCAAGATTCTGTTATCCTGATCTCGTGAGTTAGGGGTAGGTATTGGAACGACCATTGCGCAAAGAGCAGCCATTGAAGAATCCTCATGTGTAACCTTCCCATGGGGATTGCAATTAATGCGGCTGCCATCAGTCCCAATACTTTTAACACCAGTTTGGCCAGAGCTTTCTTGCTGACTAGAAGAAGTAGGACCTGCTGTTTGAGTGTTGAAGCTCTTACTGGGGGGAGTTTTAGTAGTGTCGATCGTGTATTTAGATCTGCTCCGATGAAGGAAATACATTGTGAAGGCGATAAACAAGACTTTTCGAAGTTTATGGATATCTCTAAGTGGGAACAGAGGCCGATTGTGTAGTCTCTGGCTTGCAGTAGTCGACGCTCGGTGGTGGCAGTGAGGAGCCAGTCGTCCATATAGGGAAGCACCCGGAATCCTTGTCGTCTCAAGTGAGCCGCAACTCCTGCCATGCATTTGGTGAATACCCTGGGGGCTGAGGTGAGTCCAAAGGGCAGAGCTCGAAACTGAAAGTGACTGGCCCCCAGCCGGAAGCGCAGGTGATCTCTGGATGGTCTGGCCATTTTGATGTGGTAGTACACGTCTTTGAGATCTATAGAGCACATCCAATCATCCTTCTGTAAGAATGGAAGGATCGATTGAAGCGTGACCATCCGGAACTTTTCCTTCTTCACAAAGTTGTTTAGACGGCTGAGATCTAAGATTTGTCTCCAGTCCCCTGTCTTTTTTGGAACTAAAAAGAACCTTGAGTAAGTTCCGAATCCTCTTTGGTCCGCCGGGACTGGTTAGATGACTCTGTTTTCGAGCAGCTTTGAAATTTCTACAGCTGCTAGTTTTCGCAGACGGGGTGGCACGTCTGGAAATTTTCTTTGTAGAGGTGGTGTTGAAAGGAAGGGGATTTTGTATCCTCTGGTTATAATGCTTTTTACCCAAGAATCTGAAGTAATGTTTAGACAGGCCAGTGGGTATAAAGCTAAGCGACCCCCGACTGCCTCCAGAGCAGGACAGCCGGGCCTCCATTCAGGAGTGCTGGAAAGGGTTCCCAGGGACGGAATCCCTGCTGCCTTGGTTATGCGGACCCCCTCTGCCGCCGGGGTGGCGTCTTCCATTTCTACCCCCTCCTCTGCCTCTGGAGGGGGTATCACTCTGTGTGGTCTGGAAAGATCCCTGATTCTTATGGAACCACATTTTTCCGCCTCGTTGTCCTTTGGGATACGGTCTAGTAGGAGCAGAAAAACGGACCCCGACAGCAGACAGGGTCTTTCCCTCTTGCTCACACCGAGTGAGAGTCTCCTTAACCTTGGGCCCGAAAAGTGTGGCACCATCAAAAGGGGCATTGGCAAAAGAAGACTTCCACAAAGGAGCACAGCCGCATCCATGATTGTCTTCGAAGAGCAATCGCTGAAGCTGCAGCTCTACTCGATCCCTCGGCTGCATACGAGATGAGCCTCATGGATGAGTTTACTATGGATGTGAGGGTGTTAAGTTGCGCTGTTACCTTATCTGAAACAGCAGCATCTGTGTTACCCTGGAGGGTATCTGTCAGCTCCTTTATGAGATCCCTCTGCAAACGTGTGAAAAGGGTCAAGTAGTTTAGTGAATGCATGGAAAAAGTCGCTGAACTAAAAATGCACTTCCCATATCTGTACATAGTCCTAGAATCCTTATTCGGAGGATGAACAGAAGAGGAAGGCTCAGACATCTCCTTTTTCGTGGCTGACGCCACCACCATAGCGTCAACAGGAACTCCCTTGGTGAGATAAGATTTATCTTGGGGGGCAGTGATGAACTTGTTTCGTTTCCTGGGTACTGGTTCCACTGTGTCAGGTGTCTCCCACGCCCTTCGAGCAATCAAATCCATTAATTCATCGAAGGGCGGGGGTCACCCAGGAGGTAGAAGGTTGAGCCCCAAAAGCCTTCAGCAGCACCGACTCATCCTTAGAGGGGGCTAGGGACTGCCAATCACCCCTCTGTTTTAAGATCTCCAGGATGTCTGCAAATGACACATCCTCCGAGGGTGATTTGGGGGACCCCTCTGCCTCATCCAAGTCGGTGTCCGATGTTAGAGATTCCTGTGGGGAATCTATGTGCCTCCTCTTGCACAACTGTTTCCTTGGGACTTCATCAGAGGGGGCTTCTGATGAGGCCTCCAAGGAACAGGGGGAACCCTCTGTGGGTGGCTGAGGCAATTGGGCTCGACACTTGGGATGGATCATGGGTGCAGAAACAGAAAGTGGCCCTTTTGGAGAAGGAGAAGATTCCCCTGATGATGTGGATGTCTGTGCAGACAATACCTTCCTCATAAGGTCAAAGGCCCCCGAACCCCTGACCAAGGGCTCCCCCGGTTCCGAAGAACACGGAAGCATCCCAGAACCAGGTGCCGTGGGGTCCGACCCCGAGGACAGAGCCGAACCAGTCTGTGCCAAGGCCCCGAGAGGGAGGGTTGGTACCGACAGGTCGGTACGACTCTCGGTCCCAGAACCGAGCAAAGACCATCGGCTCCGCGACTCCCCTAACGGTTCCGAAGGAGTCGAAGTCAAAGGTGCCGATCGTGCAATGGACGGTTTCGGCACCGAGGGCTCCACTATCACCAGGTCATCTTCTCCCGGCTCCGAGATCTGGATGGGTCTCGAAGGAGGACCCGTTGGAGATATGGGGAGGCCTTCTAGTTTCGACACCAACTGGGAGGAAACTGCAATTAACCTGGAAAGGGCCATGTTCTCCATGAGTTTTTGCACGACACGATCCACATCTGTGTCAGACAAGAGTCTGGAAGAACCGACCGAAGAATGGATGGTGGTGGCAATTCTGACACCTTTTCCAAGATCTGGGGCTCAGTAAAAGATAAATGTTCGGCACTCGGTCCCGAAATCTGTGGAACCAGTGAACGAACCCAAGAAGATGAACTCAGAGCCAATGACATGGGCTCCGACATCTTCGACCCCTTCGAGGATCTACAAGCCTGATCCAACTTGTCCAAGGCCTCTTGAAAGGCCGCCTTCAACAATCCTCTGTCAATAATCTTCCTGCGTCTATCTGTCATGACCCTCCCACTAAAGGAATGACAAATAGAGCAATCCTCTTGGAGATGGAGAGGGCCAAGACAGTAGACACAGGAAGCATGATTGTCAGTAATGGACATTTTCTGCCCACACTAACATCTTTTAAAACCAGATTTGGCTTTTTCTGACATTGTAAGTTACAATGACAATAACTATAACAACAGGAAAACAATTACTAATCCTAGCAATATAAAAGTTCAACTAGTAATATATGTTGATGCTCTTATTATATGTATACTAAACGCAAAATCCTTATGTACCAGTATGTTGTTAGGGAGATAATTGCTGATAGCATGAATAGAAGAGCACATTATAATGATTTGTATAAATAAGCAGGCAATGTTAATGCGTCGCAAAAGGAGTACTCTTGTTTCTATCCAATTGTTTTAGTAATGATAGAAAGAGGAAAATTATTTTACGGATATAGTTCAAAACAAATAACAGAGGGCATAACAAAGAATTAAAAAGGCCCACCTCCTACCGCTAACCATGATGCAGAGAAACCAGGTCAGTGGCATTTAAACTGCAGTAAAGCTGCAACAATGCCAGACATGTAAGAATGAATATGACCCAGTGCACTTAGCTGTTGGTCTTCTCCCCAGATGAGCAATTCAGTGTCAGGTGCCAGAAGTCCAAGTCAGAAGTAGGTATTAAAAGCTTCTAGAGTATAACCAACTGCATGGGAAACACCAGCAGTCCCAGTGGTCTGATCTCTTTCCTTACCTCAATACCTTACAATCAGCCACTCTTACTACCTGTGACCAGCATGGCACATAAGATTAAAGGACATTAGCCATGTCATTTTTTAAATTACAGATATACTGAGGAACTGGGGGAACAGTTAATAAGAGCATCAAGAATCTGTAGCACTGATATGTTATACCAGAAGGAATGTGATTATTTAAGAAATCTTTTTATGGAAAAAGGATACCCAAACAATACATTTGAGGTTATATTTAATGAGATTTCCCAAAAAAGGTCCACACAGTTTTCCCCTTTACTAGGTGTTACAACTACCCAGCAATATACAAGTAAGACAAGTAAGGACAAAATAGAAAATTTACCTTTTCTATACACATATAACAGAAACAGTGCGGATACTGAGGACATTATAGCCAAATGTTGGCCAGTTCTTTCTATCAATGATGATCTGAAGAAAAACATCCCAAGTAAACCACACTTTGTTAGAAGAAGGAATGCAATCTTAAAGAATTACTGGAAAACAAGTGCCAACCAGTATTAATGAGAATCATCAGGCCAGGAACCTACAAATGTAAGGCGTGTAGTCAGTGTTGTTATATTTTAGACAAAAAAGGCATTTATTTAAAATCTAGAAACATGAATTTGTTCCCATCAGGGCACTTCAATTGCAATTCAAAAGGTGTAGTTTACCTGGGAATCTGCCAACACTGCATGAGTTTTTATGTGGGAAAAACAGAAAGGGTTTTAAAAAGAAGAGTGTACGAACATATGTATGAAATTAAAAATAAGAAAGAATCTAATGCATTTTACAAGCACTCTTTGAATTGTGATAACATGAGCTTAAAATTTTTAGTCCTTGAACAGGTTTCCATTAATGTAAGAGGGGGGGACTGGGAAGCATCCCTGGAATACAAAGAACTGTTGTGGCAAATAAAATTGAATGCCACAAGACCACCAGGGCTTAATGATGCAATCAGTATCAATAGTGCTCTTAAGTTACGTAGGGCCAAATTGTAGAAATTATTTTAGATAATCATGATACACAACACAGATACTAAGGTTTTGAAGAATGCATTTTTTACGAACTGGTCATATCCACCAAGGGATGGCCATGAAAGCCAATGTGGAAGGATATAGTTTTTTGTAAATGCTTAATACAGTCCAAATAAAGTGGTTTTAAAAGATTTATAAGTAAGATTTCAGTGCATTACAGCTATTGTTATGAATGTATTAATTTATATTTTAAAAAAAAAGAAGTATTGATTAATTAATTCAACATTGTGTTTTATCAATCCATCAAGATCTAATAATGTTAAGATTTTTAAAGCTGAATATTTTTACATATATATTTATATTTATAAGTACAATTATATTTATATTTATGTTTAAATTTACATGATGTAATTTTAATATTTATTGCATCTTTAACATAACAGAATTTAATAAGATTTTTAATAATAGTTTTTAATTAGATATAGTGGGACCCTCACAACACAATTTATATTATAATGATATGAATTGTTATTTCAAAAAATATATATAAGAAATATAAAAAGTAATGATGGCAGAAAACAACTAAGAAAGTTTTTATAGGATGTTTTTGCTGCTACTGATTATTTTTCATGTTCTGTTTTTTCAACTGTTTTTAACATAAAGTATGTCTCTTTAAACAAAAGAGAACTATATAGTAATGAGACTACACTAAATAATTAATTGTATAATTGGCTATTGGAGTGGCAAAAGTATAAATTGAATGCACATGGAGTATAACACTGTCTTGATAAAGCCTGGGAGAGCCCGGCGGCGCTTGACTGTATTGTGATTTTAAATCATTCTTCGTGCACATTTTATTTGTGAAGTTAAATTAAAGCTGAGTTTTCTATAAATCATCCGGTTCCTGGTGATATCTCTGGTCGTGTGCTTGTTGGCGTTGTTGCTGTTATTGCATTTTGTTCCAAGGATTTGTGTCGTATTTGGTATCAGCATGGCCGAGAATCCAGGAAGTACGGACTTCATGAATACACCCATAATTTTAAACGTCACTGAGGGCGACGAACATTCGGATGATGCGCCCGTAACCAGGGGCGAATTCAAACAAGCCATGTGTCTCCTTTCTCAATTGAGCAGTTTACTGCTTAACGATAGCGGAAGGGTCCCAACAGGTTTGCCGCCCAACCAGCAGCAACTAAAGGATAGCAATGAATTAAGAGACTGTAATGAACCAGTGGTAAAACGGAAGAGGAACGCTTTAACAGAAAACTTGGATGACTCTAATCTGGCGTGCTATGCAGTTCGTGAACAGGAATCAACGGGTCCCACACCATCTCTTAAACAAGGATTTATACCGATGGATTTTAACATTAAAAAATGGACAAGCAAACATTTTCAGTTTGCTGAAGGTACTGTACATATTAACAAAAGCAGCTGTTCTAACAATGTTAAACTAGAACAACTGCTATCTGAATTTAACAACAAATTATACTCATTTAGGTCCGTACAGCTTGAGATAGAGTATCTAACTGAATGCATTAGGGTGGAACGCATACCAAAGGGGCTGCGTTTTAATAAACTACCTAATAACGCAGCTCCGGGCTCTAAATTATTTAAAGACATTACTATGTTGTTCAACAAAATGGGCATGGAGATGCTCAAACTCATGATATCTGATTATGAATGTAGAGCGAATTCGCTCCTAGTGGATATTAATGCTATAAATACTAGCATCACTGACAACATTAACTTCTCAAGTATTAAAAGGGATTATGAAAAATTGTTTACAGAGGTTGATAATCATTGTGACAGGATAGTACAAAGAAAAATCAAAAAGCTGGAAAGAGATTTACAAGAATATAAAAGTGGAGTTGCTTATGTTTTTTTAAAAGGTGCGGACAGACCATTTCCCAGAAGATATAATGAGAACATATCGAGGGGTAGATATAATGAGAATTTTAGAGTTCAAAATTCATTTGCCACCCCAAATAGAGAGGGAATACCACCCCAAAGGAACAATCAGGCTCAAGAGCAGGGTTTTCATTATGCCCCAGGGAGACAGCTATACAGGGAAACAAACCAGTCAGCCCAGGGGAAGAACAACTTCAGGAGGTAATGGTTCTAGATCCATCTTTCACAAATATAGAAATCATACAATTGCCATCTTGCACAGTTGCTAAACAAGGAAAATTTTCTATCTACAATTATACGGATGTCCCAGTAAATAATCTATTTTTTGAGTTGTTTAAAAAAGGTTTTCATTTTGTACCTGAGAAGTCTTTGAATTTATCAAGGACCATCCTGGATGTAAAATTATTTACCAGAAATTTAAATTTGAACATCTACTTTAGGGGTAAGCAGCACATAAAAGACCCATTAAAAAGAACAAGTACATTTAACCCTCCCCTTCACCCTGTTTTGAAGGTGTTTGAAGAAATGGTAGAATCCGAGCTCAGACAACTAACAGTTAGGAATGAAACAGACAAGGTTGCTAATCCCACTAAAGATTTCTACGAAACTATAGCATTTTTCAAAAAAGAGGAAATCAGACCTATGAAGCCGGATAAGGGAGGTGGGGTAGTTCTTATGTATAAGCATGATTATGAAGCACACATAGCAAATATATTGCATGACACAGAGAACTACACAGAGGTTTCAGTTAATGAACGCAATGTTGTGTATTCAAGAATAAAGCTATTGTTAGAGGACCATCTGATGCAAGGGGTCATTAATGAGCAATTGTTTAACTATCTGTTAGTACAGAAACCCCTGACACCAATTATTTTTGGCATCCCGAAAGTGCATAAAGGCCTTGATCCTCTAAAATTTAGGCCCATAGTTGCAGGGGCAAAAGGCATTACTGAACCTCTAGGCAAATTCATAGATATATCAACCAAAAAACTGGTTTCATCAATAGAATGCATTTGTAAAGATTCATGGGAATTCCTTAAAGGGATAAAAAATTCATATTACGACGTAACCAATTATATGGTTACTATTGATATTGTAAACTTATTCCCGAGTATTCCACACACAATAGGTATAGAATGGTTTAGTAGGATACTTATTGAAAAATCAGGTTTTAGTAGTAATGTGATTAATTTAATAGTTGAATTCATGGAAGTTATTTTAATGAATAACTACATTATTTTCAATGGGGAACTATTTAAGCAGAACAAAGGGGTGGCAATGGGCACACCTTGTGCTACGGCTTACTCAAACTTGGTATTGCATTTCTGGGAAAAGGAATTTATTTTTTCAACAAAATGGGCAGAATACATTGTACACTATAAAAGATTTTTAGACGATATTTGTATTCTGTGGAAGGGCAACATGAATGAATTTGATGAATTTATGCAATATATTAATTGTTCTACTTGTTTTTTAAAATTTACACATAAAATTAACCCTTTTGAATTACATTATTTGGACATAGTGTTAAGGAAAAACAGCATATCTAAACAATTTGAATCTTGCATTTTCAGAAAAGACACATACTCAAATATGCTGTTGCATTATGAGAGTAACCATCCGTTTTATCAAAAAAGGGGGATTATAAGAGGCCAGTTAATAAGAGCATCAAGAATCTGTAGCACTGATATGTTATACCAGAAGGAATGTGATTATTTAAGAAATCTTTTTATGGAAAAAGGATACCCAAACAATACATTTGAGGTTATATTTAATGAGATTTCCCAAAAAAGGTCCACACAGTTTTCCCCTTTACTAGGTGTTACAACTACCCAGCAATATACCAGTAAGACAAGTAAGGACAAAATAGAAAATTTACCTTTTCTATACACATATAACAGAAACAGTGCGGATATTGAGGACATTATAGCCAAATGTTGGCCAGTTCTTTCTATCAATGATGATCTGAAGAAAAGCATCCCAAGTAAACCACACTTTGTTAGAAGAAGGGAATGCAATCTTAAAGAATTACTGGAAAAACAAGTGCCAACCAGTATTAATGAGAATCATCAGGCCAGGAACCTACAAATGTAAGACGTGTAGTCAGTGTTGTTATATTTTAGACAAAAAAGGCATTTATTTAAAATCTAGAAACATGAATTTGCTCCCATCAGGGCACTTCAATTGCAATTCAAAAGGTGTAGTTTACCTGGGAATCTGCCAACACTGCATGAGTTTTTATGTGGGAAAAACAGAAAGGGTTTTAAAAAGAAGAGTGTACGAACATATGTATGAAATTAAAAATAAGAAAGAATCTAATGCATTTTACAAGCACTCTTTGAATTGTGATAACATGAGCTTAAAATTTTTAGTCCTTGAACAGGTTTCCATTAATGTAAGAGGGGGGGACTGGGAAGCATCCCTGGAATACAAAGAACTGTTGTGGCAAATAAAATTGAATGCCACAAGACCACCAGGGCTTAATGATGCAATCAGTATCAATAGTGCTCTTAAGTTACGTAGGGCCAAATTGTAGAAATTATTTTAGATAATCATGATACACAACACAGATACTAAGGTTTTGAAGAATGCATTTTTTACGAACTGGTCATATCCACCAAGGGATGGCCATGAAAGCCAATGTGGAAGGATATAGTTTTTTGTAAATGCTTAATACAGTCCAAATAAAGTGGTTTTAAAAGATTTATAAGTAAGATTTCAGTGCATTACAGCTATTGTTATGAATGTATTAATTTATATTTTAAAAAATAAGAAGTATTGATTAATTAATTCAACATTGTGTTCTATCAACCCATTAAGATCTATTAATGTTAAGATTTTTAAAGCTGAATATTTTTACATATATATTTATATTTATAAGTACAATTATATTTATATTTATGTTTAAATTTACATGATGTAATTTTAATATTTATTGCATCTTTAACATAACAGAATTTAATAAGATTTTAAAAATAGTTTTTAATTAGATATAGTGGGACCCTCACAACACAATTTATATTATAATGATATGAATTGTTATTTCAAAAAATATATATAAGAAATATAAAAAGTAATGATGGCAGAAAACAACTAAGAAAGTTTTTATAGGATGTTTTTGCTGCTACTGATTATTTTTCATGTTCTGTTTTTTCAACTGTTTTTAACATCAAGTATGTCTCTTTAAACAAAAGAGAACTATATATTAATGAGACTACACTAAATAATTAATTGTATAATTGGCTATTGGAGTGGCAAAAGTATAAATTGAATGCACATGGAGTATAACACTGTCTTGATAAAGCCTGGGAGAGCCCGGGCGAAAGCGCTTGACTGTATTGTGATTTTAAATCATTCTTCGTGCACATTTTATTTGTGAAGTTAAATTAAAGCTGAGTTTTCTATAAATCATCCGGTTCCTGGTGATATCTCTGGTCGTGTGCTTGTTGGAGTAATATATGTATACTACACAGGTTATATATATCTCTAACTTTTCACAAAAAAGTACACCCAAGGAAAAAAAAAAAAGATTAGGCCACAAGGGTGCCTGAAGAAGAAAAAAAAGGGATATATATATATATATATATATATATATATATATATATATATATATATATATATATATATATCACACACACAGCACTTCTACAATAACTACTAATTATAAGGAAGTATCTACAAGAAAAAAATTTGAATTCTTATCTGAAGAAATCTACAATAACTCAAGTTTCTATCTGGTCCGAGCTCTCGTCGATCCGAACTGTTGCAGCGGCAAACTAGATCTGAGTAATAGCAGGGAGGATTGTGGGATATGGGCTGGTCTCGAGTTTCTCTGAGATTCAGAGCTTTGCAATTTGGCCGACTCGGAGCCGAGGATCGGCTCCGAACCCGTGTGTAAGAACAAACGGCGAGATTGAACACTCTTACATGTTGTGATTTTCTTGTATTTCAACTTGCAGTGAACAATATATATATATATATATATATATATATATATATTATATATACATAGTATTACAGACAGATTGAGTAGAAGTACTTCATGAAAAATATGTGCATTTCCACTTTGATGGTTAGTAAATGTAAACATATAAGAGTGACAGATTCAGTGTAAATGGACACAGATATAAGCACACAGAATTAGTACAAGTATAAGACTAACCTCTGTGCTTTGTGATTAATAATTGTAATTATGTAAGAAAGATATGAACATTTATCTATGATAAGCAACCATCCTCTATGTCTTCTTTATGCATCAGAAGAGGAAATCTTATATAATAAGGCAAATGAGGAACGACACCTGAAAAGGTTAACTGAGGATGCCTGAGAGTATACAAACTTGATTCTGAAAAAAAAACACCATTCCAAAAATGTTTTGTCTTTGTTTTATTTATTTTGCAAGTATAAACCCAGCAGTAATTTATACACACAATAATAATACTTTTAATAATTTCATTACAGAACTGCAGCAAAATCCATATCATACAGAAATTTAGTGTGTTCCCACTATATATATTACACCAACTTTTCTCCATAGACTTAGTAGACTTCTTCTTTTTTTTTCGGCTTTTTCCCGGTAAGGTGTTGCCACGTAGCGGAACTCTGGTCTGCTAATGATTGGCAGTAGATTTTTATGGTGCCGAGTTGCCAGCCCGACGCCCAACCTTCAGCGAAGGCAAGCCAATTCACGCATGTCTTTCGGAGGCTACTCGACCACGGGGAGGACATGCAGACTCCACACAGAAGGCACTCTCCGCACACTAGCTGAGACTCGAACGGGAGAACCTCTTGCTGTGAGGCAACAACGTAACCGCTGTACCACTGCGGCTTACTTCCATAGAATTAGTAGACTACACATGCACAAAACACTTCCACTTGACATCATTATGCTGATTGTTCACATTTCCAGTGCTATTTCTTAGAATAATTTTCTGAATAAAGATTTAATAAAAATAAGAAATCAGTGCTAAAAACATTGCACTAATGTGTTATATTATGAGTCAATTTATTGTCTATCTACCCTCCCTTCCTCTTTTTCTTATTTTAATTACACATTATTTGTCTTTCATTTTTTTCCATTTCTTTCCCATTTATGTTCATTTTTTTTTGTCAAGTCCAGAATTTATAGGAGAAGTCCAAGCATGTTCCTCCCAGGTCAGGGAACACTCATCCTGTGCTCATCCAGCGACATCTTCACAGGGTCAGGGTGGTGGGCACCAGTTCTCTAGGCACCCTGGCATAGCACAGTCTGATAAGCCACACTGAGCGTGGGCTTCAGGACTTGATTGAGGATATGGTACAGCAGGTAGTGGAGAGACCCCAACAAAAAGGCAGCAAGGAGTCCAAACCAACTAGGGAACCACTTCACGACAAATTCACTCACAGTTAATCCACGCTGTGAACAATAAAAACCAAAACGCCACAGCAATGATGGACAAGTTTATTGCACACCAGGAAAACGAATTTACCTAGGTTTCGTCCGAATTGACGAACTTCATCAGAATCGTAGTGGAGAGACATTTTCAGTCAGTTCAGGATGCTCTTCTGTGAGTTTAAGACTCAATCCCCCAGTCAGTGCTGAACACCATGCCACCACATGGTTCCATTCCATCAACATTAGGGTCTTACACTGCAACACCATCTGGCAGTGGAAACATTTCAGGTGCTGTGGACTGGGTGTCTTCCTGTGACAAACTCCTCTTCACCTCCCTCCTTCCTTAATCCTTTCTTCACAACACTCTTTAACCTATTTCCTACCTAAACTAGCCTCTTATATAAAAATCTGAAAATATGGAAGTCTATTCCACACTACAAGTATAACACCCCACCTCTCGCACACAACCCTGTTGATGTATTCCATCTGTGTTTCCCTCTTTGTTATGTCTCCCTTTTTCAATCTTGCCTATTTTCCCCATTCTGTTCTTTTAGGAAACCAGTCAGGGTGTCTAAATAGGCAAACTCCTATAGAAAACATATAAAACCACTTTAAATTATTAATACGAATAGCTGCTGTATGCACCACTTGCTTTAAGTACTTGTAATGTGCTTTACATAGCTGCATTTGTCCATAGTAGAAATTATATGAACACTTACATTTTTCATATAATATTTTCCACATCCTTAAGGATTAGCCTCGGCAAGTTTACACATTTCAAAAAAGTGTTTTTTTTTAAAACTTTCACATTTATTTGTTCAACTTAAATAACCTGCAATTAGTATATTTGCATATAGGCAAAGTGGCACTTTTCATGAATAACCGATATGAAAATGTAAACCTCAGGGCCATGTATACCACACATAAAAATAAAGCAACAATGCTAGTTATCAAGTCATGTGGATATGTAGGTTGACAATGTCATAATGATTTCATTTGCACTGTTAAAGTAAATTACACAGGATGTATTGATAAAGTGAATTCCTCACGCACACAGCACATTTAGTACTAGGCAAGATAAATGTTCTTTAACATTTTTTTCTTGCATATTTTTTACTTCAAAAATATTATGTCATCTACATTAAAGCTGGTACATAGACATTAAATTGACGCAGTCTACATTTTTGGCTCACACAGCAACAATCTCACTTATTGCTGATAGAATTCCAGATTTTTAGATATATTTAAGTATGCTATTACATAAATTCTAGTTGTTTTAGCCAACTGGGAGTGCTATTCTACAAAAAGGAAAGAGTTAATTTTAATGAAGTAAGCCAAACAGCATAATCATTTTCTATATGTGAAGAATATAAAAATAAAATGTAAAACTGGAAATTTAAAAAGATCAAGTTGTAGTCAAAAGTAAAACTTTTATCTAAACAAATATAAAAATAATATTTCACAGGCAATACTCTGAATTAACATATCTGTTAATTCTTCAAATATTAACAGTATTCACAAAGTTAAAATTCCTGTAACCCAAGAATAATGTTCTTAATAACTATCTTGCTTAAAACTTTATTGACTTGATAAAGGAAACCGAATGAGTTACTTCTCAAAACATTGTATGAAATTGGACTTTGGATCACACCTGCATTGTTGCTGTACTATTATAAATGTAACAGTCAAAAGACTTCAAATTTGCTCAAACTGCTATACCTAACAACAAAACACAACCCTTTAGTTCCTCTAGAACAATGTCTATATAGGCTACAATTCATGTGAAAACTATTGGCCTTACCCGTAATCTGAGTGTACCCATCTTAACACCTGTGCAGAATAAACATATCAGTTTTGTGTTGCATCTGTTCTTTCCATTTTGGAATATATTTCCATGGATCCTTCTACAGTGGAAATTGTAATAACTTACTGAAAGCAAAGACATACCATGCATCTTCCAGGATTTGCTGGAGGCATGTAAAACATCTGTGAAATAACATACTGGAGCATACTTTATGAATGCTGTGCATTGTGTATTTTTTGGCAAAACAGAAAAGAAACAATTTGATTAAATAGAAATGCATTTCATCCCTTTTCTCCAAGGAATATAACCCCAGAGGTAGTATACTTAGAGATCAGGTGGGAGTGGAACCCCCAAATGCAGAGCACTGAGAAAAACATCCACAGTGGTGTTTTGCCAGGTGACAGTATGTGGCTTCATCCTAAGCTGGGAGTGGTTAAACTAGGGATCTGTATGTCATAACATTCCAGATGTTTTAGCTAAGTATAAAATGTTTTTGTTAGTGTTATAGTTTGTATTATGCAGGAACATTTTTAAAATATCAAGGCAAGTTGTTTTATCATTTGTGTGTCATGGCAGTGGGGGAATCAGTAGTCCCAGGTCAAGTGTACCTATTTGTATTATGACACAAATGCATTCACTATGAAGGATTGTCTCCCACATTATCAACATGCAAAAAAATTCTCCCACACAGTGTGTAAAACTGAAAACATCACAAACTTAAACAACTGACACACAAAGACTCACATAAGGCATACAACTTCTACTACTACCCCTACCGCAAACTGCATACTTCTCAACTGTAGAGATTTTTGAAGAATGTCTAGATTTTTATCTCATATTTTGGTCTGTTCCTTTGTAAAACTTTCCTTTTTTAGACAAATTATTAAGGACTGAAGTAATTAAATAATAATAAGCATTTGAGTTTCAATTCCATATCCTTCAGAAAATGGATAGTAATGCAAAACGTGTTAGTCTAACAACTATCTAAGTTTACAGGAGCAGTAAAATAATATGTCCCTATTTTTGGGCTGTTGTTACCCCGCCCCCCATTATTTCTGGCAATGTCCAGATTTATAATGTTAAGAGGTTGAAAGCCTCCACACCTCTGCTCTCCATAAATGCCTCCTACCCTGAGATCAGACTAACTTGGAAAAAAAAAGAAAGAAACAGATTTTGTACCATGAAACTTTGGACACGTGTTGCCTGGGGAAGAGTCAATCTAGATATAAAGGAAAGGAAACCTGCTGCCTAAAAATGAAGGCTATGACTTTAGAGTCAGCCTTCCTTTTGCTTCACCAAACTTCTTTTTTTTTTTTTTGCAGAGAAGCTCAGCTTTGGCTTTTGAGATATCTATTAGACTTAGTTCTCCTTCTCTTTCTAAGAGCTCTGCCTGTACTCTCCCAGAAACAATCTCCTTCTGAACCTCAAGTAACTTCTGCAGCTTAAGGCCTACAAAATTATACATTTTCCTCTGCCATAACCCCTCAACCTCCATCAGGTCACCTTTAACTGCAGATTTCAAACTTTCCCACCTCAGAGAATTTTGGGCAGTGCCCAGGGAAATCCTCGTCTCCAAGACAGAGGTCACTGTGTTCCTGAGTAGGCACTTATCAGCACTATTGTTCCATCTAAAGTGAGCCCTCCTCCAATGCTTAGTCCACTGAGGGGGGTCTGTCTCACAGATGTTCAGGCAAATGGAAATGTGGTCTAAAAGATTAATCTGTAGGACTGCATGTGACTGAACCCTCTACAGTTCATAACTAGGTGTGAAGATAAAATCTATCCTGCTGCCCTGTTTGGAGAGGTCCCTAAAGAATGAAAGAGTGGTTTCATGAGGATGAAAATTCCTCCATGCATGTGAACCATCATGACTGGCCATCCAGGTGTTGATGACCTCCTGACTATTCTTATGTTACTCGGATTTCCCAAACAACCTATACTTGGAGTCATCAAGCACTAGACTGAAGTCCCTGATCAGAATGTTGAAGGCCAGAGGATTTACACCTTCTGCCAGTGTGAGAATCCCCCTCTCCCCCAAAAATTGTTGCCCTCACTGGGAGCATACAAATTCCCTGTAATCCATAAAGTACAGTTGTATACACTTATCATAAATGTAGATGTTCGAGTGTATTCACTGTTGCAGTCATCACTTGTGGGTTATCCCTGCTGGGTAGCCCTCGGCCGGCCCGAATACCAGAGTAAAGGATTTCCCTCCTGTGTCAGCTGCAGGTCACCTGAGACTGACATCAGGTTGTCAGGTGTATAAAGAGAGGCAGCCAAAGTCATTACATCAGTTTTCCTTACCTCCAACCTATAGGAGCCCTGCCAAGAAGGCCTGAAGAATGCCAACCTGGGGTAGGCCATTAGCTATGATGGAAATAAAGAGGGGGAGATGGGAGGGAAACATCTACATTTATGATAAGTGTACACAACTGTACTATGTTCTTCATGTTTCACTGTTGGAATCATCACTTGTGGGGGGATTCCCAACAACGGTACTACGTTCTTCGTGTTTCACTGTTGGAGTCATCACTTGTGGGGGGATTCCCAACAATGGTACTACATTCTTCGTGTTTCACTGTTGGAGTCATCACTTGTGGGGGGGATTCCCAACAACGGTACTACGTTCTTCGTGTTTCACTGTTGGAGTCATCACTTGTGGGGGGATTCCCAACAACGGTACTACGTTCTTCGTGTTTCACTGTTGGAGTCATCACTTGTGGGGGGGATTCCCAACAACGGTACTACGTTCTTCATGTTTCACTGTTGGAGTCATCACTTGTGGGGGGGATTCCCAACAACGGTACTACGTTCTTCATGTTTCACTGTTGGAGTCATCACTTGTGGGGGGATTCCCAAAGCTGAAAGGTAGGGTGCAAAGAAGGAAAGGAAGGAGCCGGAGTGTAGGGTTGCACTGTTTTAAGTGGAAGCCACAATGCCCTGCAGGACTGCTGAAGCAAAGCCTGCCCTGGGTTTGGAGAAAATAGCCAGTTGGTAGTGTTTTGTGAAGGTGTGAACTGATGTCCAGATGGCAGCTTCTAAAATATCCTTGGTAGGAACGCCTCTGAGGAAGGCAGTGGAGTTGATGCTGCCCTGATGGAATGCCTTCTGACAGGATTGGGAGGTGTTTTCCATGAAAGGAGTAGCAGAAATGGATTCAGTGTGTTATCCATTTAGAAATGGTCTGCTTGGATATAGGTTTCCCCTCTGCACCAGGAGAGAACCTAATCAGCAGTTGGTCAGTCTTTCTGAAAGACTTGGTCCTATCCAGATAACTTCTAAGTTGTCTCTGCACATCTAATGTATGGAGAATCCTTTCCCCCCTATTTTGTGGGTTTGGAAAGAAAGAAGGGAGATGGATAGCCTGATTAAGGGCAATGTCAGATAACACCTTAGGCATAAAGGAGGGGTTGCTTCTAAGAGACATCTTGTCTGCATGGAAGATAATAAAATATTCAATGGCCATGAGAGCTTGAAGCTTGTAAACCCTCCTGGCTGAAGTTATGGCCAGCAGGAAGGCAGTCTTCCTAGAGAGGTGCTTCAATTCTGCTGAGGCAGCTGGTTCAAAAGGAGTCAATTTTTCCAGGACAAAGTTCATGTCCCATGCAGAAGTGGGTGGCCTTCTAGATGGTCTGATGTGTGGCACCACTCTAAGGAATTGTTTTACCAGGGGATGGGAGAACAAAGGTTGCTCTGTAGGGGAATGAGTAGAAATAGCATGACTTTTGATACAGGAATATGATAATCCCTTGTGCATGAGCTCTACTAGGTAGTCCAGAACCAAAGTGAGAGTGGCATGGGTGCTTCTTTGACCCTTATTGTGGCATCAGGCAGTAAATCATTTCCATTTTTCAGAATAGGATTTCTGGGTGCTGGGCCTCCTGGCCTCCTTAATGATATCCAGAACCTGCTCGCTGAAAGGTGTCCTGATATCCGCCTCTAGGGTATAAGCCATGCGGATAGGCTCAGTGTTTGAAGATTTGAATGCAGTACTGCCCCTTTTTCTTGGGTTAGCAGCTTTTCTGTGAGAGGTAGGCTCATGGGTAGCTCCTTGGTCTGGCTGAGGAGTAAGGGGTACCAGTGCTGCCAGGGCCAGTTTGGGGCAATGAGGATAGCCCTCGGTCCTTCCTCCCTGATCTTTAGAAGTACCCTGGGAATCAGTAGCAAGGGAGGGAAGGTGTATACAAGCTGGTTGCACCAGTGAAAGGAAATAGCGTCCACCTTCCAAGCTCGTGAGTGGAACTCCCTGGAACAGAACCTGGTCAGCTGTCTGTTTTCTATTGTTGTAAAGAGGTCTACCTCTGACATCCCCCAGAGATGTATGATGCTGAGGAAGGTCTCCTTGTGTAGCCACCACTTGCGGGGATTCAGGACACTTCTGCTGAGGTGGTCTACCAGGGTGTTGTGTTCCCCTGGAATGTACTGGGCTATCAGATGTAGTCCCATCACTGAGGCTCTCTGCCAGTTAAGCATAGCTAGTTGACAAAGCGGGTAGGAGTGTGTTCCCACCTGTTTGTCAATGTACCACATGACCATGGTGTTGTCTGTTTTGATCAAGAGCACTCCTGGTCTGAGGTGGACCTTGAAAGCTATAATAGCCCTGTGCACCACCAGCATTTCCTTCAGGTTGATATGGAGATTTAGATCTCTCTGATCCCTAGTGCCCTGAGTGCACGTGTCCTAAATGAGCCCCTGAAGCTGTGTCTGAGGCATTGGTGGTGATGGTCTGGCCTTGGGGAAGGGTGATAAAGGGTAGAGCCCTGTTCAGGGTACAGACTTCTGCCCACCATAAAAGTTTCTTCCTTAAGAAAGCAATCACAGGCAGCTGGTGCTTGAAAGACTCTGAATGCTGGCACCATAGGTTTCTGAGGTACCATTGTAGTTTTCTCATGTGGAGCTTGGTCAAAGGCACCAACAGGATGCATGATGTCATGTACCCGTGTGCTTGCAGGAACTTCCTTGCTGTGAGGTGTGTCCTTCGAGCTAGCTGAGAAAAGTAGAGGGGGAGAAAGATCTGCTTCTCTGGAGAGAGGAAGGCTCTTTGGGTAGATTTATCCAAGAGAGCTCCTAAGAAGGTAATCTGTCTTGTGGGCTGGAATTGGGATTATTCCCTGTTGATGGTAAATCCGAGAGGTTAGGAGGGTTTGGACAAAGGTAAGATCCTGCAAGAGTTTCACCTTGGTGTCTGCCTGGATGAGACAGTCATCCAGAGAGGGGTAAATTTGTATGTTTTGCTGTCTGCAGAAGGCAATGACAGGAGCCAGGCACTTGGTGAAGACTCTGGGAGCAGAAGATAACCAAAGGACAGATACATATTAGAGTAGTGCATAGTACCTTCCAACAGCAGTATACATATTAGAGCAGTGCTTTTCACCTTCCAACAACTGTATACGTATTAGAGCAGTGATTAGCACCTTCCAACAACAGTGTATGTATTAGAGCAGTACTTAGCACCTTCATAAGACTTCTTGATAGAGTCTAATCAATCCCAGAGGACCTCATTGGTCCCATGCAATGCCATCTGCACTAACGATTAGAAAAGCAGGAAAGAGGGGTTGATTTGGGAATGTCAACCATCCTCTGCACTCTGTCTCTGATCCAACCTGGACAGCCCATTTGCTAACCAGCAATATTCTTCAGCAGAGTTAGAGGAGCCTGAAAATAATTCTGATCAGGGTTTGTCACTAGAGTGTCTTGAGTCATTTGATGAGGTGTTGAACTCCAGTGATTTCTGGGAAACTCTCATATCCTGTTTTGGCCATCTGTTAAAGACCTGTCATTCCTCCTGCACTGCTATTTCAGGTGCCGATGTGCACTTGCTCTGTGCCACTGATGGATGTTCCTCCCTTGAGGAGGTATTATACCTTGTAGGTGAAGGGGTCTGGCCTGACCTGGAGGTTAACCCTACCCCATCCTGAGCTGCATGTACTGAAGGCCATCTGGCAATGTTCTTCTGATGATTGGATATCTCACCCTGGTCATGGAACAATGTGGACATGCCCTTCTTCATAGAATGCTTTCTTGCTGGTCCTAGTAATTAACTGGGAGAAGTGGGTCTCTGCCTTTTCAACCACATGAGAGCTAACTCCACTTCTTTATCAGTCCAATGCCCATCATCATCCATCTCATGCCGTGGGCCTGTAGGCCCTCCAGGAAATGATTTATCTGACTGGCAGACTTGAGTACTGTTTTCCTGTCTCATTCAGCTGCTAGAACAGCAGGAAATTGCAGTGAAACTCTGCAGCCACAATCCATTAACTCCTTCTTGTAAATGGACATTTGACAATAGAGGTATTTAGAGAAATATCTGTGGCACAGGATATTATGCTCGGCTGACAGAACAGCAATCAAGACACGTCTGGAATTATCTCCTCCTCTTCCCTAGGGACGCAGACAATCAACTCACTTAATTGCTCAGTTAAGGTAGTTTGGGAGGCCTATGATCTTTCAAACAATAATCACAAAAATACTGGAGATCTTTGTCATCAACAGCACTGGGCAAACCCCTCTGGAGTAGATTACATTTCCACGATCTGTTCTCTAGATCATCTGCCTTAGTAACTTGTTTTGCTAGCTTTTCCTTCAACTGCAAAAACTGACTAAAAGTGGCAGTGGACATTTGCTGTAGCTCAGTCATAAATTTTGGAAGAGATTTTATCTCATTCTCTTGCAGTGCAACCTTCTTTTCCTGCTGGGATGCAATCACATAGTAGGCTCTCACCTCTGTGATGATTTGTCTGTCAGGTGACTTTTCCGCTATGTGGTTGGGGTGAAATGAAATTCAGTGAAATGAGATTCAACAAAATAAAGATGACCTATATATATATATATATATATATATATATATATATATATATATATATATATATATATATATATATATATATATGGGTCCCTATCAGACTATTGGTTTCAAAACTTCAAACATCATACAGACAACACCATATGATCAAAGTTTTAAAACTTTTAACGTTTTGAATGGAGATCGCCTACACAGTGCAGAATGGGAAATTTACCATTTATCTCCCTGCAGTGCAATCTCGGAGTTGGTATATTAAATTAGCAGTGGGTGTGGGGGATGGCGGGAGGCTTGCCCCTTGCAGAAACATAAAAAAAATTGTTTTTATTTTTTTTAATTTTATTTTCAAAGTTTCAAAAACTTTGATCATATGGTTTTGGCCATATGATGTTTGAAGTTTGGAAACTTCGATAATCCGATAGGAAGCCATCTATTTATATATAGGGTGTGTGTGTGTGTGTGTGTGTGTGTGTGTGTGTGTGTGTGTGTGTGTGTGTGTGTGTGTGTGTGTGTGTGTGTATATGTGTTAGTGTGTGTGTGTGTGTGTGTGTGTGTGTGTGTGTGTGTGTGTGTGTGTGTGTGTGCGTGTGTGTGTGTGTGCGTGTGTAGACAGATCTCAGATAAAGTGACAATTAATGTTTATACCACCACTCTGTCCACATCTCCATAAAAAAAGAAAAATAATCACTTTTCCATCTGAACTATTAATGACAAGCCTAGTAATTAGTTCTCCATAAGCAGAACAGAAGACCCTGCATTCTAAATTGGTAAGCACTACAGAGGAACTGTAGTTAATCACCAGCTTTAAATCTGACAGAAACATTACTGTGTACGGTGTTTGACATGGAGTTTAGTCTGTTAGTTTGTGTTGAAATAATTCTCATTTCTTTCTGCCAGGAGCATTACAGTGCAACTGCAGCCATCGGAGGTGCTGTGACAATCTCTTTTGTTTGTTCAGAGACCCTCGTTCATTCATATCACTGGTCTGCTTAATGAAGATTAATGTCTTGTTTTGTGTTGGCACTTATTATTTCTACCATGAGCTCTTAATTTAACTTAAGAACACTAACTTTTAAAAGTTTTTTCCAAAAACCTTCAGCGAGTTAGAACGGTATATTTGGTATTTGGTATAGATGAGTGACATCCTTCCCTAGTTATTTATATAGACATGAACATCTGCTTCTTGAGTTTGTTAGCATTTTTTTCTTAGTCACAGAAAAAGTTTATCCCTTTCCTACAACACATAAAATGTTTTCCTTGTCGCTACTAGTATACTTGCAAAACGGTACCGTTTTCCTGCAGCGTTGCAAATGACAGTTCATTAATTTAGGAACCTGGTTCAGTACCATAACTCAACTGTGAACAGCCATTGTTGTTTTATGTATTGTGCCTGAGCAAGATACATAGAAAAAATCTGGAAGTATTTTATTATATTATTATAGTAAAACATACAAAACCATTCTACAACTGGAAGTATACGTTATTGTTTTACTGTGCTTTAAAAATAAAAATAAATACCTAACACACATACAGTAAACAGCCATTAACTACCCAGCTTGCTAACCTACTTTATTATTTAAAAGCAATTTAAACCCTGCATTATGATCCACACTGCAAGTGTTCTACTACTGTAAACTCTATTTTACATATAAAATAAATACCCAGAACCATGTTATATAAACTAAAAGACAAATAAACAATAAACACGAAGTAAAAGTGTGAACTATTTTATCTCACAAAAAGTGGAAGAATACAAAGTAAAGCAGACAAAAATCTAAATAACAACAACATGAACATAACAGAACACAAAACTAACACCATTGTATAATAGCAATAACCCACAGCTGGGTGTGGGTAATGCTGGATTTATCTACGGTTGGCTTTATTTGGTCACTTGGGCTTCACCCTCATGAGCAAACCACGCCAACCCTGGGTAAATCCAGCATTACACAGCTGTGGGTTATTGATATAATATGAATACACTGAACCAGTAAACATTAATAAATTTAAGGAACTAATTGTGTTATCTCCTTAGAAAGCCACACAGAATGGAAGCTGAAAGAAATCCATGTCTCTACAAAAGTAAATTGACCCTCTTGTCAAAAATGCAGTTAAATTCCCAAAGAACTGAAGAATAAAATAAAAAGTCTGTAAAGAAAATCCAGCCCTAACAGCAAACAACTGTCCATCCAGAAGAAGTCTGGAATTGCTAACCTAGATAAATGGACTTGGAAAGAAAAAAAATACAGTAAAACTTTACTGTGATTCCCTGTGAGTCACTAAATATATTAAATAAAAATAAAAAAGTGAAAAAAGCAAGACAAGAATCCATGAATGAGACATCCAGCATTCATTTTGCCAGAACATCCCACAAAGTCCTC
>NC_056751.1:715722737-715737560 GCF_019279795.1 Protopterus annectens | reverse complement strand
GGGAATTTAATGGGTCCAATACTAGATACCATACCAGGTGGAGAGCCTCATATAAGATCTCAAAAACTTATACTGACCCTAATGGAGTTATACCTGATAGATATGTGGTACCTATTGTACCTATTATACCCTACTGGCCCACAAGTCACTTTCACATCCTCATCATTCAATACAAGTTCTCACAAAGATTACTTACCAACCTTGTCAGGCTTTCCAGGCCATGCCTCAAACATGGAACTCCTTCCATGTGCATTCTGTGACCACAAAGGGGTTAAGATGTCTTTAGAGAAGAATCTTACACTAATATCTACGATTAAAGCCTAGAAAATACATCCACTTAATTCTGGAGCACCTTGACCTAATGACGTTTATCATACAAAAGATAAGATATTTATGAATGAAACCCCCCCTAGATTTTTTTCTATATACTTGGTGAGAAATATTTAAACTTTACCCAAGAGATATCTGTTCCTTGGCAAAAACCAAGCTCTTCCTTAATATCAACTGAGCTGCAAATGAAGGCCTAGGTCTCCAGATTTAAGGATTTATTGATTGACTGATTGATCGATTGGTTGATTGATTGACATTTGATTACCTCTCTGATAGATCCCAGGCTGTGAAATGGAAAACTGGTACCTCTGTTTTCCTTCCAACCCCAACCAGGGTACCCCAGGGATCCATACTTGGCCCTATGCTCTTTAACATTTTCATTAATGACTTCCACTCATCACTTCCCAACACCAGAATAGTACAATATGCAGATGACTCAACACTAGTCTGCTCTGTCTCCAACCTCCTTGAGCTCCAAACTAAAACTCAATCTGCTTTCTCAACTACTGAGAACTGGATGCTTCAAAATCATCTCTCCCTAAATGCCAACAAATTCAAAATCCTACTATTCTACCCATCAAAATCTATCCCTCTTGACAAAACCTCCTTCAAAATTATAAGCCATGCTAACACCACTATAGAAATTGTTCCTTTTGCCAAACTTCTTGGGGTTACTATTGACGAGCAACTAAAATTTGATACCCATATTCAACTAAATATTAAGAAAACCCATCAGAAACTTGTCATGCTGTACAGAAGCTCACACTTCCTCTCCCCCTCAACTAAACAGACCCTTGCCTCAACCTACTTACTACCCTCTCTGATGTATGGTGCTCCCTTACTAACCAACCTATCTTCCTCCAACTCTTCTAAACTGGAAACCTGCTACAATAAAATCTCAAAGTTCGCAACTTCATCCAAATACTCTACTCACCACTGTATACCTCTCCACCAGCTGCAATGGCTAGAACTTCCCAATTACCTGGACTATCTTCAACTTTGTACAATCCACAAGCTTATTGTCAAACCTAATACATGTCCAGCACTTGCTAACATCTTACCTTCATAGACCCCTCACAGACCCCTAAGCTCTGCCCTCCAAAACCTAATCTCTGTGTATAAACCAAATTGTCCCACTGGGCAGCTACTTCTATCCTTTACCTTAGGCAAAAAATGGAACTCTCTCCCTCCATCTCTAAGAATCTCTGAAAACTTTGAACTCTTCAAAACCCAGCTCTATTCCTACCTCTCCCATAGTTGGAAGTGCAATTGCCCTCTACCTGCCTAACTTCCTTAACACATGATCACTTTTATCACATTCAGAGTCCCATTTTTTCCTTACTTACCAGGAATCTATCCCTATATAACTACTTTTAGATCACTATCTGACATTTCTAACCTATGAACAAATTCTACTCTCTACTGTTCTCAACCTACAAACATGTTAATATGTATTATATATTGTATATATGTTGCAGTTCAACTGTTCTTAGTTTGCTATTTAACACTTACAAGTTGTTTACTGCATGTTTTTGCAACTGTGTGTTGTATTTTGTTAACTTTGAATTATGTAGCGTTTACTTTGTACTATGTATTCTGAATTATGTAGTTTATACTTTGTACTATGGAGCTTTTCTCCCCAGGCCTCCACTGAAAATGGGCTCTTTGAGCCCAGTGGACCTCCCCGGTCACCCAACTGGAAATAAATAAATAAAATAAAATTTCCAGGAAAATCCAGCTAGGTAGGAGCCCATTTTCTGCAGATACCCAAGGAGAGAAGCTCCAAAGTATTACAAAACATTTTAAGAACAATAATTTAACACTCTTTAAAATAATACAAAAAAAAACAAAAAAAACAAAAAACAAATACAGTTTAAATAATTATACCAAATTAGACATAATATGAAAGAATTGGTTAAAAATAGATACAAGCTATACGGCTATGTATTAATAGTCTGAGAAATTTTAGCCAGCTTCCTCCACTAGCTTGCTGTCAGTCACCCTAAAGTATTTTTGATTTGAAAGTTATTACTGTGATAAACTGAGAGGCTGCCAGCCTAGCTAGACAGAATTTTGTAAATTAATTCTATGTCATTGTAAATATTAATATGATCCACAGGGTTGTTTCACAATAGTAAGAAAACTGTGTTATGTGCTGAGCTTCAAAAATGTAACCACAGTGTATCCTGCTGGAAAGAAAGCAGAAATATGTATAAACTCTATATTTATGTAATGTATGTCTTATGGTAGAAATCAGAACATACAGAGTTAACTTGCAAAAAGAAAACAAGCTAATAAGTAAAGAATTTTATGACTGTGTGTAATCTCAAGATACCGGACAGGATGTCTAGGCTAGGAGTTTCTTTCTATTGTCTTAAGACAGAGTTAATTACTAGGTTTCACATGTAAAGTGTATTTTATTGGTCTGTGACTTCCTGGCAGCTGCAGATCACAAATAAATGTTAAATTTTAAGTTCTGCGAGCCTGGGAACTTAAGAAGAGGTGACAAGAATGATGTAATCTGAAATGATTCAACAGTACTGTGTATTATCAATTTAAGTACTCTCAGAGAGAAAGAGAGTGGATTTTGTATTTGTTTCTGAACCTGAACATATCATCTCACCAGCACTTGCTTTGCTCTGTAAGTAAGACTTAGACCTTAGCATTTCTCTTAGGGATAGATAGAAATATAGCCACTTAGCCAGATCAGTGTAGATGTTTTCTATATTATTTCAGACTGTCCTACAATGTTGTTTTAAAGTATTTCCCTGTGATTTCTGAACTCTCTATTGTCACTGTGTTGAGTTAATGTGTGTTGTCTTGTGCTTTTATTATTCATTATTAAATATTTTTAAACCTTTTAATTCTGCCTGGTTTTGTGTAGAGATATTTAAGCTCCTAAAGTACTTGCATGTATTTGGTGACACTGTATAGGCCACTCCAATAGCCTTAGCCCTGGGTCACGCTTACTATATGGATAGCAGTCACATTGCACAGTAGAATTGGTCACCCTTTGGTAAGAGCCTTAGGGTAGAGTAGCTGATAAGAGTAACTGGCGGCAGTGATTACTACCTTATAGCCTAGGCAGAAGGGGGCATAGCTAGTGAACCTGTGCCAGCCGTCCCCACGAGTGTCTGTGTGTTTATATATAAATCACATCTCAAAGTGTGTATGTGTGTTAGTTACTTGGACAGGGACACAAAGTACTGGTTGGGCAGAGAGGGTACTAGAGGTTCTGGATTGACTACTCAGCTGAGATCTGAACCCTATAGCTGTGCCACTGGGGAGTCTTATTGGGGATCTGGAGAGAAAGGGAGAAACCAGCCCTCGACTGACTGTGATCTCTGTGTGCTCTTAAGGGAAATTGTACTTTACTGTGTGCATACTTGTTATCCTCCCAATGTGGATGCCCCTCACTGGTGCTAGTGATGAGGACTGAGGCTCTTTGATTACTGGGCCAGTGCATGGGCATCACAATTACAATATGTTTTCATTAAACCTCAAACCACTGTGGAATGATCTCTTCCTCTTGGTCAATGCCTGAAGGTGGCTTAGTCTTTTGTGAAGGAGAAAGATATCAGTTATAAACATGTTTTTTATTCTGCATTGCACTATATTCGTATACATCACCCATCCTTTACTACCTTTAAATGGCTGATAAAATTAGAAAAACTTACAATCCAATTTGTTTGGGATGCTAAAAGGTCTTTAATTAAAATATATGCCTTTTTCCTGGCCAGAAAACTTGGTAGATCAGGCCTTTCAGCTATCCAGATTTTCAAAAAATGTTAAGATTTTTGCCTCATATTTATGGTCTGCTCCCCATAAATATTCTGGGATCATTAAGGACAAAAGTCACTAAATAATTGCAGACATTCGGGTTTTAGACTTCAGATCATTCAGAAAGTGCATTATAAAGCAAAATATGTTATTATATCAAGTTTATAAAAATAATATTTAAAACTTGTCCCTGTTTTGGGTCTTTGTCCCCCATCCTCATTATTTTTGGCTTTTATCTAGATTTCTTGTGCTTAGAGGATGAGAAGTATTAGGCCTTCTGGAAATGATATGAAGCCACAACATGCCATATATTTATCTCATAACAATCAGGAGACCATTCCTCTTCATAGGTAAAAGCTATAGCAAGCCTATTAAGCAGTAAGTCACACCTTGGCCTCATTTGCTACTGGTGCACTCTGCTGCCTCATCACCATTTTTGGAATTCACTGTATATCACTTGGATGGCCCTGAAGTATTTTTAAACATGTTATCTCCACTTAAAACAATAGTCTTCAGAAACAGCAATTTGGGGCAACCACTTATTAATGCGCTATCTTTGCTAAACTGGAAAGATTTATCAGGAAGGAACGTACTTGCACCCAGCTTTTGACCACTGATGAAGACAGACTCTGCTTTTTACTTTGGTTAGAGCTACAAAAAATGTTTGACTTTCCTGGCCAAGATTTTTGAAAATATCTATAACTCAGGTCTGTTCATAGTGGATCAAGTCTTACATTTCTAGTGAAGAGCAAGTTAATATGGAGGGTATAAAGACTTCAGACAGTGTAGATGCAATAGTTATACAGAATGGCATCTTCAGGTCAAGCTAAATAGTGCTAAAAGGCTATGGTGCCTGTTGTCAAAGTTAAAACTGGTAATCGGCAACGAGAGTTATAACAGCTCTGTGAATGTAAGGAAAAGTAGTTTAAAGAGAAAGTTGAAAGGCAAGCCAGTGTCATTGAACAGAGGTTGTATCAGTAATGCAGTTGCAGCCAATAGCAGATAATGTGAGCTTAGCGGATGCATGTGCTCACAGACCTTGACAGTGTAAAGCAGAAGCCTGTAAGCTATAGATAGTGAGGTTAATAAAGGTCATCCAGCCATTTTGCATACCAGCAAGTGTTCAAAAAATAAAGAAATACAGCATGCAAAACATATTTCAGAGGGTGGGTGCACATTAACTAGGAAAAAAGAAATTTGTAGAGATAGTGAAGAAATTAACAATGATGCTAGTAAATAAGTTAGTTAAGGTGTCTGTATACATTGCCAGGGACATTTGACATAGAGGGAAAATCACTTTAAAAGTGGTATAGATAGCTTATAAAGATGGGTAAGAGGGAAAGTCCCTTTTGAAAATAGCATACATTGCTTTCAAGGTGGGTTTAAATGGGTGATACTCTTTGCAGGGAAACCAGCAAAAGGGAAGAAAATTCTTCTTTAGCTCATCATCAGTTTAAGAGTATTTCAGAATGGAAGGTTATGTTGATGTGGTGCTGGATACCTGAACCTACAAGATGGACTACACAAGCATATTAGAGGGGTGGCTGGCTGAAGGGAAATATATCAGAAAAAATTGGTTTCCAGTGGAAAGCAAACAGTATCCTCACAGATGCTGATGGGCTGTTAATGGCTAAATACCCATCAGAGCAAGTTCAAAACTTCTGTATTTCTACTAGGGCTGGTGTAGTTGCAACACATTCAGTCCATGAATATTATGTAAACGTTTTTATAGTGGTGATTGTCTACATACTGTTTATGTAAAAATGTGAATGTGCCTTTAAAAAGTAGTTATGTACTCACCATAACGTTCCATCTGAGTAGGTACTTCATTTGTCTGCAACCTGTGGGTATCGGATCCGACCTCGGATCCGAGCTGGCAGCTTTACTAGCTAAAAGATCCGAGCTCCTAGCTCTTCCCCTTTACCCATAATCCCTTGTTACATGCTGCCTTTCCTCAGATCGAGTTTGCTCAATCCAACAAGCTAATGCCCTCGACAGAGGACTAAATAAAGCCTAACCTCATGAGACAATCTCAATCATGATCAGGAATCACGATAATGGTTAGGGGGCATGGAGGGGGGTCAGTTGCAGACAAATGAAGTACCTACTCAGATGGCACGTTATGGTGAGTACATAACTTCTTTATCTGAAGTAGTTACTTCATTTGTTCTGCAACTTGTGGGACAAAGTCCCCAGCTACCTAAAAAACCTTGGGCAGCCTCTAAGGAAGGATATTCTGAAGCACCGCGGAGCCAAAGGAAGCCCTACTCCTGGATATCATATCCAATTTATAATGAGAAATGAATGTATGGGAAGAGGACCAAGTAGCTGCTGAACTTATGTCATCCAGAGGAACCCTGGACCAGAAGGCTGCTGATGTGGCTATGGATCGGGTTGAGTGGGCATGGACTCCAATAGGAGCAGGCTTACCTGAGGATACATACGCATGAATGATGCAATGCGAAATCTAATTTGTTAAGGTGACTTTGGAAATAGCTTTACCCATGGCAGATTTGGCAAAGGACACAAACAACTGATCAGCCTTGCGAGTATCCTTCGTCCTGTGCAAGTAAAAACGTAGTTGCCTATGTACATCTAATTTGTGCAATTTGTATTCCCCTAGATTCTGAAAATTGGGAAAGAACACCTGTAAATTAATCCACTGATTAATATTTGATTCTGGAGCCACCTTTGGTAAAAAGGAAGGGTTAGTCCTGAGAGACACTCTATCCTTATGGAAAATTAGATAAGGAGGTTTCATGCAAAGGGCTTGAAGTTCCGAAACCCTCCTGGCTGAAGTAATTGCAACTAGAAAGGCTGTTTTCCATGATAAGAACTTTAAAGGAACTGAGGCGGCAGGCTCAAAAGGTGGGCTTGTCAATGCCTGCAAAACCAGAGTTAAGTCCCATGGTGGGACCGCAGTCTTAACTGGTGGTTTCAATAGAGAAATGCCTTTCAAGAAGGTTTTGCATATCTTCACAGAAGCTAAAGATCCCAGTCCATCCCCCACATGAAAATGGGAAATGGCTGCCAATTGTACTTTAACTGTAGATGCACTTGCTCCTTGATGAAAAATGTGTGACAGAAAATCAAGAATCGTCGGAATAGGAACCGTAAAGGGATCTAAGCCCTTGTCCTTAGCCCAGACAGAAAAACGCTTCCATTTACTACTGTAAATTTTTCTGGTAGCAGGCTTGTGAGCCACCACCAGAATGGCCTTTACTGATGACGAGATGCCGGGAGTCCTTGCATCAATGGAACTGGATCAACCAAGCCACTAGCTTGAGGTTTACCAGGTTCAGGGGTTGCAATCCTGCAGGATGTGAAATCAGATCTGGAATGGGATCTAAGATCCATGGAGGAACTACACTGAGAGACCACAGATATGGGAACCAGATCTGGTGAGGCCAGAATGGGGCTATGAGGATAATTCTGCTTCCCAACCGACGTGCTTTCTGAATGAACTTCATCATAAGAGGAAGGGGAGATAAGCATAGAGGAGACTGGGTGGCCAAGCATGAACCAGAGCATCTCTGGGGCTCTCCCCTGGTGGGGGAAGTATCGCGAAAAACTCACTGCACTTTGTGTTCGATGGAGAGGCGAAAAGATCGCAGCAAGGTAGACCCCATTTGAGGAAGATCTGTTTCACAACTGATGGTTTGAGAGACCACTCGTATGGTGTAAGGATCACACAACTCAGCTTGTCCACTAGAATGTTGGACCGACCCGGAATGTGCGTTGCTACCAGAAAGCGGATGGTGGATATCACCCACTCCCAACCTCTCATAGCCTCCTGACAAAGGGGATAATATCTGGTTCCTCCCTGCTTGTTTATGTACCAGACTACAGCCATGTTGTCTGTTTGAACCGCAATAGTCCCTAGAGGGAGAAGGCCGTGGAGAGCTTGCAACGCCAAAAGCACCTCCCTCATCTCTAGGACACTGATATGCAAAGCGGTCTCTAAGGGAGTCCATGTGCCTTGGACGGTTCTGCCTGAACAATGTCCCCCCCACCTGAGGCGAGAAGCATCCGTGGTCAACGTGGCTTGGGGCGGGGGCATTACAAAGGGTCTCCCTTCTCACAGCTCCCTTGAGTGAAGCCAGCAGAGGAGGGAGTCCTTGCAAGCCCTGCTCAGTGGAATAGGGGTGTTCAGCAGATGTAGTAATAGAGACCATTGGACCTGGAGGGTCCATTGCAGAATCATCATTCGTAGTCGTGCGTGTAGAAAAAGACTGATAGCCGCCGCCATAGACCCTAGTGCTCTCAGGACTAACTCTGCTGAAGGAGCCAGGTTTTGAAGGAGGGCTAATACCTGATAAGACAAACTGTTCACCCTGTCAGGAGTTAGTAGGGCCCGAGAGATGTGAGTGTCCAATTTGGCCCCTATAAATTCCAGGACATGCACAGGGTGAAGAAAGGACTTTTGAAGGTTTACTGAGATGCCCAAACTCTGGGCAAGAGTTACAGCATTATCCCGGGCAACACACAGTTGATGCCTGTTGGAGGCGTTGAGGAGCCAGTCGTCCAGGTATGGAAAGACCTGAATGCCCTGGAGTCTCAGGTGGGCTGCAACCACTGCCATGACTTTGGTGAACACCCTGGGGGCTGAGGTGAGGCCGAATGGAAGAACCCTGAATTGATAATGACTGGCTCCCAACCGGAAGTGGAGAAACCTCCCGGATAGTCTGTCCATCAAAATGTGGTAGTACACATCCTTGAGGTCTATGGAGCACATCCAGTCATTCTCCCGAAGGAGGGGGAGAATTGATTGAAGAGTGACCATCCGGAATTTCTCTTTAGGAATGAACAGGTTCAGGGAAGAGAGGTCTAGAATTGGTCTTAAGTCCCCCCGTCTTTTTTGGCACCAAAAAGAACCTGGAGTAATAGCCCAATCCGAACTGGTCTGGGGGGACACACTGGATGGCTCTTTTTTCTAGTAGCTTCAAAATTTCTGAAGCTGACACCTCCCTTTGATCGGGTGGGACATCAGGGAGGTGCTTCATGGGAGGGGGGAAGATTTAGGAAGGGGATGGAATAAACTCTGGATATGATTCGGAGCACCCATCGATCCGTCGTGATGGACTCCCAATTTAGTAGGTGCTCCGACAAATGCCCCCCGACTTCCTCCAGAGAGGGACAGTTGGGTAAGCCCTCAGGGCTGTTGCGCAGGTCTATCCGAGAACGGTTCTCTAGACCCGAAATTACACTGTCCCCCTCTGCCTCTGGGCCGGCGTCCACCTTGTCCTCCTCTGCCTCTGAAGGACGAGGGGTCCAAAGCTGGACGGGACTGCTGAGACTTCTGGAACCACATCTTCTTTTGTCCCCTCTGATTCCTCAAAAAAGATCGTTGGGGATTGGAGAAGCGGACTCCAACGGCAGACAGCATCTTCCCATCCTTCTCGCTTTGGACCAGTGTCTTGCGTACGGTCTTGCCAAAGAGCAAAGAACCATCAAAGGGCGCATTCGCGAAGGATGCCTTAAAGGGTTCCGCAAAACTGCAAAGTCAGAGCCAGGCATGACGCCGCAAGACGACCCCGGCTCCGCTAGCTCTAGCAGCTCCCTCCATAGCATGGGAGAGTAGCCACATAGACGTGTTCGAGACAGACTTCAGAGTGGCCATACGAGTTGAGAAGGTCTTCTTGTCCTCGACCGTCATGGCCTCCAGGGGAGCTGCAGTGTATTCCTTTATTAGGTTTCACTGTAGCCTGATAATATGTGCCATGTAGTTCAGCACCCTTACAGAGAAGGTGGCTGAAGCAAACATCCACTTCCCAATGCGGTCCAATGCCCGAGATTCCTTATCTGGAGGGTGGACCGAGGAACTCTCCTGCACCAGTTCCTTCTTTGTGGCAGCCGCCACCAACATGGCATCCACAGGTGAACCCTTAGACCAGGCCTGCCTATCCGAGGGAGGGCTAAGAATCTTGTCTGGCCATCTAGGAATTGGCTCCATGGTGTCCATCTAGGAATTGGCTCCATGGTGTCGGGCTCCTTCCACGCCCTGGTAGTAATTAAGTCTACCAAGGGGTCAGCCGGAGGGGACACCCAGGAGGTAGATGGGCCTGCCTCAAACACCTCCAGAAACACGGACTCATCCAAGGAAGGTTTTTGGGCAGGCCACCCCCCTCTAATTCACAAAATTTCCATGATATCTCCAAATGAGACATCCTCAGGGGGTGACCTTGGGGAACCTTCCCCTTCATCCAAATCCGTGTCTGTCGTGAGGGACTCAGGGGAGTCCAGGTGCCTCCTTTTACACTTCCGTTTGCGAGGAATCTCCTCGGTGGGACTATCCGAGGAGGGCTCACCTACGGGGTCCTGTTCCTCTAAGGGAACTAACTGGAGGGCTTGAGCAGGCTGTCCCAGTGGTCGGATGATGGAGTATAGACCCAAATGCATAGGGGGAGCGGGAGGATCCGACGCCTGGACCGGGGATCTGGAAGAACTCGACAGAACCCTCTCCATTACCTCAAAAGCCAAAGGAGAGCCACTTTCCCCAGGCTCCGAAAGTAGTCTCCATGGCTCCGAAGCAGGGATCGGTGTCGGAACCAAAGCGGTCAGATCCGAGAGGGAAGTGTGCTCCGACTTGAAGGGCGCCGAAGACACACCAACCCCTATGGATCTGACGCTTGGCTCTCGGCCCCGAGAGCTAGGATCCGACACACTCAAGGGTACTGTCGGCGTCAAAGCTACTGGAGCTATCAGCACTGACAAAACCCCGGCTACGAAAGGGCCCGGATCCGATGATTCCAAAACCCGAAAACGAGTTGGAGAAGGGGTGATCAGAGCAAAAAGGGGGACTGCACTCCCCCCTGAGGGGGGGGGCAGGAGCATCCCCATCTGCATCTGGGTCTGCAGAAATCGATGCATCATCCGATCCATGTCCGCGTCAGTCAGGCTTCTCGTAGACCTGGAAGACATCACTGAGGCGGGCCGGGAGGGCCACCTCGATGACCTAGAGGGAGACCGGTCCTCTTCCTCCAGCTCCGGCGAGAAACAAGGCAAACAGAGCCGACAGGGACAGGATCCGGAGGCCCTCATGGAAGGACTAGAGACTTTAGATGGTGGGGCTGAGGGATGAGTCTCAGCCCGCCTTTTATGACTCTTGTGTCTCTCTTTCTCTTTATGCCTCTTCTCCCAGGAAGAGGCAGACAAGTCCCCTGAACTCTGCACAGCAGAGGGAGGTTGAGTCCCAGGCAGAGTGGGGGACCTAAAGGTACAGGGGCTGCAGTAGCAATAGGAAGTAGTAGTGTAGGAAGAAGAAGTGTCTTGCGGTAACAAGCCCACCAGGATCAACTTGTTCTTCCCATCCCTGATGGCCCGGGGGTTAAACGCTGCACATATCTGGCAGCTAGTGGATAGGTGGGCCACCCCCAGACACAACACGCACTGAGTGTGGCCATCAGCCAGGGAAAGCTTATGGCCACACTCAGTGCACTTAGAAAAGACGGCTTTGGGCCCTTCAGCCATCACAGTAACACACCCAGACACTATAGGGGAGGGACAAACACAACAACTAAAAACTAATAATTACCACAAAAAATTAAAACTAAGACTATAACTCGACGAAGGGAGCTAAACCACTCACACACTAACCAAAAATTAAGCTTTTAGTCTAATTTTTCACAAGAAACGATCTCACCCAAGCCTAAGGAGCTCTTCACAAGTAGCTTCTTTCAGCCACGGCAAACTCGATCTGAGGAAAGGCAGCATGTAGCAGGGGATTATGGGTAAAGTGGAGGAGCCAGGAGCTTTTAGCTAGTAAAGCTGCCAGCTCGGATCCGAGGTCGGATCCGATACCCACAGGTTGCAGAACAAATGAAGTAACTACTTCAGATATATGGTTTCAGAAGATATTGATTGTAGGAGTTTTCTCACAGCAATTAGCTATATTCATATGGCCCTAGTATAAAAGCGAATAGCCTGAAGGAATAAATTCATGAAATTAGTTGGTTAGAGAAGATGCTACTAAAAGGAAGTCTTGGAAGTATTGCCTGACCGAGAGTCCAGCTAAGGCTTATTTGTAGAATGTAAACTATGGCTTTTACCTGGTGAAAGTTCCTATTTCAGAGCTGAAAATATTCTGCAGGAGAGGCCTACAGCCTTGGTATAAACTGGTGGAAGCAGCTGAGATTTGAGCTTAGAGAGGGGCTAGGTTATGCTTTTAGCATGAGACTTTAATGTTGGTTATAAGACAGCCTAGCCTGCACCCTGGAAGGAGCATGTACTCTGCAGACACAGGTACTGTTTTATTTTGCAAAGTAAAGTGAGCAAATACTTTAGCTGTGACAGCTGAATAAATCAGTGTTTTGTTTATGTTCCTGGTGTTCTTGGTTCTTATTAATGTGTGTGTGTGTGTGTGTGTGTGTGTGTGTGTGTGTGTGTGTGTGTGTGTGTGTGTGTGTGTGTGTGTGTGTGTGTGTGTATCTATCTATCTAGCTACATACATACATATATATATATATATATATATATATATATATATATATATATATATATATATATATATATATATTTTTTATTATATATTGCGTAAGCCTAGCCAGCAAGGTTCCATAGCTTACGCCACCCAAGAAAGTTATTTTCCTGTGTTACTGTCTAGCAGAGACACAGAAGTGATCCCCAGTGTGTATTTCCTATTTCCCATCCACTCACCAAGATTTTTCTTGAAGAGTGCTAATGAAGAACTTTGCTTGACATAGATGGGTAGCTTGTTCCAGAGTATAGGAAGTCTCTGGGGCAGGAATCTATCCCTCCAGTGTGTCCTGTTTATTGTGGTGACAAGGTTTAGGTCCCTAGAGCGTGTAGCTCGGAGGGATTGGGATTTCTTTAGGTGTAGCATTCCAACAGCTCTGGGTTTGACATAGCTTTACATGTTAGGCAGAGATCACCTCAGAGTAGGCAATATGCTACGGAGTAAATTTGGAGTTTTCTGAGGTGGTTAGTGTAGGCCATTTGTTTGAGGCCAGTAATCCCCTTATATACGGATTACCTTTCAAATCCTGAAGCCCATAACACTGATGTTCAGAATGTTGAGACAACAATACCGAAGACTGACACTCATGAATGGCTGATGTTTCCCAGGGCAAGTAAATACATGTACAACATCCAACGTCCACATACCAGGCTGTATAACAAACACCTAGGTGAGGGCTATGCCACCCTCACCCCCCCAATGTGGGGGTCTGCACCCTCCTACCCCCTCTAACTATATACACCAACTCCAGGATTGTACTACATGGGGAAAAGGGCATATTTACACATGCTGGGCAAGTGTTTACTTACCCTGGAAAACATCGTCCATTTCTGATTGTCATTTGTCAGTATTTTAGTCTTGACATTCTGAACGTTGGTGTTATGGGCTTCAGGATTCAGAAGGGGATCTACATATCTAATTTTCTCATTAGATAAAAAGACTACTAGATGCTAATTTCCCTTTTCAGGGTCAACCCGGGATCAAGTAACTGTCTGGTCAAGTGACTTGCTCACAGTCATACAGTAGGCAAATGGAGGTGGAAGAAACCAAACCCGGTTACACTTGTTGATTAACCTTGACTACAGAAAGTAGCCAATTTGCTGATGACAGCCACAGTCTGTGCACCCCCAATGATGCCTTGCTGAGATGAAATTGTAAAAACAATTATAACATAACATATTTCAACCTGTTACTATCAGACATACATAAACAGCATGCCTCTTTACCCTACCATAAAAGACAGCCAACTATATATGCATCTGATGTTTGATTATGAGGAAAGTGAAAAAATAATGATTGCAATAATGTTTCCAACTTGTTGCACCTAGGCAGTGCACTGATCCTATATAAGCTACAGTGACCTTCTGTGTCCTTCCCTAAGCAGGGTCGGTTTTAGACTTAAGTAGGTTCAGGCAGAAGCTATTACTAAACGCATATGACAATGCAGTTATACAGCCTTGGGGTTTAAGTCTATCGACATCCAAAACTGTAGGGATATGGATGTTCTGCAGTGATTTTATGCCTCTTTTTTGAAAGATGAACACACACACACACACGCGCACACACACACACACACACACACACACACACACACACACATATATATATATATATATATATATATATATATATATATATATATATACATATTTTTTTTTTTTTTTTAGGGCCATCCAGAAGTGTTATGTAAGATACATATGCACCTGACAATACTGAGCATGCCCAAAGATAAAAATTAATGGTATAATTTTTACACACAGACACACACACACTACAGACCTGGCTTGTGAGAGGCAATGAATTTTCACAGACATACTAACACCATCCCTGACAACCCAGTTATACCATAAGATGCACAGATACACACATGCATTTATTTATTTGTTTCCAGTCTTATTACTGGGGAAGTTCACTGAGCCCAGAGAGCCCATTTTCAGTGAGGCCCAGGTAGAAAAGCTCCATGAAACAGATTACAGTAAAGATAGCAGTCCAATAAAAATAAAAGTACAAGTACAAATACATATCAAATAATACAAAGTGTGCGCAATATTGCTCATAATGGAAATATATCGTGCAGATACATTTTAACAAATTCACACAGTTAAAGTCAAAAGTCAAAAGCTATTTACAATATTTACAGAGTGTGAGAGTTCATATGGGAATTAGCTATAGAAGGTCATAGTTAGCTATAAGGTGCTTAGGAACTCAGGAGGATGCCTTACCAGGAGTTTTTGTTA
>NC_056751.1:715660237-715720237 GCF_019279795.1 Protopterus annectens | reverse complement strand
CAAATCACTATTAATATTGCAAAAATATTTGATCACTGCCAACATGACAGGGTAAAACTAATAAAAATACTTACCTCACTGCTTTCTGTATTGCACCATTCCTGTCAAATGTCTATAAATCCCCCACTCCCAGAATGAAGATATAGATGATCAGTTAAGATAGACATTAGAATTTAGAGTTTTATTTAAAAATGAAAAGGATCACATCGATGCAGACACTCAGTACTGTGAATTCTACCACTTTGCACTTATCAATTCGAACTTTGCTAGGTCTCTAATCCATGATTTCACAATGCTCAAGTCTAGCGAGCCATTTCTTAACTTGACTTACATGGTCAATTCAAATAATGCACCTCCACCCTAGAGCGCCATCATGCAGAGGGGCAGATTCGTCTTGTTGTAGCAGGTCTCCTTGTTTTATTTTTTAGAGTAAATGAACATTTTGGCAGACATTCAGCTGTCATACCTACATTTAGTGCTGTTTACATGCAGGGGAGCTAGATGCGTTTTGATTTACTTTAGGTACTCTTGCCTGTCTTTCTTAAAATGTGGAACATGTCTTATTCTTATTTCTATTTGCTTTGATGTGCTTTTTGGTCCAGTGGAGCTAACATTTGAAATCAGCATATGGAGGAGAGATATAGGCTTTAAAACCTCTCCATTCTTGAGACAAGTGGGCGTCTAGTGTCTTACATTGATGCAAGTGAGTATGGGAGGAAGGGAGAATCAATGAGAATTTTTGGAGTTACACCACTTTCAATCTTTACTTTTGTGGGGGGATTTAAACTTATTTAGCTAACAGATCATTAGATTAATGTTTATCTAATTCTCCATATTATGTGATTACAGGACCTTGTTATACTGCCTTTGGGCACTATTTCTGCTAATTAAAACCACTTAGGGTTACTGTATATGTATTCAGTCCTTTTGGAATGCTGTATTCAGTCCTTTTGGAATGCTGACATTCTTTTTTGAATATATTCTTCTTGACACATTGTCATTGTGAACAATTTTTAGCTTGTGGGGAATTATTTCTTGGATATCTACGAGAGTACCACTGTATTATAATTTAAGTATTTATTAATACACTATTGAGTTAATTGAAACAAATACACTTACTATCAGTTTTACAGAACTCTACATACAGTTACACTATAAATGGGTTCTTTGAATTCTTATGTACTTGAAAATTTGCTAAAGACACACTATATAGCAGAATGCATCTCTTGTAAAGTGTGCTTGAGAAAATCTGATGGAACTCTGTGCTTAAATTGCTTAACCTTACAAGAATTGATTAATATACTTAAAAGTGAAACAACCGAGAGTTATAAAAGTTGCCTGTGCCATTATGGCAAGGCTTGTACATGCTTAAAGGTATTCAGTAATAGTTGGTGGATAAAGTTTGTATGATAAAGGACAAGTGTATTATTAGAAATACTGATTCACCAATTATTATATATAATTTGAATGATGACAGTACTGAAAAAAAGCTAATGAGATACAAGTTAAATAAAAGTTTAAAAAAACGGAAGCCTTAAATAAAAATTAAAATAAACATAAAAAGAAATGCAGTAACTCTATAGTTATTTCATTATCAGATAGTAAGTTAAATAGTAAGGAAAATAATAAGTTCTTTTTAAATAATGAAAGTAATTGTTCATTTCTGAAGACCGATGTCAGCAAGTCATACTTAGAGAAAAGTGAAAGTAATTCTAATTGTCCAGTGTCAGTAAAGTGTGAGTAAATAAAGAGGACACATATTGATGATGAATAACATGCTGGATACAAGTTTATTTATGTATTTATTTATATTTGTTTATTGGGAGTGCGGACTGATCTCAAAGGACCATTTGCAGGCACAAACTGGGTAAATAGGATCACATAAGAACTGAACAAAATGTACTTACAGATACAAGGATATGCTAAAAACATGCATATTTACAGAAGAAAGAATATGCTACAACATTTACTTTAAGAAGCAGTTTATAACGTCAAATGGACGTTTCAGATGGAAAATGGAATCATGCTTAGCAGAGCTTTATGGATATGGATGATGATTGAGATGGTTTATACTACTGGGATAGCAGCATACCATTATCTAGACAGGTATTAGAAGAGGCAAGAAAGAAAATCTGCAGGAAAGGATACAGTTTTTATTAACATAAACTTGACAAGAATGGCTCTGTAAATAAAAATCAGATTTTTTTATATCCTGGAGTAGTCATACTCAATCATAGTGAGAAGGCAAACACTGTTGATAATGGTGTTATTAAGGTTGCTTCAGGGACGACCAGTTCTATTTCTATTTGTCTATGTCTTGTAGTAACTATCTAACTGTAATAAAGATTCAAAAATCTCTGCCAATCATAGTAACCAAAGAACTGATTTAGAGAAATCACTAAGTAAGAATATTACATTATTGAAAAGAACAAGAGACACAGGTGGAATGAGTATTTAAGTGATTCATTAGGATAAAGATAATTAGATGTGAAAACTTACAACTAGAAAATGATATTGTATCCTCTGATGGAGTTAAAGAACACTTCAGGAACACTACTCAAATAAGTAAGAATCAGCATTTGAGTGATTCTGTTAGGACCAAGATAATGAGTGGAGATACTACAGAAGAAGTCCTGATACTGAGTGATTTTATGTTGAAATTTGCAGATGCACAACTCTGTAACCTTGTCAAAAACTTAACTACTTCATTGGCATTGCCAGGTCTAAAATGTGCCAGTGCTAAAGCTATAATAATAAAACTGACTACAGTTCATTCACAGTATCAGTTATTTGTAATTCATGTTGGAGTAAATGATCATAAATTTACCCCACTGAGTCACATTAAAAATGTAATGGTGGAAATTATTGAATGATTTAAGACTCCCCAAAAATAATCTTGCATTATGTGAAATTAAAAAATAATTTTGCATTATGTGAAATTATTCCATCAATGTCCTTTTTAGATTACATATTTATCAAGGCTCACATAGTTGATAACTGGTTATGACAACTTTCTACTGTTTATCAACTGAATTTAAATAAATTCTGTGAAGATTGTGTTTACAATTATATAATATTTGCCTATGGTAAGTTTCATTTAAAGATATACTGAGTGTTTTATGGGACTACTAAGTTAATGGATTACTAAAAGGGCTTTTTAAAGGCAACAATCATAAGTTATCATCTACAACAATGTATTTTATTCTCTTTTGAAGTGTTGTTTTTTTTGTAATGCCTGCAGTTTGGGAACAAATATGAAGAACTTAGTGGTTTGATATAGAAAGAAAATTATCAAATCATTGCAACATTTGAATCAAGGGACACTTCCTCTTTTCACTTGAAAGATTATATTAAATATGAATGTTTATGAAAAAAATGTAATGGTGGAGGGGTTATAAGGTGGATCCATACTTCTATTTCATCTTCACTGTTTAAACATGTACCCAAGTTATAATGTTTACTTATTCAGATTACAAATAACAGAAGTAATAATGCAATGCATGTGTTATTGCACTTCAAGTTTGGATGCTAGTACACATTATGCACATCTGTTTAACTCAGAAAAAAAAGCACTGGAATATAAAACATATTTACTGGGTCATTTTTAGCTATCCTGGTATAGCTTGGACAGATTTAACTAGCACAACACACTACATACTATGGGTTTGACTTTATGAATGTGATATTGGTAAAGGGTATGACTCAACTGGTCACTGAAAACACCAGAGGAGCATTTATGCTTGACTATGCTTTTACATATATTTCAAATTTAATTGAGGATATAAAGAGAGAAATGTCTCTTGGGTCATCTAATCATAATTCCATAACATTTGGTGTCAGGACTAATAGTAGGTTAAGTCGGCAAAATTATAATTTTGTAATGATAGATTATAGTAAGTTAACACATACTATTCAATATATAGATTGGGATAAAATAAGTCAGTAATATTGTCTGTCTTATGCTTATAGGCCATAGCAAGATTTATTATATTCCATTGTAAAAGGAACATTATCAACATACTGAGAAAGGGAATTATCTACCTTAGAGGAATAAGGATGTAAGCAAAATGCTTAGGAAAAAAAATCATCAGTTTCATATTTACAAGAAATATATATCTACTAGGAATAAGAAAGTTTGCAATCGAATATGTGAAGTCTTAAAACATAAAATCAATTAAACTGAAAACAATTATGAAGCCAAGCTATGTATGATATACCAAATAAAAAATATTTTTTATAAATATGTTAATTCATTGAAGAATAATAATAATGTTACATTTTGGTAGCGATCCCTGGATTATTTTTAATGAATTCAATAGCAATTTTAGCAATAACTGATCAGTTGGTGTGATATATTGAAGATTTATCTACAGTTGGTCTAGTATGATCACGAGAGTGAAGCCAGAGTGATTAGACAAAAGCAACCATCGGTAAATCTTCAATATACCCACACCCACAAATCAGATATTGCTATTATACAATGACATGATTTAAAAAAGAACATATTTTTCTTAAATAATGCCTTTGTATAATGATGCTGTGGAGTTCTTCTGTGTTGTTTCCCCACTCTTCTGTTTTGTTGATGTACTGCTCATGCATCTAGGATTTATGTTCCCATCCTTACACAGTACATCAGTGCTTTGGAAAGCAAGCAATAGAAAAAGGAAGATCTCCATTTTTTTAACTGTGAAATCCAAACAGTTTATAGGTATTTGGGAGACAGGGCAAAAATACAAGGAAAATCAGGTATGTTTCTTTAGTTTTGCATAATGTACATGATTTTCCTTGCATTTTTTCTGCCCTCCACAGGGCTCTGTCCTAGGGCCTTACTTGTTTAGATTGTAACTTTCAGACCTAACTTTTGCATCTAGTGTTCTGCAGTCTATATGCAGATGACCTAAAATTGTGTAAACTGATTACATATGTTACTGATGAGGCATGTCTGCAAAATAACTTGACTAAATTGACCATTTGGGGACAGGAGAATAATATGCTGATAAATACATCAAAAACAAAGCATATGAGATTTGGGAGACATAAACTGAAAGGTGAATACTTAATACAGCACACATTGATTGAAACTGTAGACTCATTTAAGGACCTGGGTATATGGGTAGATCCAGCTTTGAGTTTTTGTAATCATATCAACCAATTGGCAAATGATAGTTATAGAACTATAGGTTGTATACAAAGATTTATAAAGTCTAGGAAATCAAAAAAGATGAAGTCATTCAAATCACTCCAAAAGTAGTACCAACAAACCAGACAGCAAAGCTAGGCCAAGTGAATATATAAAAGAAATGTTTTACAGTGATTATATACATTTTAATTTCCTTCAATTAACCAATAAAACAATGAATCAATTTACAATTAGTCCCTATCTTATTACAACAAACATTTCCAGTTACATTCTTTATTTAAACCTTTTGGAAAGAGTGTGTCAAACTTTAAGATAAAAACTGATTCCTTTCTTCTTAATTTATTTTTAATGTCTTGTAAAATTGTGTGATCATTATATACCTTTTCTAACACAGTTGCTTGCAATCTTATTGGATTCCCCCAGTGCAATTAAAAAAAAAATGTGCTACTACTGGGCTTGATAGTTTATTCTTCTTTATGCCCCTTATATGCTCTTTTAATCAAGCGGAGAAGCTTCTCTTGCTTTCTCCTATATAAAATTTTCCACAGGGACATTTAAGCCCATAAATAATTCCCTGGCTTTCACAATTATAAATACCCTGCTCCTGAAACCTTTTACCATTGATGTTAGAAAAACTTCTAACTACAAAATTACATGCACCACCTTTTCCACAGGGATGTATAATGAAGTCATTGTTTGTTAGTTACATTAGACCCACACTTGAGTAGGGAATAACAATATAGAAGCCCTATAAGAAAACAAGTATGAGTAAACTGGAAAGAGTGCAATGAAAATATACCAAGGGTATCCATGGATGTGAAAATCTAAGTTATTATGAAAGCCTAACATATCTGAACTTGTACAGTGTCTCTTATCGATATCTAAGAGGAAATATTATCCAGGTACATAGGGCATTTATTGACAACTACATCTGGGAATATTTGGGGTTAACAAAAAGTACTAGAGAGTCATCAGACAACCTATGTAGAAGATTCTATAGGAATGAAAAGTGTACTAATTGGTTCTCTGACAGAGTAGCTGATGCTTGGAACAGACTAACAAATTACATTAAAGCAAGTACTAGTTTAGATATCTTCAATAACAGCCTGGATATTTATTGTTGGAGGAAGTGTTTTGGTATATTGGCAAGCTAAAAGGGCATTAATGCCCATGCTTAAAATATTTGTATGTATGTATGTATCTCTCAACCTCTTAGCTCAAGAAAACAGTAAAACCTTAAATAAGGGGGACAAAGGTCTATTCTGTAAATGTTGCTCTTATAAACTTAGAAAACCACTAGAATAGCAGAGTTTACACTATTGAACATTGAGTTCCATAGCTTATATTAATAGAAGAAAGTCCAGTTGGACTTCAGCGGCTGGACTTTTTTCTATTGGTATATGCTGGATTTTACAATAGGCATGGTGGTTGGGCTGACCAATCAGTGTACATGTTTCTGCATACTAAAAAGCTATCATTGTATAATTTGTGTTAAAGTACAATGACAGTAATATTATAGGACTAGATTGTTTCCAATGGAAAAGTAATGGGAGGTGTCCTGTACTTACCGTATAGTTAATTTCACTGGCCTTGAACAATATTAACAAGATTTCTTCAATGGGACCAGACCTAATTCCTGGCATATTATGAAGAAGCATTAAGAATATATTACTCCCTGTTCTTTATAAATTATTCAATAAATTTTTGCTAGAAGGATATGTACCAGAACAGTGGAAAATATCACATATTATTCCTATTTCTAAAAAAGGAAAGAAGGATTTGATGGAAAATCATAGATCGATTAGTTTAATATCTTTTCTATGCAAATGTATTAAGAGATGCTAAACTGAACTACTGAATGTATCTGATACTAACCTTTCTATTATCAATATAAGCAACATGGTTTCATCAAGGGTAAATCAACTTTGACTAATTTAATTAGTTTTTATTGTAGTGTTACTGAATCATTAGGAAAAGGTTTGTCACCTAGTGTAATTCTTTTACATTTATTCAAGGCTTTTGACAGTCTTCAATTCAAAGTGATTAAAATGTTTATTAAATCTAAATGTTAATAGCTAAATAGCAACATAGGTTATGAAGTGGCTGTATAACAATTACAAAGTGTAAAATTCAGAGGTATATAATGTGCATTTATTTGTGTACAATCTGGTGCTCCCCAGGGCTCCATCCTGGGTCCTGTACTCTTTAACGTGGTATTTTATACAGTACCTAAAATAAACAGTTTTGGTTATACAAATGCAGCGATGACTACAAAATTGGCTTTGCATTGCAAAATGAAAAAGATTATCAAGTTTTGAATTCTTATATGAATACACTGATGGCTTGGGCCACATAGATGGGTTTAAAGTTTAGTACCAACAAATGTAATAGTATGTGCTTTAAGAGAAGATTAGTACACTATTCCATTTATCTGTCTACTGTCCCATTAAAGGAAGGTAAACAATATAGAGATCTTGGTATTATCCTCTGTTGGTAAACCTGTCTGCAGTCAGACACTGAAAGAAGATGGGTCCTATGTTTAAAATACTAACAACTAGGGATGAAGAATGCCTCAAGCATTGCTCAAATCATACATAAGACCAATCTTACATTATAATAATGTTTTTGTTTGTATACACAAGGATAACTATGAGAACTGGAACGTGTACAGACAAGTTCACCAAAAGTTCAAAATTTGGACTATGAGAGCAGATGTAGACAAGTGAAACTATACTCAGTAAGCTGCAGATACATAACAAGTTAAACTTATACAAGTTTACGAGGTCTTTCATAGTGCAGTCTTGCAGCTAATGTTTAATATGGATATTTTCATTTGTGCTAAGAAAATACAGCATAACAATGTGAATTTTCAGACACAGTTATGTAACACTAAAATAAAATATTCATATTTAGTAAACATAGTGGCTATTCTGTGGAATAACATTTTCATTAATATTTGCCTGGCTACTGATATGACAGCTTTTTGGTGCTGCGCTAGCGTTGTCGCTTCACAAAAAGACGTTGTCCTGTTTAGTTCTCAGCTAGAGCGTCTTCTGTGTGTAGACATGCATGAATGGGCATACCTTTGCTGAAGGTTGTGTGTCAGGGCTGGCAACTCGGCACGTAAAAATCTATTGCCAATCATTAGCGGACCGGAGTTCCGCTGTGGCGACCCCTAACCGGCAAAAGCCGAAAGACACAAACAAACTGATATGCAGCTTTTAAAAAATCTTTAGATGAATGAAAGAAAATAAAGTATGTGTGCCTTATCTGAAGAATTCAGTATACCTAATAGGCCATTAGGCCCAAACATTGTAACACTACTTACAAACCTATGAACAGCATATATATTTTTTTATTTTTTTTGCTTTAAAAAATAAATTACTACATTTAAAAGAGCACCCTTTCAAGTACAGCAGCTTAGGCTCTTGCCTAGTTTGCAATGCAAAGGCCAGGCCTGTATAACAGTAATTTGAAGTGTTTATAGGGGGATCTTTCCTGAAATGAAAAGTATTTCTTTTAAGTTGTAACTTGTATTAGTATTTTGTTTAATGAGCGGTTGGATGAATGAGTATTATTTCTTTTAAGTTGTATTTGTATTAGTAACAACAAGTATGTTTTATGAGCCTTTGAATGTAATATAAAGGAGGGTTGAAAAAAGTCCACCAGAAAGTGTTTCACTTTTGTGAAATGTAATTTGATGTCTAGAACAGTGGATGTGTTAGAGCGAATCAATCATAGTAAAGCAAGACCTGGAAGAAGAAGTAGAAAACTGCAAACGGCAGATTAATCCTTTGACGCCAACAAACAGAACTTATTCCCAGCAGCATAAGACAGTGTTAGTGGTACTTCCTGTGATTTTACTTAAACCACAAAACTTTCTTTTTGATTGGATGAACCTGCTTTTCACTACTGATTGTATAAATAAAGTGTATTTTATATGATTGGACATCCAAATTCATAAAACTGTACCATATCATACTATAGGAGTGTGCACAAATGTAGTTTGGGACAAACTAAGTTGTCCTGGTCCCACGAGCAAGGGTAAAGGGGTGGGGGGCAGGTACAGAGGTTAGAAATTAATGGGAGTCTTTGCAGATAGGTAGGATAGTGGGATTGTAGGGGTGAAAGGGTTAAAGAGAAAGGGAGAGTTTAAAGGAACTGATGTAGGGAAAGGAGGAACTTATGACAGGATTAAGTGGTAGGGGTTAAGGGAAGTAGGCACATTTGGTGGGAGTTGGTGATGAAGTAACAGCTAGCTCATGTCCAGATGACCTGTAGGGCCCGTTGCTGTCTCGTTTCTTGGTTGGGCTATGTGGTCGGATAGCAGCCATGTGGTCTGGCCTGATATTAAAAAAATGTGTTCATCATGGTGGTCATGGGAGGCTGTGGGGGTCCCTTGTCGTAATCTGGTCCTAGTAGTATTGGGGGTAGTGGGTAGAGGATCCCCTTGTGCTCCCTGGTGGGTTTGTGGGATTCTGTGTCCATTCTCCAGTCTCTGGGGTCGGTTTTGGAGGTTTCTGCACACGCACATGGATGGTTGCATCCATTAGGTTAAGGAATGATGGCCCCATTGGCTTTCCTCTTTGGTGGTAGTGGTTGTGGATCCTTTCATTCTCCCTGGTGGGTTCCTGTGTAGCCGCTGCCGTATTTGCAGCTGTTCGGTCCGGGCTCTGGTTTGCACACACGCAATGGAAGTAATGGCCATTACCTCTAGTGTGGACAAGGATTTGCTGCCCAGAATGAAGAGGTAAGGGATTCCAGCTCATTGGTGGTCGGATGGTGCTGGTAGCTGTGCAGCTTCAATGGAGGTAGGTAGAATATAGATGTAAAAGTTTTTTTTTTTTTTTACAGGTGGTTATATGAAAGGGGTTGGTAGCTGAAGGGAAGTGTGTGGCTGAAGGTGTGTGGCTGAATGTGTGTGCAGTTGAAAGGTGAAGTGTGTGTCAGACAGGGGCATTTTTAATTTATGGGAAAGGTATAAGTGCAATAGTTAATGGTCACAGTGTATGCTTAGCAGCTAAGTTATGCAAGGGGTTGTTCTTGGCTGCAGAGTGCAGGTATGTATGGGAGTTGGTAGAGAGAGGTGGGGTGTACGGCAAGGCAACACTGAAGGGGGTCGGGGTGGAGTAGGGCAGTCAGGTTTGTGGAACAGTGTTAACATTATGTGTTTCTTTCTGACAGATGGCTAATTTACCAGAACTATGTCAGCGATGGCAAGCTATTGTGGCTCAAACAGAAGAGATGTTCCAGGAGGCGGCAACGTCCGAGGTGGTACAGGAACCAGAACAGACTCTGGGTCAGAAGAGGTGGCACACCATGGTGAGAACCCCAGCTTGAGGGAAAAGACAACAGACAGCGAAGCAGGTGGTTGCAGTGGACACACCATCTCCCAGTACCTCTCAAGATGAAGGTACAGGTAATGGTTTTACTTGAGCAGTATAGTCTGGGGAGCTGGGGGATGAGAATTGTGGTGGGGGTAGAGATGATGGGGACCTGTTAGTTGGGGACCTTGGGGGAGGCTTGCAAGTGATAGAGGATGCTCAGAGGTAGCTGGCACAGGGTGCCAGGTACCCTGTCAGAGATGCGACTGGGGTGGGTGTTGGTTCCAGGGACTGTTTAGTTTTGGACTCAGAAGTAGGCTCTGACTTTGGGCTGTGGCTGGGGGAATGGTTAGCTACCCAATCTTTGGGACTAGGGGCAGGAGCGGTTTTCCTGAATCCGCATATTCCGGGGTCGGTCAAACAAAAAAAATTGGAAAGGAGAGTATGTGGATTTGTTTCAGCTGATCAATGCAGAAGGGGTCCAATGGCTAGTGGAGGCAGTCATCTAATAGCAAGGACGTGTTGGTGGCTTTAGCGGCATTGGGAAGAAAAAGGGTGGTAAGCTTTGCCCTAGGACATGGGATAATTGGGTGGTTGACTTTATTTACTTTATGGCAGTGCAGCTGGAGAAGGACAGGTCTTTGGCCTTGCTGCTTCTAGGATATTTCATTACCATCTGTGAGGTGCAACAGTTAAGGCCAGGTAATGCGTGGCTTTGGTACGATCAGCGTTTCCACAAACGGAAGGCTGTGGACCAGTCACTATGTTGGGAGGTGTGTCATCCGGATATATGGTTAGCTACGATGATGGATAGTTATGGTGGCTTTAACAGAAGGGTGAGTGGGGGAGAAGCAGCGGGTGTGTGTTTGTCTTTTAATAGTGGTTCTTGTTCATGGGAGGGGTACAAATTTGCACACGTTTGCTCAAGATGTGGAGGGAGTCATTCAGCCATTTGCTGTGGTCGGCAAGACCTTTCCATGTAGAACTCCAATGTCATGGATCGTGAGGGTGGATTTGGTGGGCAAAGCTTCTCGCAGGGGTTTCAACCGGTCTGGGGTAGGGGTAATTTTCGTGGGACCCAGAGACTTGGGTTTTTTAGAGGCAATAGAGGTAGGGGCACCATTCCTCATTAAGGTGGAGGTCCTGCAGGGTATGCTTCACCGGTTTCTGGGTCTTGCCATCAAAAATGAAATACTACAAGAATTTCAGGGGGTGGGGTTCCTAAAAGGTCCACTCTGGGAGGTGGTGGAGTGGTTGCAAGAATCTGTGATCAGTTCAAGGTAAAGAGGGCATCCTGGAGATTTTAGTAGAGAAGGAGTGTCGGGCAGGGCGTTTATTGAGTCCTTTTGACGGTCCACCTTTCAGTAGTTACAAGGTGTCACCTTTGGGGTTAGTGCCGAAGAACTGGGCTGGGGAATTCAGATTGATACATCACTTGTCGCATCCAAAAGGGAATTCAATGAATGATTTTATTGCAGATGAGGAGGTTAGAGTGCATTATGCTTCCTTGGATGATGCGGTGAAAGTGATTAGAGAATTTTGGGAGCCATGGCTGGTTAAGGTTGACAGTGAGTCGGCTTTTCACTTGTTGCCTATTAGGAGTGGGGATTAGCCATTACTGGGGATGTGGGTAGGTGATAAGTACTACTTCAGTAAAGCTATACCTATGGGTTGTTCAGTGGAATGTGTGACTTTTGAGAAGTTCAGTACGGTATTGCATTGGATTTGGCAGCAGAGAGTGGGAACGCAAAAGGCAGTGCATTAGTTAGATGATTTTCTGTTGGTGGGCAAAGGAAGGGTAGGAGCACAGGAGGGGTTAAGGGAGTTTATGAGCATGTGTGAGGAGTTAGGGGTACCATTGGCTCAGCATAAGATGGAGGGTCCAGCGAGAGCCTTAGAATTTCTGGGACTAACAGCTGATGCGGAGCAGGGACTGTTTTGCCTACCCGAGAATAAGATAGAGAGGCTTAGGTCAGCTATACATTTGGTGTTGGGCAAGGATAAGAATCGGATTCGTTCAGGCATGGAGTTGTTGAGGCTTTTGAATTTTGCCTGTCGAGCTGTGCACCCAGGGTGAGCCTTTTGTAGGTCAGTGGCTTATATGTTGAAAGGAAGTTTTAGTAAACACCATTAGGTTAGGGTGACCCAGCTGGTGCGGGAGGACTTGGTGTTGTGGGATGGTTTTGTGCAACAATCTTTTGGCAGTCAGACTGAGTGGGGCAGGAGGAACTTCAGTTGTTTACAGATGCAGCTGGGGGTGCTGGTATGGGAGCCTATTTTGGGGGTCGGTGGTTTGCAGCTGAATGACCTCAAGATTGGAAGGAGGTATTGAGGCATGACATGGCCTTCCTAGAGCTGATGCCTATATGGGCAGCTTCTGTTGTGTGGAAGGAGCATTTGTGGGGCAAACATGTAGTTTTTCATTCTGTCAATATGGCTGTAGTGAGGGTATTACAAAAGAAGATGGCTAAGTCGGGTTTGTTATTGTTGCTATTATGTAAATTGGTTTTGCAGAGCCTCTTAACAAATTTTCCTTTACAGGAGTGCATGTGCCTAGTGTAAAGAATGAGATTGCTGATAGCTTGTCCTGATTTCAGTTTTACAGGTTTCGAGGGTTGGCTCCATGGGCAGAGGAAGTGCCAGAAACCCTGCCAGAGGAGGTGTGGAATCTTGGGTTGAAGTAGCCATGCAGTTGATACAGCATTCCTGGGCCCCTTCTATGAGGAAGGCATATGGTAGGGCTTTTTCTGATTTTAATCAGTTTGTTTTGCAGCTGGCAGAAGAGGAGAAGGTATGGTCGGAGGAATTACTATTGCGATATGTAGCTCATGCTTGGGGCATAGGCGAGGCTTTGCAGACAGTCAAGGTAGATTTGGCTGCAATTAGCATTTTCACTAAGGTAGCAAGGTTGCAAGATTTTACTAAGTCTTGAACATTAGGGCAAATGTTGAGGGGTTGGGGAGAGTGGTGGTGGAACATAGGGACATTCGATGGCCACTTACGAGGGTTACATTGAAAGTTTTCTTGAGAGGGTTAGGTTTGTTACAAGGGGGGTCTTCAGATTACTTCATGTGGGGCACGTTATGTACATGGTTATATTTTGGTGCCTTTTGTATTTTGGAGTTGTGAGGATCATTATGTTGGAAGAATGTTATCATAGGTGAAGGAGAGGTTAATACTGCAATAAGGAGGAGTAAGACAAATCAATTGGGTAGGGGATGTTTGGTGGTGATTAAACTTGACAGGAATCCCAGCCTTTGCCCAGTAACATGGGCTAAAGAATTCATTAGGAGGCAGAAGGGGAGTGTAGATGAGTTAATTTTTTTTTATGTTGCATGGGATTTCCGGCAGATGGGTTTGCAACTCACTCGTTTTGGATCAGTAGGAGTTCAGATTTAGCTAGAGAGGGTAGTCCCATTGAAGTGATTAAGAGATTGGGGAGGTGGTCTTCAAATGCATTTTTTTCCTATATTAGATAAAGTTGTGGCCTGATTATTAACATTAGTAACATGGGCTAAAGAATTCATTAGGAGGCGGAAGGGGAGTGTAGATGAGTTAATTTTTTTGTTCAACGGATGGGAAGGTGGTGTCAAGTAGTAGATTCATGGGTTTGGAGAGAAGGGTTTTATGTTGCATGGGATTTCTGGCAGATCGGTTTGCAACTCACTCGTTTTGGATCAGTAGGAGTTCAGATTTAGCTAGAGAGGGTAGTCCCATTGAAGTGATTAAGAGATTGGGGAGGTGGTCTTCAAATGCATTTTTTTCCTATATTAGATAAAGTTGTGGCCTGATTATTAACATTAGTAACATGGGCTAAAGAATTCATTAGGAGGCGGAAGGGGAGTGTAGATGAGTTAATTTTTTTGTTCAACGGATGGGAAGGTGGTGTCGAGTAGTAGATTCATGGGTTTGGAGAGAAGGGTTTTATGTTGCATGGGATTTCCGGCAGATCGGTTTGCAACTCACTCGTTTTGGATCAGTAGGAGTTCAGATTTAGCTAGAGAGGGTAGTCCCATTGAAGTGATTAAGAGACTGGGGAGGTGGTCTTCAAATGCATTTTTTTCCTATACTAGATAAAGTTGTGGCCTGATTATTAATTTTCTTTTCTTTTCTTTTAGGGAAGCACATTATCATCTTGGGGCATTCGTATATCCACTGAACAGAGAAGCGTGCGTTAGTCAAGGAAGATGGTATAAATCACATTTAGGGTGGTCAGTGACTTGGCATGGTGTTAGGGGTCTTAGGTAGGATAGGTTGTTGCATGAATTTGAGAAGGTTAAATTGAAGGTGGGGTGTTCTTGTATATTAGTAATTCATTTGGGGGCAATGACTTGGGCATTCTTTTCAGAAAGCGATTAGTGGTTATTATTCTTCAGGACTTGCTGAGATTACAGGCATTGTACCCAGGTATGGAAATTGTTTGGTCAGAGTTGGTTCCTCATTTGAGTTGGAGGAGTGCTTATAGTTATAGGGCAATTGAAAGGGTCAGGAGGTTCATCAATCAGAGACTGGCTCGGCAGTTAAGAATTTTGGGGATGCGTACCATTGATCATAGAGATTTTGGGGATGGAGAGGAGTTTTGGTACCAAATGGATGGGGTCCCTCTTAATGAGGTTGGATTGGATCTGTTTAATTTGCATTTGAAGCTCTTTTTAGAGGGTATGGTTGCGGCTAGGGTTTAGGAGGGGGAACAACCTGGGGACCAGGCTGGTGGCAGAGAAAAATGACAGGATTGTCCTCTTTTGTTGCCCCTCTAAGGAAGGTGGTTATTTATTGGTTAATAATTGTTTGGTCTGGGGGCGAGGTAAGCAGGTATGCTGCATATTTAAGTGCTGAGTGAGTAGGTACGCTGCCTCCATGGAGGAGGTATCAGGATGAGTAGGTATGCTGCCCTGAGGTAAGTTCGTCCCGGGTGAGTAGTGACGCCACCCTGAGGTCATTGCTGATGAAGATAATTGATTTTGTTTTGTGAGTAATAGTTCATTGTACAATAGTGTTTAATAAAGGTCATCAAATGACTTTATGTGCTTGGTGTGGTTTATTTAAAGGGGGGCCGGGACAACTAGCTTCTATGAGCAGAGTGTTTATGTGATTCAGAAAACACAACTACACAAGGCTAGGCCTATGAGGTGGTGGTGCTGTATGCTAATGACTGCATAATGAAGTGAAGCATATGCACATTAGGCAATAAAACATGGCAGAGTGATTCAGAAACATGCATGGAACAAAGCTCGGTTAGGTACTATGTGTTTTTACACAGAGTTCAGAGGCAAGGATAAAAGGCGTGCACAGGTTTTTACATGCACATACTGTGGCTATGTAATAAACTGTTGTGTCTGTAACAACTAAGCAATCTCATAACACATTGCATAAAGCTTGCCATTTGATATAAAGTTGGAGATGTGAGACGAAGCTGTAACTGTCTTTTTGCAATGCCACCTTTTCATGTTATTAAAGCTGGTGCTTTACTTCAGGTTTTGGTGTCTGCTGACATTCTTAACATCACTGAGAAAGATGTCTGAGTAACACTGGTGGATATTTTGACACCATAATTGTATTTCATTGCTTATAATACTGTCACTTCACTTACTGGATGCACTGTATTAAGAATGCATTTGTTTTGCTTATGGATTGATGAACTAACATTTATAATGGAATCAGAGTAATGTCTGGAAATTACTTTTAAAAATTATGGTTGTAAATTGCAGATTTAGCTAATGAAAATGTTATTTTATTTTTAAGCATTAGTAAATTAGTGTTGATGTAAATAGTCATATTATCCAATATTTCAGTTTTTCCTTTTGGCTTCAAATCAGCATCTGACAAATTCCAGTTAAGGGACAGTAACACCCAAAAAAAAAAAAAAAAAAAAAAAAACAGTGCCTCAGAAATGTTTCAGGATTTATCTTTCTATTCATATAAAACAACAAAAAATTAAAAACTAGTCCAAATGCCACCAAAGGAGAAAAACCACGGGCAAAGGAGTCCGGGATAAAGGTTTATTAAAACACACAAACACTCTAGTGCCTCGGCAACTAGTGTCTTCCAGGAGGTTTGAAGAGAGATTAGTACACACCCTTCATATCTAGTCTGTCATTAAAAGCACACCTTGCTTCAAATGTCCAACCAAAGCATAAATAAGCATGTATAATACAGGAACTGCAGCTTGTAACTGATGAGAAGATTTTTATGTTGCCCTCAGTTTAGTCATTTACCTCACTCATAAAACTACAGTTTGCAAATAATAAGCAGTTAGAAGAGGCACTGCATTTAATCAGCAGAAAAAAAGTCTGACCCAGGAATTCAAAAAACTCAGTGTAGGCTTCAAAGCCTACACAGAGTTTACATGTTAGCATGAGGAGCATATTAATGCTGCTCATTCTACACAGAGTTTACATGTTAGCATGAGGAGCATATTGATGCTGCTCATTCTACACAGAGTTTGCATGTTAGCATGAGGAGCATATTGATGCTGCTCATTCTACACAGAGTTTACATGTTAGCATGAGGAGCATATTGATGCTGCTCATTCTACACAGAGTTTACATGTTAGCATGAGGAGCATATTGATGCTGCTCATTCTACACAGAGTTTACATGTTAGCATGAGGAGCATATTGATGCTGCTCATTCTACACAGAGTTTACATGTTAGCATGATGAGCATATTGATGCTGCTCATTCTACACAGAGTTTACATGTTAGCATGATGAGCATATTAATGCTGCTCATTCTACACAGAGTTTACATGTTAGCATGATGAGCATATTAATGCTGCTCATTCTACAGAGAGTTTACATGTTAGCATGATGAGCATATTAATGCTGCTCATTCTACAGAGAGTTTACATGTTAGCATGATGAGCATATTAATGCTGCTCATTCTACACAGAGTTTACATGTTAGCAAGAGGAGCATATTAATGCTGCTCATTCTACAGAGAGTTTACATGTTAGCATGATGAGCATATTGATGCTGCTCATTCTACAGAGAGTTTACATGTTAGCATGAGGAGCATATTAATGCTGCTCATTCTACAGAGAGTTTACATGTTAGCATGAGGAGCATATTAATGCTGCTCATTCTACAGAGAGTTTACATGTTAGCATGAGGAGCATATTAATGCTGCTCATTCTACAGAGAGTTTACATGTTAGCATGAGGAGCATATTAATGCTGCTCATTGCACTTACATGAATGCAAGCACAGTTTCATGGCCAGCAGCAGTGCTGACTCTAGGAAACTGTGCAGAGCAGCATGAGCAGTGAAACAAGAAGCGTTGAAGTTTCTCTACGAGCAAATGTGCTCCGCGAGATCGTTTGGATAGCCACAATGACTACCATGGGTAAAAATATTGCAATAAGAGCAGTAATAACACAGTAAAGAAAAGTGTACTGAGTGCAATGTATATTACAACAATTATTTTCAGAATTAAATAATGATGAAGAGTGTAAGCAGCAAGGACAAATACAAGGAAATGGACTCTGAGCAGGGAAAGTCTGCTGATGAAAATGAGCACACACATGAATGATAGGAATGAATAAAAAGGTAGACAGCATGGTCAAAATGACAATGTTCCTAAGATGGGATATGTCAATGTATGTACAATTCCAAGACAAGTCAGTAGCACAACATTAATCACATAAGTAGGGGTTGGGAGGGTGGCCTAATGGTTAAGGTGTTTGCCTTGCAAGCACAAGGTGCAGGGTTTGAGTCTCACAAGGGATAATTGGCTAGGCTTAAAATGGCTCTCAAGGGCAGTTAGCTTAGTACTAATCTATGAACCTATGAACCTAAGATAGCACAGTATCTACTGCTGTTTACATCTCCTGTGCGAGTACATCATATCAACACACATGATAGTATATATGTGATGGTCACACAAGGTTACATGTCAGTGGAGGTGAATGGTTCATAAGATCATAGGATCAAAGGAATTGACTAGGCTATTGGCCCCGAGGCCCTTATAAGCCTAGCCAAGGGTTTAGCCCATGTGTAAACAAGTCAGCACCCGATGCCCCTGTGCAGCAGGGACATGGGTTGAATCCCAGGGGTGTATATTCTTTTTCCCATCCAGTTATCCAGGTTGCACTTAAAAAGGGATAATGAGGTACTCTGCTTGAGATGGAGTGGGAGTCTATTCCACAGATGGGGGAGTCTCTGGGACACATCTGTCTTGCCAACAAATCCTATTAATGTCAACGACCAGGTTGAGGCCAAGTGTGCGGATTACTCGAGTGGAACTTGACTTGCGGATATGCAGCAGTCTCATCATGATATACCCATCACTGGCATGCTCACTGCAGACGACACTTAGCAAGGATGGTGTATAAAATAAGGGGTATGTGCATACTCTGAAGAGCTGCAAAATGACTTTACTGAATATGACTGACATGTCACCATATCTCTCAACCAATCAGACACATATGAACAGACTCTTGCACAAATGTAGACAGAAACAGGCACAGTCATGGATACTTTTAAATATTATGACCATTAATCTGTAGCATTGCCAGAATATTTGTAAATTATTATACATGTCCTGCAGTAGCAAACATGTACAACTGCAATGATTGTCAGTATTCTATAAGGGAAATTCACCATCCCTTCCCCCAAAAAGACCAGTTTTTGAAAGGGTTAAGAGGGACAGTGTTAAACTTGGAGTTGAAATGTGGGACAATTCTAACAATTTAAGAGGTTTGCATAACATACAAGCCACAATTTCCACCTGCAAAAATCAAACCCATGCCATTGATGTTGTCACTGACCTGCATGTTTACTGGGTGTAACACAGAAAGATGTATCACATAAGCATCTAGTAGAACACTTTGAATGCATCCCAAAGAATAGTTCTGTATGGCTGACCAGATGTGTGGGAGCGCACTGTACCAGATGTGATATACTTGACTAAAGTATCCCTGGTTGACATTGGTATGAGTGGATTCTCTACACACAGCTGGGTATTGTATGCATCTTCCACATGTAATAGCAATGGATATTGTCTGAAGCTTCTGCAATTAATGTGTGAATTAAGAACTGATCTATTACAATGAATGGTACAGCAGTATGTGAGACTGATAGCAATACACCAACTATGGCCATGTGCACAGACACTACAGCAGTGCAAAGTCTAGTGTCAATGACTGAGAAAGGTATCACTGTGATATTGTACACATACCAATCAACACACAGACAACCCTCTATAAGTGCATGTTAACACTCAGCACATGTGCCACATGATCATTGTCCCCCTGACATTGCCACTGAAAATGTTATACTGCCATGAAATCCTGACACACATTAATATGTGTTCATGTAAACTAGCAAGTGGTAATGCTGATGTTATGTACTGGTACATCTGTAACACAGTACAGTCACACTATAGCTGTACCTATGCTACAACTGGACTTCAGGCTGCACATCATCTCCAAATAAATCTAAATCACGTGTGACACAGTGGAACTGTTACCACAGTCATACAATTCTATCTATTTCATGTCATTACATCAGCTGTACATCATATGCCTATATGTTTATCAGTGGAAATGTGTGAGTGAGGGCCCTGACACCATATATGGACACATTACAACTGAAGTGGATGTCGTTCATGCAGAACAGTTAATGACAAGAATGCTGACAGTCACAAAATTCTACTGGGAAACACCTGTATAATCCTTGTGAATAGTAACACAATAGTGCATACAATAAATTGCCCAAGGTTGCAAGTGAATCTTAACATGTCAGATGTTTGTGTATATAACAGTATTACAATATGTGGATTAACCCAGGTGTATGTACCCATGTAATCAGTACAATGTGATATTACTTTATGTGAGATAATATTTCCAGATGCTAGTTGTACACGTACACCTGTGCCATTCTAGGTGTACACATGCACACCTGTGCCATACTGCAGCTGTCACTGTGTTGGTTGAATGAGAACTGTGTAGAATGTGAATATGCTCCACTATCAGAATACGTGCCTCAGTAAGGCAACAATATGCATAGCATCATCCCATGTCAACAGTCCTCAGGAAGCAAATTACTAAAGTTGTTATGGAAGGAACGTGTAACCAAATGGCAGTAGTGGCCGTCAGTACAGTAGCTCAGATCACAGGTTGGAATACACTGTTGTATGGCTACAGTACATCCACACCTCAACATAGCATATGTGAATGACAACAACATTCATATGTGCAATGTTCCGAGGGTCATAGGGCATTACTAGGCTAACGGCCAAGAACACATAAATCCTAGCCAACTATTATCCCATTTAAACCAAAATCACTATATGTATGTGATAGAAGATAGTAGGGGTATGTCTGTATGTGTGAGTGTGTTCAATTTTATTACAGACTGCCTCTGTCCATATGTAACGTGCACCACCCCAAAACAGAATTAGTGATCACTGATCCAGTTTTCTGGATCTGGCTTGCAGATGGTCACGGAGGGACTCTGATTCATGATGTGTGTATGGATCTTTAAGATGATAACATCCTCAGTGTTCCACAGAAAGGATGTTATGTTGGCAGAGGGAAAAAGAGGATATTGGATTCAGGGGGCTATGAAAAAGGTTCTCCTGAGTAGGAATCAAGTGAAAAGAAATTCAAAACATCAAACTATGTCCGTAATATGCCACCAACCATAAGCACATACTAGTTGCCAGTTGTCAGATTCGAACACCACAGTTGTGTAGGTATACAAGCTAGATCCCATACAATGTAAGACAAGTGCTACCCCAGATGACTTTAGTAGTGTCAAAGTGCATTTTATAGGGGATGACCTCATCAGTGTATGCTGAGATGATGATGTTTGGAAGGTTTGTCTGACATAGATATGGACTCAACAAACTCAAGTTGACTGCTATAAGATGAGAACCCCTACCTATTTCATTACACAAGCTGAAGAACACTGTACTTAATGCTTGTGCCAAGCAAACATCTGAGTTTAACACTGTCAGAGTGCTTTTTATAGAGGACAACATCATCAGTATATGCTGTGAAAAAAGTGTTTGGAAGAGTGTCTGACATAAATGTGGGCTCACATCCTGGTGTAAAATTGTCTGCAGAGTGATAGTTGAATGAAGAGAGAAACACCCAAGCTCACACTCAAGATAACTACTGTGAGATTAGAACCCCTATCGATCCGGTTACACAAGCTACATAAGACAGTACTTAATGTTAGCCCCGTCATACAAGCCCATCTTTAACACTGTCAGAGTTTAATTTATAGAGGGTTACATCATCATAGTGCTGCAGGTAACATACACTGTTATAAGACTTGAGTGCAAAGCCAGGACTTGTGATATGATTGTGTGAGCACAGTTTGCAACAGTACTTATAAACACATCCTGGCAACCTAGGTGAAAGAAGCTGTCATGAATGCATTTTGCAGAAGTGAGGCAGACATGTACCTGTTTCTCAGGATTTTCTGTAGATACACACACTTTGAAAACAGCAGTAGTGCAGTGATGGAGTTCTGTGTCTTCATATTCAGATGACGGTATGTCCACATTAATTCAAGTTACTGACAATATCAGTAGGGTATGATTATAATGACCATTGTCTAGGGCCATTATAAACCAATACCAAATGTAACAATGCAGTTATACTCTGGAATTCTGGAGTTTGTTTGACAATGGACCAAGTACTGATATATCATTTGCAAGTGCATTATTGCAGGGCACACATGAATATCAGAAAGTATGTGTTCAGGTAAGCACACGTCACTCCCTTCTGTTGTGTTTATGAATGCATTTGCATCTATTGGAGGTTTACAGTCCAGTAACCAGAGTTGCACATACTATACACAACTTCACAAAGTGCATTACCCAGAAGCAGATCTGCACAGATGATGGCAAAGTTTTAGCTCATGCAAGATTTGAATTTTAGGAATTCATCTTGGACATGTGAAATAGTGGAGTCCACTGGTGCTCACTACCAAACTGTGTACAAATAGGGACATACAGTAACTGACCTGATTGGGTTTAACTACAAAATGTATCTGCTTGTGGTTAATGGTTCATGTGTCAGGCTTGCAAATTATGTTATGAGAGAAATTGCTGGTAGCTGTTATGATGTGAATGCTAAAGGCTAGCCTTGCAATGTATTGGCCAAAGTTTTAGTCCATAAATAACTGTTGGCCTTGCCTTCCACATTGGTGTGATATTAAGCGCTGAGCAAATGTGGTTCCCTGCTTAAGGAAAACTGTGTAAAATATAATGTAGTGAGCCTTCCTTCATGCAAACAGGCTCAGTGGTTATGCACAGTCATCAACACTCTGGATAATACTGAGAGTGGAAAATATACCTGCTGCCCAGCTTTTCCTGTGGCACAGAGTGTAAGAGCAGTGAACTTCTGGTCAGAGCACAGTTGAGCCAGGGCTCAAATCCAGATGATTCTCTCTTTTAACAAATAGTGTCAACATGTCATTAGCTAAGTAAGTGTGAGCAGGACTACAAATGTGACTAAAAATGACCACACTAGAGTATGCGTCATCCTCAAATTGTATTAGTAATGCCTACCCCAATATACTTCTACAACTAGTAGCTGTTTTGCAGACATCACTGCAAATCACAATTTAATTGTGTGTACAGCTTTGTACAAATGACAAGCGGCGGTACATCTTTTGAAATTATTATTATGTCTCAGCAGATATGCTATTATTTTTGTAGGCTCGGATATCCAGAAAAGCCTGTGCAATATACTTCTTCACCATAAGGACAGTTTCCACATCACATTACATGATCATTTCATCCATCATCCTACTAAAGATGTTACAGTACATTCTGAAGAGACAGAGGAGGTGATGACAGACACAGGGCTGTGGAGGATGTAGGAGGTACTTTCCTAGCAGATTCATGAACATCCTAATGGTGGGTTCGTATCATGTGTTTTCTCAGTCAAACTGTGTGCTATTCTGTAGCATGAATTGCTTGAGATAAGAATAGAAAACATATTTATTTATATATTTATTTATTGACATTTGGTGACCGGGATCAGTGATCCATTTTTAGTGGATGCCCAGGGAGAAAAGCTCCAATTACAGTTACAAATAAAAGGCTATAACATTGTAGCAGCAAGTATGCACAGCATTTAAAAGGAAGCTGCAGTATAGTTCATAGTTTCATAAGTGTGTACTAGGCTAGTGGTCCTGGGGCCTTTACAAGCCTAGCCCTTAGACATGCCCTGGCATTGGGCTTCCCTTTGTTAGTTCCCATCAAGTAGAGCCACTGGAGTGATCCCCAATGTGAACTTCCTATTTCCCATCCACTCATCAAGATTTCTCTTGAAGAGGGCTAGGGAAGTGCTCTGCTTGACATGTATGGAAAGTCTATTCCAGAGCATTGGCAGTCTCTGGGTTATGAACCTGTCTCTCCAGCATGTTCTGTTGATTGTGGTAATGAGGTTGAGGTCTCAGGAGTGTGTGGTGTGGAGGGATTGGGATTTCTTTAGATGTAGCATTTTTAAAAGAACTGGGAAAAACATGGCTTTGTAAGTCAAGCAACGCTTGCCTCTTAGTAGACAATATGAGACATAGAATAGACATCCTACAGAAAGGCCTCATTGAGACCAATGACTGGTGTCGAAACCATGACCTTAAGCTTAATGCCAAAAAATGTGTCATCATCCCTTTTGGGAAAAACTCAGTTCCCACTAATTACCACATCGATGGGAGCCCACTGAACACTGAAGGCGTTATAAGAGATCTGGGGACACAGGTTGACAGCAACCTCTCCTTCGACCACCGTATTGCCACTGTGATCAGAAAGTTTTTCAGTGTGGCACATCTCATTACCAGGGGTTTTACATCCAGGAAGAAAGAAGTCATCATCTCTCTCTACTCTTCCCTCATTAGGCCAATCATTGAGTACAATGCCCCATTTGGCATGTACCTCACTAGACACCTGCAACAACTGGAGAGGCCACAAAAGTACCTCACTAAGAGCACCCTAGGCCTTAAACACTTGTCCTATATGGACAGACTCAAAAAATTCCAACTATTCTCTGTCTCATATCGCCTACTTAGAAGTGATCTCTGCTTGACTGACAAAGTCATGTCTGACCCAGCTCTGTTAGAAATGCTGCATCTAAAGAAATCCCAATCCCTCTGCACCACATGCTCCAGAGACCTCAACCTCATTACCACAATCAACAGAACATGCTGGAAAGACTGGTTTATAACCCAGAGACTGCCCATGCTCTGGAATAGACTTCCCATGCATGTCAAGCAGAGCACCTCACTAGCCCTCTTCAAGAGAAATCTTGATGAGTGGATGACAAACATAATGTTCACCCTGGGGATCACTCCAGTGGCTCTACATGATAGAGGCAAATGCATCTGGAATTGAACCCTTCTTACTAGGTGCAAAAACAAAATCTACATTTAACTGATTTATGTCAACACTCCACATAGGAAGTTCTACTTTGTTACATCCAGCAGTCTAAAGAGCTGTCAGAGTAATTGCTTAAAGCAGTGCCATTATTCTGATTTAACTCTGTATTCCTATAGTATAGCAAGTTTAAGCAGCATTGCAAGAAGATAACTGGACTAGTGCAGCCGATGGCAAAACCTCTCCAGGCTTTGCCATAGAACATGTACAGTCATTCATCACCACTCAGCATTGGTGCATGATGCCAAACTCTGTGTAAATGCAGAGGACAAAAAATGAAGGCATTTTTGTGGGCCATTTCTAGCCATGCATGTGTATGTGATTCTATTTTTGACCAGATTAAATGTGTGAAATTGAAGCTGATAGGAAAGTGGTGAAATGGGTGGGAAGCAGGGGAATGAACAAAGGGGAAGCAGTACACAAATTTCTGGAGGGAAATGGTAAAGAATCATAGATATCCATGTCTTCAACACAGTAATGTGCAGATGTAGACAAAATTTGATGAATTTGGACTGTCACAGCATGGATGGCTGACAACATTGCAGTGATGTTGTATAGCTAATTGGACCAAATCAAGTCTGTTGAGAAGACAAACATACAAAGCTGAGAGCTATGTATTGGACTTTTTTTTTTTTTGTGGGACAGCTGCCCATTTTTTTTTTTTTTGTTTTTTATTTGGATTTCAAAAAGAGAGAAATTTTGAAGAAGGGACCTATGTAGGTAGGGTAGGTGAGGAGTCAAGTGCAGACAAACAGGACATACAGTACAGACACAGGGATGGTGATAAACAACAAAAAGGTTGGGGGACGTCATGAATGAGGATAAGTAGGGAACATTGGAGGCACGTCTGTCAAGCATGGGAACAGTGATAATCTTGTACTCACTTTCAGAACTGTCATCACTGTCCCCTTCATCAGTTGCCTGTGAGCTTGCTTAACATGAGAGTCTCTTTTCTATTTTAATGAGTAACACCTCCAGGTAGCTGATGTGGGCACCAAGGCCAATCTCTTTTAGATCACACACCATTTCTGGCAACTCCAGGTGGTTGACATAATCACTGCCTCTGCCAGTACTCCCAGCAAGTACCACTGCATCACCAGCTGGGGCAATGTTTCCTGATGAGAATGGACCAGATAGGGCAGGGGTTGCACGAGGCAGTACTACCAAGTTGCATCTTACAGGTGCTGAATGTTGATGTGCCAGCTGGTAGAGGGTTGATAGGCCAACCCACAGTGGATGGACTGCCTCCCTGTGCTGAAATGCATTTGGTTTGTTAGCAGAAAGGTATGACATCAGAACGGTATGATTCCTGATAGTCCCCCTCCCAAAAAGAAAGGTAAGGGGTGGGGGCGAGACAAAAACGAAAAGAGATGATTAGAATCATAATATGTGATATTCATGCTTTAAAACAATAACTATCCTTTTATTACTATAATAGCTATAGAGCTTTCACAATCCCAAAAATGATTGTGAATTGTTACAAGTAATCCTTGGAATATGCACATATTCCATACATGTTTTCAAAGATACTACAGATTAACTTAACAACATGGCATTAAAGCCAATATTGCTGCATTTCAAATTTAAAAATGATACTTGTTGAATCTGAATCTAGAAGTTATTTGTGGGAATTGAACCCTTTTAATCTGAATACAGTATTACACTTGCCTAATATGCCTTGCAAAGTATGTCAGTTGCACTACAGACAGCCTTGGCTAGGCAGTTTCTCCCTGGGCCTCCACTGAAAATGGGTTATTTTAGGCCCAGTGGAATTTCCTGGTAAACAAATGCAATAAATAAATAAATGAAAATAAATAATACAATTAGCAAGGGCTACAGAAGAAGGAATAATTGTGTGCCCTTACAGTTAAGACATGCATGTTGAAGATGATACTGATCTATGGAATCACAGTATTTACTACAATCATGGTCAGTTGTGCTGCAGACATACCCCTTGACTCATTGAGTCATTGCAATCTCTCAGCATGTGCCTCTCTGTTCGCTGTGATTTCCTCTACAGCTGTAAAATAAAGAATGAGAGAAGCAGAGCCATGAAAACATTATGCATAATAGTCTTGGTTAACTACACCACTGCATATCATTTCATGTTGCTTGATCTGTATACTTACATAACTCAGAGGTGTTAGCAGTTCAAAACTCATCCAGCCAGTGGTCGAGTTGTGCCTGTTTGTACCTCTTAAGGTCAATGTAATGGTGTCTACACTGCTCTGCAGTGCCTAGTATGTCAGTTGCACTACAGACAGCCTTGGCTAGGCTGTTTCAAGCCTCCAATTTGTACTGAGATCTGGTATCGTCCCCCTGCAGCAGCTTATAACTGTAGCACTTCACAAGGAGTGCAACAAACATTTATGAGTACTCACCCTACCTCTGTGGCCTGAATTTAGTACCATCCTTCCCATCTCTTGCCATGTCTACAAAGTTCCTCCAACAACAGTTGTAATCGTTTCTCACCAAATGTTGATATCATGTTTTATGACCAGTGAACAAGCACAGACAAACACATCAACCATGTTTGTGCTATAGTAAGGAAGGAGACACATTGCCAAACAAAGAGGAAGGGAGTTTATGAAACAGCAATTATAATGTGCGATTTGTTATTGATTTATGCCATATGTGCTGTTAAACCTGGGCGCACTTTATCCAATGGTCTCCACTGAAATGCTAAATGACTTGGGATGACCTGGCATTTATTTTGATTCCAGCCCCACTTTACCTATGTTCTCTCTTTTTTAGCTCAACGTATTTACACCTTTCAGCACAAAGACAGTCGAGTAACAGGTGGAATTTCTGCATTCCTCATCTTCCATGTTGCTGACTGCAGCACAATACCACTAAACGTTTTTATGCTTTATATGGCAAATGAAATTGAATTGTTCACATTTTTTGTTTGTGCTATGCCATAAAGGTAAAAAAGATAATAAAGGAAACAAAGGTTAAACAATTACACAGCTCTGAATTTCAGTCATTAGACTACTGCACTTGCACAACACAGTTGTACTGGGGTGTCTCTATTTGCCACCAGCACAGCTTTGCAATACCAGTCAAATCATGTGCTACAAGCAATTTGCATTTCATATCTAGCAGTAAAGAGTTCATACAGCTGAACACTCTCAGTTGGCTGTACATGTGTGGCTAACATACTTAGTGCAATGAGTGATCACACAATTATTTATGAATATGTTTACAAAAATGCAGCTCTGTCTTTTCTCTGTATTTTGGTCATGCTTCCTTATCCCTGCTTTACTATCAGACATGCAGGCTGTTGTGCATTTCCTATCATTTTTCTTTCAAGGTGTGATACAATTACATACCAGTGAGCAAAAGTGTTCAGTAAAGGCAGGAGACTTGTGCTACTATGCCCAAAGCATTATACGTATGTGATGTTTTTTTTTAATTGTTAGTGTATCCACACTGAGGCTTCTTTGCTCACCAGTGGCAGTGGGGAGCTTAGAGCAGCCTATCTATCCCTGGAGGAGTGTTTCCAGCACAAGAATCTGGTAGTCTATTGGCTGTTTTGGGCCAATTTCTAGCTCTTTCAAGTCCCCCTGTATAAAACCAGCTTTAGCGCGGCTTTGGGCGATTTTGCGCATAGCGCAGCATTGGGCAGCACCACTTAATTGGGTTTAAACCATTCTTGGCTCCATAAAGTCTGCTCTTCACTTTTTCCCTTAGAACTGATCTAGTTTTCATAACACCCTATTCCTACTCTAAAGCATGGCACTTGCTCACTAAAGCAATTATATAAGTCAGCACTAAAAATTAAAAGCACTGCACCCTCACAAACTCCCCTTGAGTACCTTGTTCCCCATTGGCCCCTTTTTTCAATTATAAAGGAACTCCCAATACTATTCTAGCATGTCCAAAGGTCAGTTGTCAATCTCCTCTCTGGTCCAGCTGGTGAATCTGGAAATCTTGAGGCAATGCCTCATGTACACAGACAACCCTCTCCTCCTCCCAACAAATTCTAACATATGTGAGAGATGCAACCATATAGCCAAACTGGAGGCTAAGCTCTCTCAACTCAGTACTGGCGTAACCAGTCAGGAGGAGAAGGAAACCGCACTCACTACAATTCCAGTCTCACATAGACATACCACGACAGCAAACCAAACACATAAACACACAAAAACATACTTGGAGGCTCTAAATAAAAATCTGCCTAAGCAGCAGAAACCTCCAAAGCAGACACCCAAGAAACCGCTACCCCAAAGCAAAACACGTGCAACACATAGCTCACAAGCCAGTGTGCCGAACAATCACAGCTCTTAAGGCTAAACAACACACCTGATACACTTGTAATAGGTGACTCTATCATCAGGCACACTGACGTCCCGCTCACCAGGCTGAATAAGGAGAAGGTGACGGTGAGCTGCCTGTCAGGCGCTAGGATCCGCCACATAACACAAGCACTCAGGTCACTCCAAGGCAAGTACAAATATGACTCAGTCATTGTCCATGCTGGTGAGAATGACCTGAGACGTACCTCCCTGGACTACATGAAAAGAGACATAGAGGAGCTCTCTGAGCATGTAGCCCAGGCCGGTATGACCCTGACCTTGAGTAGCATCTTACCCTCACCAAGAATGATGCCTCAATATGAAGACAAGATGATCAATTTCAACAATTGGCTTAAGTATTGGTGTCATTCAAAGGGGATCCAATGCCTGTCAGCCTGGAATGACATGCTTGACAAGCCATGATGCTTCACTAGGGATGGCCTGCACCTGTCACCCCTGGGCTTTCAGATATTGGCAAAGGCTCTTGCCACCCGCATAGTGCCTTTTCTAGGCAAGACTCAAAAGACAAACCCACCTCCATAGGTATCACAAGGGATAAGAAACTAAGAGTAATGCTACTCAATGCTAGAAGTCTAAACCTCAAGATGCACGCACTCGAAACTCTCCTTAGCATGGAGAACATCAATATCTGTGCAGAAACCTGGTTCAAGGCTCCTGAGAGCACCCCAGCACTACCAGGTTATACCTTATACCATGCTTTTCGGCCCCAAAACTTGGACCGAACCACAAAAGGAGGGGGAGTATCAATATTCATCAAAGATACCCACACCTCCAGGTTGGTGGCACAGCACGAAGCATCAGAGACTATCCATGTGCAACTAACAGTGGGTAAAACTGCCTTCCAGTTTATAGCCTGCTACAGACCACCCTCCCAAACCCAGGAACCCCACTTGGCCTTCCTGAGAACACTGGAAAATATGAAGATTTCTCCAAACACCATTATATTGGGCAACTTCAACTACCCAGACATAGACTGGGAGCATTACTCTAGCTCCAACACCCTAGCCCAAAGGTTCCTAGAATTTATAAACTCAAATGCTATGGAACAACTTGTTACCACTCCCACAAGAGGGGAAAACATACTGGACCTGATCATCACCAATATGGGGACTCTATGCTCCACACCAGAAGTGTATCCCTCACTGGTAAGATCAGACCATAAACTAATCTCACTGGATATTCACATCCCGACCCCACCCCCTGCCCAGAAAACCACAGTGAAAAACTTCTCTAAAGCAAATTTCACACTCCTCAAAACTGAGGTGGAATCCTTCAAAGCCCCTGGACCTGTGGAAAATACAGCCCAGACCACAGAATCCTTTATAAACACATTCTATGAACACCTTCAGGAATACATGGCTCATGCAATCCCAAATAAAACCAAGACCCAATCTTCCAAAGGCAGACGTCCTGTCTGGTGGACCCCAGCCATAAACAAACTATATAATAGAAGGAGGAAGCTACTACATGATAGAGCAAAATCCCAAAAAGGGAAGGCATCTTTGATCAGTATTAGCAAAAAACTATGGGCAATCATAAAATAGTCTAAGGCCAGCTTAGAGAAAAAATTGCACAAGACACTAAGGATAATCACAAGGCTTTCTTTAGTTATGTCAGGAACCTGGGTGGGAATTCCCAGATATGCTCAGAATTAGTCCAAAATGACAAAAAATACACCGAACCCACAGACATTGCCAACATCCTAGCTGGCAGGTTCAGCGCAAACCCCCCTCCTCCCCACCAAAAGGGCAAATATCTATCCCAGCAGTGTGTTGCCCCCCTGACATCTCAGATGCTCAGGTAAGAGCCGCCCTCTCCAAAACAAAACACACATCATCAATGGGACCAAACGGTGTCCCGGGCTGCATCCTACATGAACTCCAAGAAGAGCTAAACCCAAACATAAAACTACTGTTCAATCTCAGCCTTACTACAGGATATGTACACAAAGAGTGGCGTACAGCAACAGTGGTCCCTCTCCACAAAGGTGGTGCCTCAACAGATCCTGGAAACTATCGCCCCATAAGCCTGACTAGCTTGATCTGCAAAGCTATGGAAAGGATCATCATGGACCTCATAAATAAAGATATTGGGGACCTACAGACACTGGATCCTACCCAGTTCAGCTTTGTTAAGGGCAGATCCTGCCTCTTAAACCTGGTCGATTTCTTTGAAACAGTCACCAAGGCCATTGACGAGGGGAAGGTGGTCCACACAGCCTACCTGGACCTCGCAAACGCTTTCGATACAATACCCCACTCAGACATTATAGATAAGCTCACCAGCTTAAATATAAACCCCTATGTCACTAGATGGGTTGCAAACTGGCTCAAAGACAGAACCCACATGGTTAGATTTGCTGGAGCCATGTCAAACTCCAAACCAGTTACAAGTGGTGTCCCACAAGGCTCAGTCCTGGGACCTCTCTTGTTCGGTATATATTTCTCAGAGGTACAGGCCAACATGGAAGGACTGTGGCTGACCAAGTTCACAGATGACTGCAAACTGGGTGCCATAATCGACTCTCCAGCCGACACAAGCATCTTCCAAAAGGGCCTAATAGAAACAGACAACTGGTGCCAGAGCCATGGCCTCAAGCTTAACGCCAAAAAATGTATAGTCATCCCCTTTGGCAAAAACAAAGTGCCCACAAATTACCACATAGATGGTAATCCATTAAGTACAGAAGAAGTAATTAGGGACCTGGGGACCCAAGTTGATAGCGATCTCTCATTTGACAACCACGTGGCCAAAGTGGTTCGAAAAACATTTTATATAGCCCACCTAATCATGAAGGGATTCACATCTAGATCAGGGGAGTTCATCGTGCCTCTTTACTCATCCCTCATCGGGCTCATAATTGAGTACAATGCCCCTTTTGGGATGTACCTTACCAGACACCTTCAGCAACTGGAAAGACCCCAAAAGTACCTCACCAAGAGGATCAAAGGGCTCAAACAGCCATATGCTTCCCGGCTAAAGAAACTCCAGCTCTACTCAGTGGCATACCACCTGCTCAGAGGCAATCTGTGCCTGATGTATAAAGCCATGTCCAACCCGGAATTAATGGACATACTGCACCTCAGAAAATCCAAATCCCATCGAGCTACGCGCTCGAGAGACTTGAACCTCAGCACTGAAATAAATAGGACATGCTGGAGGGACAGATTCATAACCCAGAGGCTCCCTTCACTCTGGAATAAAATCCCAGTCCAGGTTAGGCAGAGTCCCTCATTGACCCTTTTCAAGAGGAATCTTGATGAGTGGATGGGAGATCATAGGTTTACCCCGGGTATCACTTCTGTGTCACTGTTAGACAGAGGCATAGTATACTAACCTCAAAAAAGGGCATAGCAAAATTAATTTAAAATGGGTGGCGAAAGCCAAACACACTCTGGCTACGCTTATAAATGCCCTAGGGCAGATAGCCTAGTATGAACCTATGAACCTATGAACCTATGAACCTATGAACCACTGCAGGGAAGGGTTTCTGAATTGCTGTTATGTTTTCCTTCATTCAGACTAATCATTAACAGTTGCAAGCTATTAGTGCCTAACAATAATGTAGAGGTTACACTATGTTTATATCTGCTACACAAAAGTTGAAAGTATGATATTCATCAATTCTAATGAGTTCACACCTTATTAGCATCTTCACAGTCTCAGAGGATTGAGTCTACACTATAAAAAGGTAACTGTGTAGCTGGGTAACTTGAAGGTGAGGAGACTTGATTCAGACAAAACAGAATATTTGAATTTTTTTGAAGGAGATTTCTCTGCAGAGAAGTACTTATTTTGTTAAGGTATGTTCGTATTATTCAAAGGCATTTAGACTGAAACTTTTTAGAAATGTATTTATATAGCCACTAGAAAAAAATGAAGGTTGATCTGTATGCACTTGTTATACTTCACTATTGGCACATACAGTTTTTGCAGGGTTTTACATTTGTGACATAGACAAGTTATGCTTCAGCAAAAGTATGTTCTTACCATTTTGTTTTGCAGTTTCACCTGGGACTGGACAGAACTGTAATTGTGTTTTTTTATCCAATGCATGGGACTGAACATGTGGCTGAGAGTGGTATTAGGCTTCCCAGATGTCCGAGGGCAACTTCCTCAACTTTGGTGGGCACAGTGAAAAACTGACTGACATTCCTAATTTGCACAACCAATGACATAACTGCAGTCTTCAGTATAAGAATGTTGACAGAATAGGTGTTTGTCCAGACCTTTACATTCATGTTGGAGGGTGGGGGGTGTGTAGCCTACCATTCTGTTATCCTAAATGAGAAGTATGTTTCAAGTACTTTATGTTGACAGTGGTTACATAGCCTCAGATTATTTTTTGGAAAACATAAAGTATTACTTATGTACTATTCCTTTGTTTGTATAAATATTTTTTGTTTATGTTGGAGGATTGGGGGGGATCACCTACCATTCTGCTGTTCTAAATGAAAAGTGCATTTCAACTGCTTTGTTTTGTCAATGGGTGCATAGCCTGATTATTTTTGTTTTGGAAAAAAATACATTACCAATGTACTATTAACTGGTTTTGGCCTTGCCTGTTTTATATCCCCTAAGATTATGGCACCCAAGTCTGCAAATCCATGAAAGCCTCCTTTTACTGAGGCTGAGAATGAGGTAATCATCCAGGCTTTGAGGCACCACAGAGCCTTCCTACTAGAGAGAGGCTGGGGGGATATAATTGACAAAAAGGACATGTGGAACCAAGTAGTCACTGATGTCAATGCACTTGGTGGTCATGGCTGCAATTATGATCAGGTGTGGCATCAGGCCAATGGCATGATTTCATTGTCACAGGGGAAGGCAACTTCAGCTACTCAAGATTATTGGGGTGGTCTTGCTACTGAGCCACCACTCATACTAAATGAGGAGTTCCTGTCCACTGTCACATATCCTGACAGCTCAGGGAAACCTTCACACAGTGTAATTGATGTTAGTACTGATGACTGGGAGGCCAAGTGTGTCCCAGGATCAGATTCCAGGTAGGCTTACATTTGGCAACATTATATTGTCTTGTAGAATAAAATATACGTTGGCTGCTACTGCTTTTGATACATGTTTTATATCTGTATCTATTGATAATTCATAGTTATACAAGAGACTGGGGCTATAGACATGGGGGTGCGGGACAGCTTAGACAAGTTTCAGTTAGAGCTGCTTCTTACAGGGGATATAGCCAATTGTGTAATCACTGTCCCTGTGTTATTCCCATTGAGATGCTTAATACCCATCCTTTCATTGCTTCATTTCTTCCAGGCCCATCCTCCCTGCAAAGTGTTGAGACATCTGCACATGTTAAGCAAATGGTTATATTTGCATTACTAAGCATTATTTACATATACTATCTATATGTGTGAGGAGGATGTAATGAGTGTCTGTATTGCTGTATCATCTGCAGTTATGTCACCAGTGTTACTTTTTGTTCAGATATTTTGAGTTAATATTTAGGGAAGTAGTAATTTCTTTCCTGTGTCTGTTGCTTATTATCACAGGTGATCCTGAGAGTGGAAGTGTAGGACTCTTACCACCTGATGTCAGAGTATCGACAGACTATGATGATGATGATGATGATTATTATGATGATGATAGTGGCCAAACAAAGGCAGAATCGGGGGTGCAGAGGTTCAGTCTGGCACTGAGGTTGTGACATACACATCTGGTGGATTTCCTTCAGACACAGTCAGTATGCCTATGCATACCCATTCCAATCAGTCCTCAGATAGTGGACAGGTTGAGTGTGACAAAGTTGATCAGGGTAATGTGGTTACCACAGTTTCAGTGTCAGTTGACTCTGGTTGTAGCCAAAGTGTGGGCAAGGTGCTATGCAGGTGGATTGGTAAGGGTGCTCAAGGGAGGCCTGTTGTGCACCCTCCACCTGATGTTAGTGTGTCATTATGTGCCCCTTGATGTATGTATAGGGCTGTCATGGAGGTACAGGCATGTTCCACTAGGGCCTCCAAGGACATGGTTAATGCTCTGTATGTGTGGCACAAGCTGATGTGGATGACAGCCTCCACTCTGTAGCCAATTCAGTGGATCAGATGAATGCCACACTGGAACAGGCAGTGTCTGTGATGGAACATCTGCAGGGAGGGGGACATCATCCATGTGGCTGTAGGGTCTGCAACATCATCTGGTGTTAGCCAGTGTGGTCACACCTGATCCTGCTCACTTAGTGTCACAACTTCCACTGCTCCTTCAGTGATTGAGGTGTCTACACCCAGGTGTGGTAGGCCATGGGGTTGTGGACCTGAGTGTAGTCATGAGGAGAGCTTATCCAGCAGACATCACTTACATTCAAACATCACCACCACATCTTACCATGGCAGAGGACATGCCAGTGAAACTCCTGACAGAGACAGTTGTCATAGTTGGGGCAACGACGAAGAACTGTGACCCCTACCATACAGGGCTCACACATGTCAGACATGCCAGGACATAATGCTAGCACAGAGCTTGGCTGTGTTCATGCGCACACTCACACACACATTATAGAGTGCCCATAAAGACCCCCACACATACCAGCTACTTGAGGTATTAATAAGGGTCGCAAGTCATCCTGTCTCAGTGGCCATTTGATACTATTTACATTTCTGCCTGCCTCTGTTTCTTATTTGCATACACTCACTACTTTGGTGTCAGTCTTGGTCTCCTGACCTCCTACCCACACCTTGTGCAAATGATGATAACTGTGCTTTTATCTTGTTTCTATGTTTTGGATTCCAGGTTACATATGTACATGTCTGATGCACATGGTGGATAGCTAACTGAGTGCTTAGGATATGTACTGATAATGTAATTTGGATTTTTTTCTGAATTATTACAGCATTTTAGTGTTGTGATTCCTACTTTGAAATAATTGATATGGTATTCATGCTTATTGCTCCACTTGTGAGAATGTAGGGATAAGTAGACTTTAGACTGCATCTTCTATACTGGGTATTTTAGATGCAAGAGACATGTTAGTTGTTAAACTGCATAAATATATATTACATAGTCAGTCATGTCACATAATGAAGTCACTGCTGGACAACTCACACACCTTCTACTTGGGTACATTTAGAAGTAACAGTATGCAGGTATCTGTCATTCATTCATGCTCTTACACATTTATTTTTCTATTACAGGTTCAATGCTTACCTTGATAGTCATGCAGTTACAACTGTTGTCATTCGGGGCTGACTCTGTGTAATGCTAACAATATACAGCCATCACATGTGTAAGTAAAGGTTATAAGCATTGCCTGCCATCAATTTTACTCTATATATGCACATATACCCCTTAGGTGGTGAGCACGTGTGCTATCCATTGCCTCTTGGCCAGGGCAATGGAGTATTGAGCATGTCTACATCTACCTGCACCCACAGCAGCTGGGAGTTCCTCTCTGACTCCTCATCTGTGTGTGGGTGTGGTGACCAGTCCATTGGTGGTGGAATATTTGCTCCTAGCCCTTTGTGTTCTTGCTGCAGCTGTTTTTGCAAAATGATATTGTGTAGGATAGCACTGACTGAGAAAAAATTTGGTACACGTCCTGGAATCGTACCAAAAGAGCCCCCTAATGTATCTAAGCAGTCAAATTGTGACTTCAATGGCCCAAACAGATGCTCTATGATATTTCTTTGAATGTGTGCCTCATTATAGCATTCTCCCCTGGGTGTGTGTGGATTTCTGATAGACGTTATTAGCCATGGTTCGAGTGCATACCCTACATTGCTCAGTAAAAGGCCTTGTGGAACATCACCCCTGGAAAACCTCTGGTAGAGCTGTGAAGTATGCCAGATCTGGGAGTCGTGGTAACTGCTGGGGTTGCTAGCACACACATCCAGGGTGATTCTCTTAGCATTCCGCATGACCTGGCAGCTAATGTAATGGAATTCCTTTCTGTTGATGTAGACCTTTCCCTGTTCCCCAGGGTGGTACTTTGATCACAATGTGTGTGCAGTCTATGACACCCCAAACTTCAGGGAAGTGTGCTATGGGGTAGAACTCCTGCATAGTTCTAGCTCTGTCCTCAGGGGTAGGGAGAATATATATATATATATATATATATATATATATATAGTCACTAGCATGCTGTAGTATAGCATTCAGAAACTGGTGTTGGATCCTGGATGCTAATGCCTGTGACACCTCCAGAATGTCTTCTGTGGGTCATTGCTGGATGATAATGCCTGGGACACCTCCAGAATGTCTTCTGTGGGTCACTGAAAGTTTTCTGTAGCTAATTTTCTAAATGCTACATATGCCTTGGTCTCCACAGGTTTTGGCTCCCCTCAGTTTGCCTTTGCTCTCAGATGAGGGAAGACAGATATTGCAAAGTTCCTGGAGTGTGTCTCTATCCATCCAGTAGCACTCAACTATTTCCACCCTATGCAGGCCATGAAAAGTTAAATGGGGTGTATCAGCAGCAGCAGCAGCATAGACTTGAGTCTGTTGCACATACACTTGCAGAAGAGCAGCAGCCCCTAACATTCTGTCCCTCCTGTATAGTATCTATGGCTTTATTCCAAAATGTTTTGGTGTACAAAGCAAAAGGCTACTCTAAGTGTACATGATTGCTTTATAGCCTGTTGAATACCTCTGCCATCATGGATTGGTTGATTACCATACAGTTCAGCTCCTTATACAGTAACTAGCATGCCATGATGTTTGCCATGTTTGTATGGCTCTACACATTGTGTAGAGCTGCTTACTGAAATCAAATCAGTGTGCTGTTGTGTGTGTGCATTACAGTGCAATGCGCACACAGATTCAGTGAGCCATGTAGGGTTTATTGAATCCTGCACTTACAGTTTATTAGAATGTTAAAATTAATAAACCTGGCAGTGTTTTTGCAAAGTTATACAATGGTACAAGTGCAGATCAAAGTAATTTGTCAAGTTACAGCTAATTTATGGAGTATAACATATATCATAAGTGCATACCTCATGCAGCTAAATGCAAATACTGCAGGTTATCCAGATAAATATAGCAACAAGAGAACATTAAGTAGCAAGAAACAAAACCCGCTCAGTGAATTTCTTTATGAAGAATCTGAACAAGAAATAAAAACGAAAAACATTCTAACACTGGCAAATGCTTGGCTTATTTGAGATGTCTTGCACCCTCAGTAAGAAGTATTTCCCTAGAGTAATAAGCCCTGTTTTAAAAGCTACATGAACTGAATGTCTCAATGATGCACTGACAAATGTGGATGGGGCAATATTAAGATTCACAGTACCTTGTCTGAATGACCAAAATATAGTAGCTGTACAGAGGCATAAAAGGAACTGTTCATACGATGAATTATGCTAGAAATTTGAAGTGCCAGGTTCCTTCCACATGGTCAACATTTCAGAATGTCGACATTCATATGGCCGCAACCATATGATCAACATTCGAAATGTCGACCATGCGGAACCGGCATCTCCATACAGTGCGGAATGGAAAGATTTCCATCTTCCCCACTGTAGTGCAATCTCAGAGTTGGTATATTTAAGATCCATGGGTTGGGGGGGGGTGAAGCCCCCCAGGAGGGGTGCAGGGGGGGAGCCCCCTGCTAGCAGAGTGAAGGTACATTTTTTTGCGTTTTTTATTTTTTAATTTTATGGTCGACATTTCGAATGTCAATTATATGGTCTCGGCCATATGAATGTCGACATTCTGAACTGTTGACCATATCAAGTAGATCCAAAGTGCCATATTACAGTCTCTGTCTCCAGGTGTTTCAGGTTTCTAATAACCTGATGGGAATGAACTCCATATACAAGTTAGGGTATCAGCACCCTCAATGTGCTCAGAATTGCCTCCTTTTTCACATCATATTGGTTTACATATATTGGTAGCATATTTAAGTATGATTGTATTTTTAATTAGTCTTGTTACTTCTACTTCTAAGCCAAAAAAAGATGACAGAAACTAAAAACATAAAAAAAAAATGAGCCAGATTCATGAATGTCTAATTTTTGCACTATCATGTGCGATTCATGCCGCTCACACCATTTTGTATTCATTACATGGCTCGAAACGAAGGTAAACAGCACAGTATGATAACGAAAAAAAACAATCCAGGATGGTGGAGTCATTTAGGAAGCTACAAAGTATCCATGTAGAGATGGTGTAGCCCTTTACCATGGATTCCAAAACCAAAACCTATTGGAATACAGCCACCATCACATTTAGAAAAAAAAAAAAAACAATGTTAAGGGCTGCTGCCCTGAATGTGTATGTGCATCAAGCTCAACTGAAATATATGCTGCTGATGTTGATAGACCTTGTCCAAAGAGAAAGGTGTTCAGACCACTTTTAACATCTCATGGACTGCATGATATTGAAATAGTAAAGTATTACAGGGTTGTTGGTGATTACAGGAACTCTGCAACCTCTGTCTCCCTCAACTTAGACCCAGGGGAAATCAAGGAGAACCTATACCAGTGGAAACTTAGGTATGTATAGTATTAAGGATAATAGCTACTGGTTTATTCCAGACACCCACAGGTAATATGCTAGGGGGTGTCACAGGCCTGAGCATCCAGAATATTTCATCATTATATCTATTCTGTGCAAGAACATGCAAGACACTACATCTATTTTCCATGTACCCCAGAGAACAGAACAAGAACAATGCAGGTGTTGTATGCTGTAACACACTTGTCTGAAGTCTTGTGGATCATAATCTGCACTTACATAGAAATACAAGCTCTACTTGGTGAACAGGGAAGGACATACATCAACAGTAAGAGGTTCCACTCAGTCAACTGCCAGTTTGTCTGTAATGCTTGAGGGATCATCCTCAATGTCTGTGCAGGTAACCCAGGTAGTTACCATGATGCACACATATGGCACACCTCACAGCTTTACACAAGGCTGGTTAGGGGGAGGCCATCTACTGGGAGATGCAGGTTATGCACTGCAACCATGACTCATGGCACCCATCAAAAATACACACACACACACACACACACACACACACACACACACACTGAAGAAGGGTACACTGATGCCCACATTCAAACTAGAAACATCACAGTGTGTGTGTTTAGCATTCTAAAGTCATTGTTCCATTGTCTAGACACATTAGGGCATGCCCTGCAGTATGACCCAGGCACCTGAACAGAATTTCTCACAGTCTGTGCCATGTTGTGCAATATTATCTTGAGGAAACAGTTGCAACAGGGACAGCAAGGGCCAGGACCACACATTTCTGGACCACAGGCAGGGCCAGCACCTCCTGCACATACAGATGAGGATTCTGAGGGAGAACCTCCAGCTGCAGAAAGATCCAGCAAATGTAAGCATGCATAATATGGTTCTGCCCTGGCTAAAAGGCAAAGGATAGCACATACACACTCACTCACCACCTAAGACTCAAAGGTTAGCACACAGACTTACCAGGTAAGAGGCAAAGGATAGCACACGCACTCACCAACTAAGAGGCAAATGACAACACTCATGCTTACCTCAGAAGGAATACACATAACAACACAAGCACATGGAAATATTAAGCCTGACACCAGCCAATGTCCACAAACTTTACTTCCCCATGTAATAGCTGTGTATGAATAGCATCAGGCAGAGACAGCCCCAAAGCACATGCCTTGTAACTGCAGTATTGTCAAGGTAAGTGTGGAACCTATACTATACAAATATGCAAAAAATACATGTAAATGATCTACCTGTGTACTGTTAGTCATAAATATAGTCAATGAAAACCTGTGTGAGGTGTCCACCAATGGCATTAATGGTTTATAGGAACAATATCTGCAATATACAGTAATGCATTGTAAACAATAACAGCCATCCTCAACTCAAAACAATTGGACACACAATGCTTATTTAAGACCATGCGCAAGCTAAGGGAACCCTCCCATAAAAAAAGAAACTTACGTACATTAGCATTACATCTATTCTCTTACCATGTCTGCAGGATGACAGCAGTTGTGTAAATGTCTGCTTGATGGCAGTATTATCAATAACTATGCAAAATTCAAAGTCCAACTGCCCAGATAACTTCCAGTAGTCCCTCCACTGTTGTGGAGGTCACTGGGGCCATCTGAGAAGCCTAAAACCTCCGTTAGCTGCACATGCCCAAACCCTTGAAGTGGATGATAAACACAAGGCAGTTGTCTGCAGTACTTGGTAAAATTCCAATAGCAAATGATAACATAATGCTGTGGTTTAACCATACTAATTTGTAAAGCACAGCAAGAAATGACAAATGTGCAGTATACAAGCAGTGAATTTTTAAACTTGCATACATATCAAAATTCCTTTTTCTATTGCATATTGAAACAAATTCAAAGTATGAACATGTAAGCAGTTTATGAAGAGGATAAATGTATCTTATGAAATAGTTAGTAATTTGTAGAACAATCTCCTCAACGTACCTAGCAGTAACGGTCTGTCTCTGTCCAATCAGTCCCCACTCCTTCCACTTACATAGCTACGCTATTACCTTTATATAACACAGATTCAGCCTTATGAGCACTGTGAAGATGCAAATGAGGTGCACAATCCTTAGCATTCCTGAATACCAAAAATCACTTGGTATAGGGGATGTAAACATTGTGTAAGTAGCTACATGACTGCATATACATGCCCTAGGACTGCAAGAAGGAACGATGATGGGTCTATATCATTTATTTGAAATTCCAAAATGTTGAACACCATATGTTCAAACTTGGAATTTTGAATATTGAAAACATCGAATGCTCAGAATAGCAATTTTTTTTCCCAGGGAAAACAATTGCTGTTCCGAGAAACATACACCCAACACAAGCACACCAAAATAAATAAACCACAGACATACATTTAACAAAACCCAACCCCACACTAAACCACACATACATTACTAACAATCCACTTACCTTAACCCGCACCCTAACCCTAAGGTCTGTAACTATCGCACACATACCCTACAAATCTATACACAAACAAACTAATTAATACACACACATGCAGTTAACAAAACACAACCCTACACCATACATACATTGCTAACTATCCACTTACTTTAATCCGCACCCTAATCCTAAGGTCCGTAACTCTCACACCACAGTAGAGGAAATAGCGAAGCCATGGAACGGCCCACCGAACTCTTGCCCTAGGTAAGATTTCGATGTTCCAGGCCTTCGCTATTTTCACCATTCGATATTTTGGGTTCGATGTTTTCACATTCGGTGTTGTACTTATTCGGAATTTTGATATAGACCCACGATGACACTTATTAGCTGGTAGTTGCTTGCAAGTGTTACTGATTGCTCTGACTACAACAACAAGCAATACTGAACAGACTCATCACTCAGATGTGTGTGTGTCATGCAGAGTACACTTAAAAGACAAAGTGGAAGCACCTTGACAGCTACAAGAACAACCTCAACAATACTGATATCCTTGTAGTAAAAGTACACTGTCCATCCTCTCCTTGAAATGTGTCTGGAATTTAGATAATCTATATTACACATTGGAGCAAAGATGCAAACAAATCACCATGACATTACATTTCTGTAGTTAAGCTGAGAGTAGGGGAAGACGTTCACAAAATAAAGAGAAGAAATATCTGGCAGTGTTGGCAACCTGATATTAAAATGGCATGGAATATTATTAGCATAAAATATTGGTCAGTATGACATTGATCTAGACATGTTCAGCAAATGAGAAACACTTTTCCGGGCCTGTGTTAGTGGCAAGAAAAGGTAAGAAACAGACCTGTGTACTGTTGTTGCACTGAGTTGAAGGTTCAATTCCAGATAGGGTGCTGTCTAGCAAAGTTAATGCATATGTCCTTAGCATAGGATCAGGATGTACCACACACAAATCTAGGAAACTTCACGATCCTGCCTTTTCATTATTATTCCTCTATATTTCGCACTACTGACAATCATTTATTTTTTTTTCTGTTTTTGTGTTCCTCATTTGCACACGTTTTGGCACAGCACCAGAGTGGCATAAGCAGTGAAAGTCGACTGCCCAAGTTACAAACGGAGACATTTGTCTTGCCATCAGTAGCGCATTTCACAGTGGTACAGGTGCACTCTGCTAAAGCACTCTGAACAGCAGTGAACGAAGACATTCCACATTGCATCTAAGTATCATTGTAGCACACAGGTTAAACTAAATGATTTTAAAGAAACAGAATGCAGTTTGTGATTTGTTATATGGAATATAAATTGTTGCATATGTTCTATTGCCTGTGTAATTTTAGCACTGCTTAGCAGAGCACAAACAGGGCTCACAACTGAAGAAAACAGTGAACAATTTCATTCCTGTACTCTTCATTAGAGCAAACATGTTTGGCAACCATGCATGGTATTAATAATGAGGGAGTGATGCGAGCAACTTGTATACCTGTTTCCGTTTCAGAAGCTGTAAATGCTGTGACTTTGGCCTCTTAGCACAGTTTCTCTGTAGTTCAAATCCATACAGTGTGAAGGGAGTCCAGAAATAGTTACTCCAAAGGTAGGAATCACTTTCAGCATAACTTCATATGCTTTTTTTTTCTATTTCTTGTCTTGATCGCTGCTGGGCAGTGGGCAATCAAGCTTACCCGCTTAACGAAAAAATGAAAAGTTTTATTTGGGCAGCCTTCTGTAGTACAAACAGGCTAAGTGACTATGTGAAAACATAAATGCTCTGGACAGTACTGAGTGGAGAACATCACTTGCTGTGTAACTGTCTCTGTGGCACAAGGTATAAGTGCAGTGACTTTAGAAATAGAGCACAGGTGATCCAGGGATCAAATCTAGATAGCACTTATTTTTTACAAAGAGTGACAGAATGCAGTTTCTAACAATACTTTGATTAGGAAGGTAACAGTACATACAAATGGATATCATAAATGCATGTGTCATTAGTGCTTTGATTAATTTTGTGTGTAACTGTTTAAGTACAATATTTTCGATAATGGAATAAAAATGTACTATGATGGGCAGAAAACCTATGTTAAAATCATCTTGTCTCTCACACAGGCCAAATCTGTGCTTAGGACAGTATGTATAGTGAGGTATGTATGCATCATACCCTAACCTGTATTAATCAGCTCATGAAAGTTTATCCAGCTGGCACATATTATTTATAAACAGTAATTCTGCCTCTTTCATAGGAATACATTTCACAAGACTTCCTAAATTCACACACATAGAGCCCTAGCTGATGCACATCACCTTATACTGAATGCAGTCTACCTGTAATGAACATAGTTGAAAAGTTCTTCTGTAGCACTGGCGTGTAATCATCTTGATTGAAATTATACATTTTTTCTTTCCTAGGTTTGATTCCAGCATTGGTCAACTAACTTTTTTACATAGTGTAATTCCAGAAAGGTATGTGCCAAGTCATCCTATTTAACATTCAAAACACAAAGGATAACAAGGCAAGCCATTGAGGTTGTCAGTGTTGACCATTTAAATGAAGTGTGAAAATGCTGACCATCAGACAAGGCAAATCTCACTGCCATGTTTCACACTTTCTTTTCTGTTTGATAAAATACCTTTTACTTTGTTTACAAATGCTTCTCTGTGCTTACCAGCACAAAAAATGCAGTTGGCTTGGTTGTGCATGTTTGTGCACTAGCTGTTAAATGTAAGATTGGAATTTGGTGCCATTTCATACTTAGAGCTGCTGCTAGACTTCTGCAGGCACGTCTGGTGCAGGAGATGATGGTGCTGAATTTAAAGCACAGATGGAGGGCATTGAGGAGTCCAGGATATTTGTAGCACTCCATGTGAAGTGTTACAGCCATAGGCTGCTGCAGGGGGACTATACTGGGTGTCCGTATGGGACTGAGGCTTGGAACAGATGAGCCAAGGTTGTCTCCAGTAGAACTGGCATCCCATTCATTGGAGAGGATTGCTGCCATCACTATAGTGACCTAAATGACACAAGAAGGACCTCCTTAGTAGATGGGAGGATGAGAATAGAACTACTGACATCTCTCAGTTGTGTAAGTATACTGACCCATCAGCATTAAATGATATAGAATGCAGGACACCACCAATACTGTTATTCTATATGCTTTTATGTCTCTTATTCTCTATTGTACAGCTGCTGAAGACATTGCAGTGAATCGTGAGGTGCACCAAGAGATGTTAAATTACCTCAGAGATGCACGAGGTATGTATGCATCTTGTCTTACTATAACCCTAATAAGCATCATAAATGCATGCTCTATATCTGATATTATAGCAATGCAACTGATTAATGGTACAGCAGAGTAAGACCTTCCTATCATACCTGAATATGGTAAAGGTGTACAGACTGGATAATCATAAATGTTTCTTTTCTGTAATTATATAGTCGTGTGATATGCCATGGATCTAATTTTCTTTTTTTGTTTTGCCCTACCTCTTTCTCTCGCATTTTTTTTTTTGGGGGGGGGGGTATTTTATATTTATTTATTTATTGCATTTGTTTACCAGGATGATCCACTGGGCCTAGGTGAGCCCATTTTCAGTGGAGGGCCGGGGAGAAAAGCTCCAACATAATAATTCAGTACATGCAAGAAAAAACAGTATGCATTATAGAATAGAATACAGTTACAATGTCGTAAAACATTGAAGTCAATACTAATACAGAGTTTATACACCCACACTACATTAGGAATAATGCAATCCCAATGGCTCAATGTTATATACATATTTACACACTTCTACCTTGTGTCATATTATTAACAATTTACACACTTCAGCTAGTGTCGTATTACTAACATTAGTGGTAGAATTAGATGACTGTCAAACAGCTTTGAAGATTAATTGTTATTTAGTTGTGTGTTAGTAGCAAAGATTAATACAGCTAGAGTTTGAGCTCATGCAGTTGTTGTGATGAGATAATGTGAGAGAGATTTAAGGAACACTGAGATTGAATAGGGAGTGGTTTAAAGTGGGGAGGCAGATATTTAAGGAGGTTTTGTTTTTGGCACATGAGCAGTGCCAGAGTGAAGAAAGATGCTTTCTTAGGGATGACTTAAAGAGAACAGGATTACGTATGGCTCTGATAGAAGGTGGGAGAGCATTCCAGAGTTTAGAGACTGTGACAGGGTACACAACATTTGACCAGTTGATAGATTTGGTTTGTCAGCTTTTAACAATGACGTGTTTTCAGATCTAAGAGGTCTGCTGGGATGATAGGTGGACAGTAAAGAAGAGAGAGAAGGTTTGTATATCAATTTATGTGCAGTAGTTAGTTGAAGGTATATGAGGTGTTGCGGCAGTTCAAGCCAGTTTAGTTGGTGTAAGAATAGACAGTGATGGGATGAATATTTTGAGTTAGTTACAAATTTGGCAATCTTGTTGTATCATGGGTCAAGTTTGGTTTTCAGAGAGGACTGTATGTTGGTGAGGATGGGGCACCGTAAAGTAGAGATGGAAGCAGGAATGAAGAGGCTAGAACTTTCTTGGCAGTGAAGTTAAGGAATTACTTGTGTCTATAGAGGGTACCTAGTTTCTGATGTGTTTTTTTTTTTTTTATATTGTTATGGATATGGAGGTTAAACATTAGATTTTCATCAATGATGACACCTAATAGTTTGGTACTTGGTGTGACACCTGTGCACTGGCCCAGTAATCAAGGAGCCTCAATCCTTACCACTAACACCAGTGAGGGGCATCCACATTGGAAAGGATAACAAATACACACACAGTAAAGTACAATTTCCCTTAAGAGCACACAGAGATCAGTCAGTCTGGGGCTGGTTTCTCCTTTTCTCTCTCTAAATCCCCAATAAGACTCCCCACTGGCACAGCTACAGAGTGGGGTCCTTAGCCAGGGTCCCAATCCAAGTCTTCCTAGCACCCTCTCTGTCCAATCAGTGCTTCGTGTCCCTGCTCAAGTAGCTCACACACACACACACACACACACACACACACACACACACACACACACACACACACACACACACACACACACACACACACACACACACACACACACACACACACACACACACACACACACACACACACACACACACACACACACTTTGAGATATGATTTATATACAACCACACAGACACTCCTGGGGAAGGCTGGCACAGGTTCACTAGCTGTGCCCCTTCTGTCCAGGCTATAAGGTAGTAATCACTGCCACCAGGACCCTTACTTATCAGCTACTAAAAAGGCCCTTACCAAAGGGTGTCCAATTATTACTGTGCAATATTATTATCCAATTAGTAAGTGTGACCAGAACTTTTTAAGGCTTATTGGAGTGGCTTGGCCAGTATCACTGTATACATGCGATGTACTCTAGATCTTAAATTATCTCTACACAAAACAGTCACAGTTGAAAGGTTTAAAAATATATAATACTAAATAATAAAAGCACAAGACAATACTTCTCACTACACAGTGCTAGACAACAGTTCAGAGATCACAGGAAAATGCTTAAAATAATACAGTAGAATAGTTCTGACATCAATACAGAAAACAGCTAGACTAAACTTACTATTTTCTGGCTATTTCTTAAGAGAAACACTAAAGTCTAAGATCCTGCTTACATACAGACCGAGCAAAGCAAGTGCTGGTGAGTGGTCATTTCTGAAGATAAATACAACATTCTCTCTCTCTCTCTCTCTCTCTCTCTGTCTCTGAGAAAGTCCTTTAAATTGATAATACATCCTGCTGACTCATTTTAGATTGCATAATTTTTAACAATTCTCTGGTTTCTCAGGCTAACAGAAACTCTACATTTACATTTCTTAGTAAGCTTGCACCTGGTCAGGAAACCAAAGCAATTAAAGATATTATATATGTAAAATCTAGCAATTAACTTTAGTCTCAAAATAATAGAAAGAATCTGCTGGTTCAGACACCATGGCTCCGAGTGTGAGATCAACCAGTCATACAAGGCTTGACTTATCAGCGTTCTTCCAGCAGAGGGCACTGTTGTTACATTTTTGATGTTCAACATTTAACACCATTTTCTGCCATTTACGAGAACAAGCCTGTGACTTATACTAGTATTTACAAATGACAGAATTATCTACAAAATTCTATCTAGCTAGGCTGGCAGCCTTCACATATCTTCACACTTGGAATGATGGCAATGCTAGTATTAGTTAGGGAATGAACAGAGAATTTCTTTCTGTTGAGAGGGGTATTTTTTTCGGGGGTGAATATTATAAGGTTAGTTTTACTAAGGTTAAGAGCGAGATAGTTGCTTGACATGCAAGCTTTGGTTTCTGTAAAGGCCTGTTGGGTAAGTTGCTGCAGGTCAGACACAGTCTTGGCAGAGCAGATGACTGCAGAGTCATCGGCATACTGGATACCATGCTATGTGTAAGAGTGGTATGGAAGTTATTGATGAATATGTTAAATAGGAGGGGGGCTAGTACTGAACTGGGGGGACACCTGTTCTTGTCTTCAGAAATGGTGAACAGGATTTTTGCCAGTTGGTGGCTTGTTGCCTGTCTGAGAGATAATTAGAAAACCAGTTATATGGCTTAAAAATGTTCTGTTGTGATACATTTTTGCTTACAAAAACTGACATGCTGCACAGAGAGGTAGAGCAACCACTGCAGTTCAGTGTGATCTCTCCACAGGTTGCAACACTGACACCCAGCACTTCAGTGTCCCAAGCTGTCAGCACTGCCTCCACAGCCCCTGCCCTACCTGCCCAAATGCATCAGGTACCTCTGCGCTGGCAGCTGGTGCACTGGTACCCTCAGGTAGTAGTAGTAGTAGTAGTAGTAGTGGAAGGGGTGATTTTGTTACTCACCAAGAGCTGATAGGACTGTTGGAGGGTATAATGGAAAGAGGTCTTGGTGCCAGAATCAGCCATGTCAAAAACATGCTTCATGACATTGCCAAGATGGTGCAATATCGAGCACTGACACAGGAAACTGATAAAGGAGACACTGATGACAATTCTGAGGGTGAGGACTATATTCTCACTGCTGTCAGGCTTGACATGGGTGTGCCTCTTTTGCCCCCTACCCATCCCCAGTCATGGTATCCCCCAACCTTTTGTGTGCATTACCATCCTTGTCTGCTTTGTTTGCCCTGTGTCTGCTTACTTACTTAACCTTCGTACCTGACTTTCACATTCCTAAATGCCTTCTCCTACATTCTTCTCTCATTGAAAGAAAAAAAAATAAAAAAATGGGAACCGGTACGACAAAAAAAAAAACAACGATCCATACATAGCTCTTTAGCTGACTTATGTGTCTTCTTGACACACTTGATTTGGTACAACTGGCTGTACAACACCATTCTCTTGTTGTCACCTACCTTTGGTGAAGTGACAGTCCAAATTCAGCAAATTATGTCTACACTTTTGCATTTATGTTGTGAAAAAGTGGATAGCTATGGCTGCATCCCACTACCTTCCAGCAAATTTCTATATTCTTTCCCCCAGTGTCCTCCCCTCCGCTTGCCCCCCCCCCATTTCACTTTTGTCCTAGCAACTCCTTTTTCATATGTTTAATCTGGTAAAAAAATAGAATCACATACAACACACATAGCCAGAAATGACCCATAAGAAAGCTTTCAATTTTTGTCCTCGGCTTTTGCACAGAGTTTGGCATTGCATACCAATGCAGAGAGATAGTGAATGCCTTTTCATGTCCTATGGCAAAGCCTGGTCACATCACTCACAGTAGTCTAGTTGTCATCATTGTACTTAAACATGCTGTTCTATTGGAATAGAGAGTAAAGGTAGAGTAAGAGACATCACTGGCAACAGTTACTCTGACAGTTCTTTGACCATTGTATGTAGTTAAGTACAGCATCCTCTGTGGACTGTTGATATAAATCACTTGTCTGAAGATTTATTTTTAATGATAGCATCAAGGGTTCAACTCCAGGCATATGTCACAGTATTTCTTACTATAATGTCGTACTACCATAATATGTTTCATGACACATATCTTACTTTTTGTCCAGTTAAACATTTACCAACAGATCCATAATCATAAGGAAGATTTAATAAGCCAGCTTTGTTCTACTCATGTCTTCATCAGGTTTTACCTGTCCTACAGCTTTTTGATCTCCAGAGACATCATTTAATGACAAGTGATGCATACTGAAGAGACACCATAAAGATGTACATTAATGGCCCATAATACCACCCTTCCATATGTGTCCATATACCTGTCTCTGTCTCACCCTTTGTACTGTTGACTAGTCATTAGGCTGATGAATATAAGTGCCATGTTATGGCATTTTCAGTCTGCCATTACTTTGCTGAAGAATCAAATGTACATCTTCCTCTGGATGAACAGGTTATCTCTGTCCCTTCAAAGATGTGATTTTAAGATGTGTGAAGTATGACCTCCACAGTGGGGTGCAGAGATAACAATCAAGTCTATAAGCTTAAATTTTCATCTTGACAACAGTTCAAATCTAGCAGTAGGTGAAACTCTTACTCCGTTTTTATGTGTCTTTCCTGTGAATGAGTTTCCTATGTATCTCACTAAGCCCCTTCTGTTTGATCGGTTGTAGTCCTCAACATTTGCATGAGGACGGCGATGAGTAACTGTAGTATGTGATGTTAAAAGTCATTTCAGATGTCATTACAAAATGCTGTGAGCTTTTGCCTTATACCACGTTGTACACACAGTTAACTTGTGATTTCCCTTGAAACATGTCTCATATGGAGTAGGTATAAAAGATTATCTCATTAGGTATTATACACGCAGTTTGGCCAGGCAACATATTTATGATAGTTATTCCTAGGCATTCTTAAAGTCATGATAAAAAGTTACTATAATAATGATATTCTGACACTGTTTGTAAAACAATTTGTATATTGAAGTCAAACCCTCCTTTTTTATTTAGGTCTGAGAGTTTATACCTTGTGTCACACAGACAGCTATATTGAAAAGTGTATTTTCTCACTAAGTACTGACTAGAGTGCTTACAGCTGATCATTGATGCTAAGCCTGTTTGCACTATAGAAGGCACACCAAATTAAAGTTCTTCACTTTTCCTTCAGCAAAGAACTCGGTTTGCCTGCAGCATACTATCACATAAATGGAGAAGCCGAGCACAACATATCACTGTTGAACTGAGCTTTGGAGCTAACAATGAAAGGTATAATAAAGCATGCACATGTAAGCAACATATTAAGATAAAACAGATCTGTTGTAAATGTAATCAGAATCACAGTGTTTCCTCTATAATGGTTATTTGTGCAAAGGTTGGCAGGGAGCACCACTGAACACCACCAAAAACTCATACTTCACAGTCGGAGTTCAGCACATTGAAGTCTAATCACACATGCATTAAACTTTGTAAACATTTGCGCAAATACATTTCTCAGCATTGCACTTTATGAAGAGATTTGGCACAGAAATAGCTACTGGTACTGGATTATATTACTTCATTAGATACCAATTATTTAATTTACTCATGTGAAATGCAGTGAACTGTGTGTTAATTGACCACTCCATTCTGGACAGTTAGGTCTGCACTTCAGCAATGACACTTACAAATGATACACAACCACATACGGCCTTGATGCACATAAATCATTTATTATCCTTCCTGCAGTGGAACATTAAGTTTTGCTTGGTATTGACAATCCACATTGCTCATGCATGAGCACATACCACTGCTAATAAAACCACCATTCATTAAGTTTTACATACCGTCATTATAACCTGATGTTCCATAAATGATTCATCATCCATTGTGTATTTGACAAGTGTGTGAGTGTCTCATGTACACATAACAGGTAGGTACATATCACTCTCAGTTCCACCGTATACATTAATGATAGGATAGCTGACATACATTAGCAGTATGTTTGTATTATTGGTCATAACATTGCAATTACTCTGTCATATCAACAAATATGGAGTTGCAGAAACCTTCAACATCACAATATGAGAGAGGAAAAGTCACACTTATGCAGTGAAACTTGGGTTGAGTACTATGTCAACTAGATTGTGTCAGTAGATAGGTAGTGTGTTCCAATCTCACAGCAGTCAACTGTGTGTGTGTGTGTGTGTGTGTGTGTGTGTGTGTGTGTGTGTGTGTGTGTGTGTGTGTGTATGCATGTGTGTGTGGAGTATGTGTGTGGTGTGTGCGTGGAGTTGTGTAAATATGACCTTCATTCTTGCTGTCCATAATACAGTACTAGCCTGGAGTAAATTTTACATTGCAGGGTGAGTCTACAGCAGTGTCATAACTTTCTCTCAACAACATCTTGTCCACAACACCACACCGATGTCATCCTCTAAGACTATAAATGCTAGACATCTGTTGTGTCACTTGTGTTGTGTCCTCTACAATGCATAGCTAGAGAGGTAGGGGGTTCTAATATCACAGCAAACATTGTGTGTATCTGTGCATTTTATGGTATAACTGGGTTGTCAGGGATGGTGTTAGCATGTGTGTGAAAATTAATTGCCTCACACAAGCCAGGTCTGTAGTGTGTGTGTGTGTGTGTGTGTGTGTGTGTGTGTGTGTGTGTGTATGTGTGTGTGTGTGTGTGTGTGTGTGTGTGTGTGTGTGTGTGTGTGTGTGTGTGTGTGTGTGTGTGTGTGTGTGTGTGTGTGTGTGTGTGTGTGTGTGTGTGTCTGTGTGTGTTTATGGTGTTGTTTAAATATGACCTTAACTTCTGCTGTCCACAGTGCAATAGAAACTGCAGGGTGAGTCCACAACAATGTCAGACCTTTCTCCCAACATCATCTTCTCTGCGACACCACACTGATGTCATTGTCTATAAAGTGCACTATCACACTATAAAATTCAGACTTCTGCAGTGGCATTTATTTTAAGCAGTCTGTCCTCTAGACTTCAAATCTAGATAGGTAAGGGGTGCTAATCTCACAGCAGTTAATGTGTGTGTGTGTGTGTGTGTGTGTGTGTGTGTGTGTGTGTGTGTGTGTGTGTGTGTGTGTGTGTGTGTGTGTGTGTGTGTGTGTGTATAGAGTTGTGTAAATATGACCTTAACAACTGCTGGCAAAATAATAGTAGCTTGGAATAAATTTTACACTGCAGGGTGAGTCCACATTAATGTCAGACCCTTCTTCCAATGTCATCTTCTCAATAACAGAACACTGATGTCATCATGTATAAAGTACACTCACACTATAAAAAATCAGACTTCTGCACTGGTGCTTGCATTAAGCACTGTGTTCTCTAAATTGTATAAATAGGTAGGTAGAGGGTTCTATTATGACAACTAATAACTTGTTTGTGTGATGGTGGGTCTATCGCATCACTGGAGGATTACTTCAACAGGTGTACTCATTTCTCTCTCACTGGTGAGAAACATTTATATGATTAGATCAAACCTATGTCCACTTTTAACTCTGTCAGCAAACACATATTGTCTCCAGCACACTGATCAGGTCATCATTTTTATAATTCACTGTCACACCACTAAAGTCAGAGGGTCTATATTAGAACACCAAAGTTTCAAAACTTCGAGTGTTCTAATATCGAACCCTATTCAAAGAAAGTTGAAAACATCAAACATACAGAACAGCAAATTTTTTTCCTAGGGAAAAAAATGTGCTGTTCCAAAACCCATACACACAACACAAGCACACCAAACAAACAGCAATCCACATACATACACCTAAACTCTTACACCTAACCCTACACTAAACTATACATACACCACTAACTATCCACTTACCTTAACCCAAACCCTAACCCTAAGGTCCATCACTATTGCACAGTCACCTCGCCCGTGCCCTAACCCTAACTCACCTACCCTGCCCTAATCCTCACATCCACACAATCGTGCACTTACCTGACCCACACCCTAACCCTAACTCACCTAACCCGCCCTAACCCTTACGTCAACACAATTGCACACTAACCTGAACCCGACCCATAACTTTCCACCACAGCACTGAAAATACTGAAGCAGCAGAAATGGATAACCAAATTCTTTCCCTAGGAAAAAATTTAGTTTTCTGTTTCTTTGATATTTTCAGCGTTCGCTGAAAACGGGTCAATATTAGAACACTCGAAGTTTTAAAACTTTGGTGTTCTAATATAGACCCAAGTCAGACCACTCCTGTAGCATATGTCTGTAATACACTTGTTTGTACATTGTGTCAGTCGATATGTAGGCAATTTGAATACAGCAGTGGGAGTCTTTTGTGTGTGTGTGTGTGTGTGTGTGTGTGTGTGTGTGTGTGTGTGTGTGTGTGTGTGTGTGTGTGTGTGTGTGTGTGTCTGTGTGTGTATGTGAATGTAAATGGATAGAAGAGTATCTTACATATCTTAGTACTGGCAACATTTACAATTGCACATAGCTGTAGAAATCATATTTGCACACATATCTCCTTTGCTTGACACAACTTATGTCATCCTCTCAAAGATACAGTGTGGCTCACATGCAATCACACTTCTCCTCTGTCACATGCGTATAATAAACTTGTTTGTATATTGTGACAGCACATAGGTAGGGAGTTTGAATACAGGAATGACTGTCAATTGTGAGTTTGTGTTTCTTTCTCTTACTATGCAGAAAACCCTGCAGTGTCACAGTTATCAAATAAATTTGCAGATGCCCTTGTGTTTCAGCAAACCTTCATTAGCCTGTAATGTTAGCTATATAGTTCAAAATTTGACGCCACTGCTTACAGTCAGTGTACATACTGTTAACAGTGTGTCACCCACATGTGCTATGTTCATGTGTAGATATTTCCTGTTACAAGTGTTTATTCTACATTTCCTTTGGAAAGGCTGTATTGAAGACTGCTGCTGTCATTTGAATAGATTGTCATTCCATCACAATTGTAGTGAAGCACCTCCCCAGGACTGAGGACATGAGATGATGTAATGTATATTGTTGCCTAAGTAAGGCATGTGTTCCAAAATGCCCACAAGCATACAGAGAAACCTCCCTTGACCATGGAACATTGATATAGGACTGATCACAATTATGTGTACATGACTGCACTCTTTTAACTGCCATCAGTCTGACATGCTGATATGACATTCATTATCAGGAATCCTTTCTTACTTCACACATTAATTTCATTTGTTTGTCACTATACCCATTGCTAACTCCTGTGTCAGATGCCAACAATACACATATCTGGGAAATATATTGCATCATAGTGTGGTGTCTGTATCTCTTCTTATCTGTCTGCACAATAACTGTGTCAGGCAGGAGTACCTTATGCAAGGGTATTATGTATGTTACACAATGTTCCTACTTTTGTAACACCACAGACACCAACAAATGGGATGTATAACCATTAGAATACAGAAGTGCATAATTCCTTTCAATTGTGATACTCCTCATACATGTGTTAGGCCTATTTCTGTGGCATACAAAGTTAATACACAGGTCAGTGTTGACATTGACAGGATGGGTTTGTTTCTTGCAAAAGTAGATTATGGTTTCTAGGCCATTCTTATTTTCTAACATATTATATTTACAAATTGCACACTGTGCAAATATCCCATGATGTACATACTGTCCTTGTGAACTGTCATCTCAACTCAGCATATCAATGACATTCATATGTCATGTAATTCCCCTCTGCTACAATGTGAATTTTTGTAAATGTCACAGGATATAACATAACGTCTGCTTTTATTTACCTATATTTGCTCAGGAAGTATAACCACCAGTAATTATTCTGACATACGTACTGCAAAGTTTATTATTACAAAGTTGTCTTTGTGACAGAAGCAGCTTCACATCAATTATACTACTAGAAAGTGAACATTTATTCTCTCCTTTTAAATATTTCTGTATACAACTCTGATTTTTGTGCACCTTTCCTTCCTGGTAACCCATGTATTGTAGGTCCCCTTGCCATCTCACATCCCCCTTACTTATTACTGTATTAATATGTATCATTTATGTGCACATTACATTCCGTACACTTTCCCAGCCTGCGTACAGCAAGTATTACTTGCCTTATGCAGCTCTTGGTGCTGTCTGCACAAGCACACTTAACAGGTTTGCCCACAGGCAAGGCTGTTTGTTTGCTGTGTGTGCTTGTGCTGCTCAGCACATTTTCCTGGTTGCCAACACTGTTGCTGGCCATGAAATTGTGCTTGTATTCGTGTAGGTGTGATGAGCAGCATGTATATGCATTTAGCACTGCTGCTCATCATGGTAACACATAGGGACCATGTAAACCTTGCATGAACCTACATTATTATTCATTAATCCCTCACAATGTTGTTGCAGGGCGTCAAGCCCTTTTGTACCTTGTATGTGGGGGAGGGCTACACCCCCACACCCTCACTCATTAAATATACCAACTCCAAGGTTGCACTAAAGTGGGGAAAGAAGATATAACCATCATTACTGTAACACCAATTTTGTTGATATTGTTCATTTAGATCTTTTTCATCTACTATTTCTATGTTGACTTTATGCACATTAGATTAAGCATGCATATGCATAAATATATATATATATATATATATATATATATATATATATATACAAACACACACACATACACACACACACACACACACACACACACACACACACACACATATATATGTATATACACAAACACACACACACACACAGATATGTGTGTGTGTGTGTGTGTATGTGTGTATGTGTTCATATATAGCTAGATAAAATATTCTAAGATATACATTATTTTAATATGTTAGCTGTTATTCTTTTGTTTAGAGGGTTTTTGCAACTCTTGTGAGAATAAGGTAACATTTTACAATTGTTATAATGTGTAGAATATACCGATTTCTTAGCGGCTGGTTACACATGAACACAATTATATGATCAGTGAACGAAATGCAATGCAGTTTTCTATCTTTTGGTTACTCATTCATATAAATAAGTGAAATGCTGATAATTTCAGAGGGGAATTTTCAGGGCTAAAAAATGTTTTGAATATATTTTTACTCTGACAAGCAGCTGAATGGTTGCCTTTCTTGTACTTTATTCGGAAAATTAAAAAGGTACACTATACCTGCAGGAGAACAAATTATAAGAGGCACAATAACAATAATCCAAAGTAAATACAGCCCTGTCGAATTACCTGAAAACAGAAAACATAAACTGAGTTAGTATATTTTAACATGGAGTCCAGAATGTTGCAAAAACAAGTCAACACAAATTAATATACAACTGGAGAGACAAGCATGGAAAGTATAACAAGAATCATTACATTCTGTGACATTAATATATGAAAGTAGAATCACTCAACTACAATATTTCATTTTACTGAAGACCAGTTAATCCCTGCATAAGTACAAAGCGTTAGTACTGTTGATGAACTTGTATTACCAGTCATATACATGGCTGGAAGGACAGATTTATACAGAAACATGTTAACAGGAAGAGCAGGCTCGCAAGTATGGTAGGTGCACCAACCATAATGAAACAAACAAGGAAGACAGCACCTTGGGAGCGTGAATATTTATTGAAAAAAACAATTGCCTTCATCAGTGGTACATCAAATAAGGCAGCATAAAGACTGCAATATATACTTTGTGTAATTAAAAACAGATGACATAATTTCCTGTCTAATGAATATTCAGTCTGATACTGAACAATGAAGATAAAGTACAGTAAACATTATGTAAAGTTCAAACAAAAAGTTTTTTCTTTTGGTCCTTAGTTACACTGAACCTATGAAATTGTCAATTCATTAACTGTATCGAGACCCATGATAAGAAAGGAGATGTAGACAAAACCCTACAGTTTGTCATTTAATCCCGGTGGGAATAAACCCCCTAATTTCACAATCCACTTCCTTTCCTTCATGTTTAATATACCATGCCACCCTGTTTTAAAAGAACTGTTGCCTGATATTTTATCAATGACTGTAAAGGTGAATTTAGCAGAATGATGAACGAGTGTCTATATAAAGCATTAGTGGCCCTTGCGTTTCTAATGTCTCCTAGATGTTCTGACATCCTACACCTAAATTGTCTAGAAGTTTGCCCCACATAAAAGGTTTGACAAGTGCAGGTAGCCAGATATATAATCCAGTCTGTTCCACAATTGGCGTAAAACTTCATGTCATAAACCTGCCCAGTGTTTTTACTAGTAAATGATATTGTTTTAAAGACATATTTACAGAAGGTACAGTGTCCACAAGGGTATAAACCAAGCAGTCTCTCTTCTGTTAATGTTGTTTGATGGTCAATGACATCCTGATTAGTGATTTTTTTATAATGTGAAAAATAGGACCCTAGTGTTTTACCCTGCCTGAAGGAATATGAGCATTTGTCCCCCAAAATGTCACACAATTCTTCATTAGCCTTCAAAATATTCCAGTGTTTCCCAATTACATCAATCAAAGAGGCTGTATTCCTACCAAATGTAGTGACCATTCTCAGAGTATTCGTATTGTCCTTCCTGGATGTGTGTTGGTATTGTAATAAGGTGGACCTGGATTTGCTATTTGCCCATTGCATGGCCGAATTCATATTCTGTATACCATAACTCCTTGCTAGGAATCTGTTAGCTAAATCTTGGTGAGAATGTGTCAAATCTGGTTTTAATGAGCAGATTCTCTTCAAATGCAAAAATTGAGATTTGGGGATGTTTTTAATTGTGTGTTTGGGATGGAGACTGGAGGCGTGTAACAGGCTGTTCTATTGTGGATATTTTCTATAAACAGCGGTGCGTAATGTATTATCTGGTTGACGTTGCAAATTGACATCCAAAAAGTGTATCTCATCTTTATGAAAATTCACAGTGAACTCAGCCCTCTACTTGTTTTCATTGATATATTCCATGAATTCATTCAGATAGTCACTGCCTCCTTTCCATATAAGCCAACAGTCATCCAAAAAACATCTCCATATGTACGGGTTATGTGACTCATTATAAATGATAAGTTCTTTGACATATCCCATGTATAAATCAGCATATATTGGGGCAAAAGATGCCCTCATTGCTGTATCATTTTTGAAATAGATGTTTTTCATGAGGACATGTTCGGCCATGCAGATGAGCAAGGTGTTAAAACCTGGATTGTAAAGACTGGCCTTTTTTAACCAAAATTCCAACGCTGTTAACCCTGCCCAGTGTGGAATGCTGGTGAAAAGTGATTTGACATCCAGGGTACACATCAACCAGTGGGGTTCTAGTTCAGACTCAGACACAATTTGTAAAAACTCAGTTGTGCCCTTTAGCCTGGCTCTAACATGTGGCAGTAGCAGTTGTAAATGTTCAGTCAGAAATGTTGATAATGGTTCTGTAAGGGAGCCAATACCTGATTCAATGGGTCTACCTGGTGGAGCCATCAAAGATTTATGGATTTTGGGCAATAAGTATAGATATTGTTTGTCCGGGTCTTTTACCATTAGGTGTTGTCTTGTTTTATCACTGATAATTCCATGATGAACAGCTTCCTGCAAAAAAATCATCAATCTCTTTTTTGAAATTTAGAGTGGGGTCAGTGGGCATGTTCATGTAATGCTGAGGGTTAGTCAATTGTCTAGTTCCCTCTGCCCAGTAATAACTGGAGTCCATAATGACCACCGCCCCACCCATTCCCCTGGTAAAATGGAAATATCAGTGTTTGCTCTAAGATCTGTGAGAGCTTTTTGTTCAGCCATTGTTCAGTTATTTCTAAAAATCTGTGAGAAACTTAGTTTATAATGTAAATCTTTGATGACCACCTGTTGGAAAATGGCCACATGTTTGTTCATGGGTGGACTGAAATTGGATTTGTAAAATCGAAATTCAGTCAATCTTTGAGAATGATCCTGTTGGCCAAAATACAATTTCAAATTAAACTTTCTGCAAAATGACAAGATATCAGAGACAAAAATGCTTTCATCCACAAAGAAACCAGGGATAAAACCAAGACCTTTATTCAATAATGATTCCTGTTCAGGTGTTAAAACATGTTTAGAAATGTTGTGCACATTTGAGCACTCTACATTTATTTCACTATTGATTGAAAGAGATCCT
>NC_056751.1:715572737-715655237 GCF_019279795.1 Protopterus annectens | reverse complement strand
TTTGGTTTGTGGCTGAAACTGACATAAAATAATTTATTGATGTTCTTGATAGTAAGTACTACATCATTTTATGGTTCACTTATACTATTACTGTAGATCACTCAGAGGTTTTGGATATTAAGCTAATGAAAGGTAATGTTACATTTTCTTCCACATTTATTCACAAACCCATTTATTCAAACATATTTATTTTAATGCCTGTCACCCCTTTCAACAAAACAAGAGTATAGTTAAGGGTCAGTTTGTTAAGATGTTGTGAATGATTTTTGATGCAAATATATTGCTTCAGGAAATTTCAAAGCTAAAACAGATATTTATGGACATATCCTACCTCAAGTTATTCATAGAAAAGATTTGGGATGAAGTGTCTGGCAAATATAAAAAAATGCACCTATAGGCCCATTCTAGTAGACAATGGCAACATTAATATAATGTAAGACCAGCAGACATTGTAGCAATTTCATTGCCACCTTTTCTACTAATAGTGGAGTTGTCACACGTTATAAGAGCTGGGAAATGTTTAAAGTAGACAACAGTTTGAATAAATCAATTTCAGCTACTGTAAGATTCAGTTTCAGAAGATATGAATATTAAGAATTTGTTAGAAAGATTGTTCCTCATGAAGAAGGAAATAAGGGGGCATCTAGATGCAATGGTTGCATCTACTGCAACTACATTATACAGGATAACAACTTTAGATTAGGGCAAGTTATAGTTAAACTCAATGGACGTTACACTTGTTGGTCAAAGGGAGTGGTATATGTAGCTTTACACCACTCTCGTTTAGCCTTTTACATAGGAAAAACAGGACATTATGAGAATGTATACATAGAGTACATATATGATATAAAAAGAAAATATGTTAAGATAGCCTTAGACACTATAAACTGTACCAGTTCAAAATTTTAATTTTATTATTTTGGAAAGAATAACCCCGGATCTGAGAGGAGGTCTCTGGGAAGAGCTAACAGAATGGCAGATGAAATGGTGGCTGAAACGGTGGCTGAATCTAGATGCCTTTCTCCCTCTGAATATCAATGAGAATAAGTCTCTTGTGTGTTATTTGAAAATGAAAGCTGCAAATTGTGATTTTGGAATACAGTTTTAAATATTTTTGACATTTTTGCTTTAATTTTTCAATTTAATGATTGTACATACAAATGTGTTAGTATTCCCTGATTTCAATGTATTTTTTTTATTTTTCATCTAATGGGTTTTATTCAATGAATTGTTCTTGTTCATGTACCTTTAAATGCTCTGTGTGGTCTGGTCAGTAGTCATACAATGAAGTAGGTCATGTTATTCAACAGCTGGAGAATAGAACAGCTAATGTCATGGTTCTAAAGAAGTCTGTCCTTTTGTAAAAGACAAAAATCACTTCACCATTATTATTTTTTATTGCATCTGCTGTGGTTGTTTTCTCAAGGGTGTGCTGACAACTAATTCTGAGTTTTTGTAACTTTGTATGATTTTTAACATACCTGTAAGCCCTTTTGTGGAATAAATAATCAAACGAAACCAAAGCGGAATAAACGACTCTTCAAAAGTCAATATGAAAATAAATGTAGAACAAGTATCAAGAGTCGAACACAGCTGAGATATCACTCTTTGTTTAAAAACTCAGGAACAAGCAGCAACATAAAATGAATGAATAGTTTATTAGCAAAACGAGTTAGCACTTTCACCTAGTATGGCTTCTTCAGACTCATATGGCAAACTCAAATAATGACACAGTTAAATAGCCAAAAAGGCGGGAAATTAAGTATTCCATCAAAGTATTCAATACTAATAGATCATACTAAACATCAATATAACAATACATATGTAGAAATAAATATCATGAAAACCAAATCCTAGACAATACTGTATAGCTCACATTAAAACTTGATCACATTAATAAAAACAATATTTATGTATAGGCTCTAAGTTTTCTCATTCTCAAAAAAGGTTTAACAGAGAACATGGTGTTAAGACCAGGTTTCATATCTGAGCGTAGTTTCAATATCCAAATGTTCTCCCTACTCTCTGTGTAGTTCTTGATGTCCCCTACTCTGATATTAGAATACACCTGTTCAATTATCCTAAATTTAAATGTATGTTTAATGCCAAACTCTATAACATGCCTAGCCAATGCGTTTGTCTTCTGTGTCATCCTAATACTATACAAATGCTCCCGTATACGATCCTTCAAGCGTCTGTTAGTCTTACCTACATAAAATGGCTCACAAGCTTGGCATGTGGCTAAATAGATCACATTGGTGGTAAGGCAATCTCCATGAACTTTAAAATTATAGTTGTATCCAGTGACAGGATGTATAAAGACATTGTCTAAGTCAATATACAAGCAAAAGTTACATAGTCCACAAATATATGTGCTTGCAGGCAGGTTAGTGGAAGTTGATGTATGCTGTCCTCTGTCACATAATATATTCTTCAAATTCTTCTTGTTTCTGTACCTGAAACATGGGACTTCACCCACAATCTCTTTTATATGTGTATCTACCATCAAGATGTTCCAATGTGACCTAATAATGTCTTTAATGGGTCCTACGTCTTGGGTATAGAGTATGGAAAATGCTGTCTTATTTATACTATTATTCTCTTTCTGAATATCTAAATTACCATTATCAGAAAAGTATGGAGCTGCTGAATTCTGTCTTAAAAAAAGGAATGTCCGTTATGCCTTTGAATATATCAATGTCCCTGTAACCTCTTTCTAACAGCCTCTCACTAAGATCACTTAAGTCCTTTTCATACCCTGTGTGACTTGGATTGTATCTGGAGACCCTCATGGCCTGTCCCTTAACAATGTTGTTAAACACATATTGTGGATGCATACTGGAACGATGTAATAAAGTATTCTTATGGCAGGGCTTCCTGAACAGCCCTGTATTAATTAGTCCACAAGGCAATTTCTCAACATATATATCCAAGAAGGGTATCTTAGTAAGAGAAACTTCATGGCTGAACTTCAAGTATGTAGTAGCCGTATTTATCAGTCCAATAAATATTTGTAAATCATCCATAGTGCCTTTCCATAAAAGGAAAAGGTCATCTACGAAACGTCTGTAGAACAAGACATGTTCTCTAAACATTGGCAACTGATGCATACAATCAAGTTCCCACTGTGCCATGAATAAGTTGGCATAGCTATTGGCACAAGATGTGCCCATAGCTACGCCATCTTTTTGCAAAAAACATTTCCCCTGAAAATAAAAGAGGTTATCGTATAACACTTATACATCTTAAGAGATACCAAACAATTTTTATTAGATCTCTATGACTATCTTAAGAACTTAGTGGTTACTACAGATGTAATCTTTGTTACCATGGATGTACATTCACTATTTACAGTTATTCCCAACGAAATTGGTATGGAAATGGTACATCATTATTTAATTAGAGAATCTGATCTGTCTGATACCAAGATCAATGTATTAATGTCCCTTTTACAACTAGTGTTATACAATAACCTCTTTTGTTTTCAGGGGAAATGTTTTTTGCAAAAAGATGGCGTAGCTATGGGCACATCTTGTGCCAATAGCTACGCCAACGTATTCATGGCACAGTGGGAACTTGATTGTATGCATCAGTTGCCAATGTTTAGAGAACACGTCTTGTTCTACAGACGTTTCGTAGATGACCTTTTCCTTTTATGGAAAGGCACTATGGATGATTTACAAATATTTATTGGACTGATAAATACGGCTACTACATACTTGAAGTTCAGCCATGAAGTTTCTCTTACTAAGATACCCTTCTTGGATATATATGTTGAGAAATTGCCTTGTGGACTTATTAATACAGGGCTGTTCAGGAAGCCCTGCCATAAGAATACTTTATTACATCGTTCCAGTATGCATCCACAATATGTGTTTAACAACATTGTTAAGGGACAGGCCATGAGGGTCTCCAGATACAATCCAAGTCACACAGGGTATGAAAAGGACTTAAGTGATCTTAGTGAGAGGCTATTAGAAAGAGGTTACAGGGACATTGATATATTCAAAGGCATAACGGACATTCCTTTTTTAAGACAGAATTCAGCATCTCCATATTTTTCTGTTAATGGTAACTTAGATATTCAGAAAGAGAATAATAGTATAAATAAGACAGCATTTTCTATACTATATACCCACGATGTAGGACCTATCAAAGACGTTATTAGATCACATTGGAACATCTTGATGGTAGATACACATATAAAAGAGATCGTGGGTGAAGTTCCATGTTTCAGATATAGAGACAAGAAGAATTTGAAAAATATTTTATGTGACAGAAGACATCACACATCAATTTCCACTAACCTGCCAGCAGGCACATGTAGTTGTGGAATCATGCAATTTTTGCTCGTATATTGATTTAGATAATGTCTTTATACATCCTGTCACTGGATATAACTATAATTTTAAAGTTCATGGAGATTGCCTTACCACCAATGTGATCTATTTAGCCGCATGCCAAGCTTGTGAGTCATTTTATGTAGGTAAGACTAACAGACGCTTGAAGGATCGTATACGCGAGCATTTGTATAGTATTAGGATGACACAGAAGACAAATGCATTGGCTAGGCATGTTATAGAGTTTGGCATTAAACATACATTTAAATTTAGGATAATTGAACAGGTGTATTCTAATATCAGAGGAGGGGACATCAAGAACTACACAGAGTGTAGGGAGAACATTTGGATATTGAAACTACGCTCATATGTGAAACCTGGTCTTAACACCATGTTCTCTGTTAAACCTTTTTTGAGAATGAGAAAACTTAGAGCCTATACATAAATATTGTTTTTATTAATGTGATCAAGTTTTAATGTGAGCTATACAGTATTGTCTAGGATTTGGTTTTCATGATATTTATTTCTACATATGTTAAACCTTTTTTGAGAATGAGAAAACTCAGAGCCTATACATAAATATTGTTTTTATTAATGTGATCAAGTTTTAATGTGAGCTATACAGTATTGTCTAGGATTTGGTTTTCATGATATTTATTTCTACATTTGTATTGTTATATTGATGTTTAGTATGATCTATTAGTATTGAATACTTTGATGGAATACTTAATTTCCTGCCTTTTTGGCTATTTAACTGTGTCATTATTTGAGTTTGCCATATGAGTCTGAAGAAGCCATACTAGGTGAAAGCGCTAACTCTTTTTGATAATAAACTATTCATTCATTTTATGTTGCTGCTTGTTCCTGAGTTTTTAAACAAAGAGTGATATCTCAGCTGTGTTCGACTCTTGATACTTGTTCTACATTTATTCCTTTTGTGGAATGTTTGATTGCGTGCTTGTCTGTCATCCCACTAATTTTAAGCTTACATGTATCCTTGCTGGTTCCTTAAGTGATTACCATCTTATCTTCAATATTTGAAAACAATCCAAGATATCTAACAACCATAGATACTTTAACAATTGTAGTATAAAAAACATAGACCAAGACAACCTTAACCACCTGCTAAATAATATGAAGTATGGTCAGCTGAATCACTGGTTGCTAATGGGATGATGCAGTTTGTATCTTGAGACTTCCAGTATGGAGCTGAGCTAGTCAGCTGCATTAAATGCCCCTCTTCTTGAAACAAGAATAAAAGTTAAGGAAAAGAGCCTGTCATTGCAGCATATTGTGAATTTTAGCATCCATTAATCTGGTAAGTTGATATTCATGATGAAAGGGAAGAAAATATTGATAGTGTGGTAGATGAGAAGGTTTTGGCTACTGTGTCAATAATGGAAGCACAAGAAATGGAAATGGGGAAACAAGCAGATAATCAGCACCATGAACATGCTAATGTAGTCACTTCAGAAGTGCATGAAAAGGTAGACAAGGTGTATTGGGGAATTGTAAAAGTAAGTGCCATCAGAGAAGAATACAGCAATAAAATGGATAAGAGGCTGAAGAGATGGAAAATGTGTTTTCAACAACTTTAATAACACTAGCAGGTTGAAGTGTACTGACACAAACCATGCTGTCATGAAGGCTGACCTGGAAGCCACTCAAGAGTACTTCAGAGAAAAAGTAAGAGAAAGTCAAGACACAGAAAGGAAAGAAAATCTATGCTTTACTGAGATTTCCAAAGATGAGGAGGGCAGGGATTGCTTATAACTCATTGTAGAACAAATAAGTAAGTGGACAAGCTTCCAACAAAAAAAATCCTCCTAGATAGAGGGCACATGGTGTTCATGGTTGCAAACTTGTCAGCTAAATTCCCAAGGTCCATTGTCATCAAGTTGCTGATCCTTCAGCTGAAAGAAAAAAAAAACTTTTTCCAGGTTGTGGCAAAAAAGGAAAGGTTCTCACAGTGGCTGAGAAGTGAATTTTTGTTGATCAGTACTTTTGTGTTAGAACTAGACTGAAGAGGGATAAGTCTGTTCCTTTATTCAAAGTTTGTCAACAGCTGAAACTAAGATTTTGGCTCCTGAATCTAGCAAACTTTACTTGTTTCCTTCCCACTGGCACTAAAATGTTTTGAGAAGCAAAATCTACTAAAAAAGTTGGACAGATATTGACAATTTATTCAATGTGAAGGGTCAGGAACAGCAACAAGAGCCAATCACACAGAGCAAGACCACTGGGAGAGAATTGGCTGATTAAGCCCTTTTCAGTATTTCAACCGAAGATGCATGAGAGAACAAGGGAGACTGAAAGAAGCACCAAGAAATTAGGAGAGACTCATATGTGGGTAGCATTTATTCAATACCACAGTCAGATGATACTTTATAGACAAATGATGGATAAGAGATGTATTGATACCCTGGAGTCAGTATTTTGGTTTAATATAGTCTGATAAACTGCAGACATTTTGTATCGAGAGGACAAATTTATATTTGCACTAACAGCATGCATAGTTAAATATATTGTGTCACTAAAACATGTTCTCAACTCTCTAGTCTGTAAGTATTTTTTACTTTTATGCTCTATTTCAAGCTATATTTTCTAGTTATTTTTTGTTTTTCACCAATGTTACTCTCATCTTAATATACAAAAAGAGATAGGTCCCCTTAGTTTGTTAATTGCACTTAAAGGTAAAGACAATGATGACATGTGATGACATGAGGTAGTGCCATCTGTGCCAGGGAGAGTAGGGCAGTGCATGTGTAACATATGGCAGCATAGCTAGCTGGAGTTTTGTAAAGAATTTTATGCCATTTGACTTTCACACTGATTTGTACAAATGTTTGTGTTAAAAATATATTTGTAAAGTTGCTTGTGTTAAAATGCAACAACAGTGGGTCCTGCTGGACAGAAAAGAGTTATACATGTATGTCAAACAGTATTATTATAACTAATTAAATGCATATGTTTTCACAGATAATTCTGGAAGGGATGAGGCTAATCTCAGTCCAGCTAATTTTGAGAAATAGGTTGAAATTGGATGGGATGGTTTAGGTCATAAAGATTGCAGACAGAGACAAAAATGTCTGGGAAAACAAGGACTAGAAATTTTACTGTATTGAGCTTAGGGGGTGAACTAATTCCTACCCTGGAAAGGTGGAAGTTTTTGAAATTGTTTTATAGCTTTCAGATGCTGCAACAGATCTTAACAAAGCTCTGGGTATGTACTGTACCAGACTCAGGTGATAAGATGTGATGTCTTTCTATAACCAACACTGAAATGATTATTTAGATATTAGTGAGAGATATTTAGAAACACAAAATGGTCTCCTTTGAAGTAAGAATAAACCTGGAACCCCCAGCTAAACCTGGAATATTCAGAAGTTACTCTAAGGCTAACTTCCTGATATTAAGTGATAACCTGGCAACATTTCAAGCTCACATAAACTCTGAGAACACTGCTGCCTATGAACTGTTCACAGAAAACCTGTGCAAGCATGGTAATAGCTGCATAGAGGCAGCTGTACCCACCAGAAAGAAGTACAGAACTAACTCAAAAAACAAGTTGCCCTGGTGGAATCACAAAATCAATAGGTTGTCTGACAGAAGGAAGAAAATCATGGCAAAAATTAGGTGGTGCAGCACCCAGCAGGATAAAACCATTCTCATCAAACTAAACACCAACTCAGAGGACAGATAAAGTCTACCAAAGCCAAATCTGAGGTAAATTTGGAGTCCCTGGCCAAGGAGAACCGCAAGGCATTCTTTAGCTATGTCCACAACCTCAAAGGCAGTACACAATGGTGTGCAGCACTAGTTGTAAATGGAGCCACCTAAACTGAACCAGAAGCTATAGCAAACTTACTAGCTGATAAATTCATCTCCAACTTTACCCCTCTCTCTCCCCCTCAACCTTCCCTCAGGAAATACCATCAAATATAACTCTCACTGCTATCACTAGGGAGCAGGTCCTTAACCCTCTCTGTAATGCCAAGAACACTGCATCAATGGGCCTAGACAATATCCCAGGATGCCTTCTAAATAGCATGAAATATGACCAGTCTTAGCCTCTGAAATGAGTATTTAACTGTAACCTCTAAACAGACTTTCTGCCTCATAAATGGAGAACAGCAACAGTCATCCCGCTGAACAAAGGTGGGACATCTACAGACCCTGGAAACTACAGATCCATAAGTCTCACTAATCTTGTAAGTAAAGGCTTGGAAAGAATTATCATGGAAATGATCAATAGTGATATAGTAAACCTCCAGACATTGGACCCAACCCAGTTTGCTTTCATCAAGGGCAGATCAAGCCTACTCAACCTGGTGGACTTCATTGAGAAGGTAACCAAAGCAATGAATGAGGGCAAAATGGTTCAAACTGCCTACCTTGACCTGGCCAAAGCATTTGACACAATACCCCATTTGGGCATTGTTGATAAACTCAAGAGGTTAGGCACAAACTCGTATGTCACCCGATGGATAGCCAACTAGCTCACAAACAGGACCCAGGAAGTTAGAATTGGGGAGTCCACCTCTATAAAGAGGCCAGTCACAACTGGAGTCCCTTAGGAATCAGTCCTTAGACTGCTCCCTGTTGGCATTTACTTCTCCAAAGTCAAGGCCTATGTCAATCGTCTATGGCTGACTAAATTTGCAGATGATTGCAAATTAAGAGCTGTCATTGAATCCCACACTGACACAAATGTTCTCTAGAAGGGGCTGACACAGACAAATACCTGATGTCAGAACCATGGACTAAAACTAAATGCCAAGAAATGCATAACAGTAACCATCTGGAAGTCATCCACCCCTGGTAACAGGGATGTATCCCAGAGATTACCCCATCTACAGAACATGCTCCCCATCCATGTGAAGCAGAGTTCCTCCCTAACTCAATTCAAGTGCAATTGGATGGGGAACAGGAAATGCATCCCTGGTTTGGCAATTATGTCTCTAATGGACATAGGCAACTTGTAAATGGTTGATATCCTAGGCCCCTGCTTGCAAATGTTTCTTCTCCCAAGTCCCTGCTTACACTTATCAAGAGTATCTAAACTTGTCAGACATTTGGTATGCATGGCTGGGCTTAAAATTGTCCTTGTAGTCATTAGCTTAGTAAACATCTATGAACCTATGACCCTATGAAAGATCTCTTACAGATATCTGACACATTCACATACCTCATTTTGTCTTGCTTTAGTATATAACCAGGGAACAGTAATTCTTTAGCCAGTCAGGAAAATATAGTGAGATTAGTTAAGTACTGTTTTTCTGCATCAGTGTGAATCTGCCCTACTGTGTTAGTTTTTATATCTCCTGTGATTGAAACACTGTTGTTTATTGCAATTAGATATTAAGTATTTTCATAGTTTCTGTTTTTATTATTTATTATTAAATATTTCAATACCTTTCATTGTGGCTAGCCCTTTAGAGAATACTTTTAACATCTTGAGAGTACTTATGCTTATTTTAGTGACACTGGCTGCTCCTGAAAGCCTTGCTGCATTGCTGAAACTCTACCATTTGCATTAGTATTAATTTTTCTCATTATAATTGGAAGATGGTGTTAGCAAACTATTATAAGGGGCTGAGAGATATATGACTGGAGAAGGCATCAAAAAAAGAAGTTATGTACCTACCATAACGTTCCATGTTAGTTGTCTTCTTCTCACCTTCTTTCTTGCTGGTTGGGTTCAGAGCCAATCCTCGGCTCCGACTCGGCCATCTTCAAAAGCTCGAGAGCTGCTTACTGGCTCGAGGTCCCCCTATATCCCATGATGTCTGGTGCTAGATACCCAGATCTCATTTGGTAAGTCTAGCTGCAGACATAACAAGAAAGGAATCCTATCCTAGAATGCATAAATCCTACTGGAGAGACTACTACTCAGAAAGGAATAGCCAGAGAAGACTCAGCCAGTGAAAAATCAAGAGGAACTCTTCTTGGTCCACTAGGATAGGGGGATGGTGTGTGGGACGCAAGAAATTAGGTGAGAAGAAGACAAGTAACATGGAACGTTATGGTAGGTACACGACTTCTTTATGTTAAGTTGTCTATCTCGCCTTCATTCTTGCTGGTTGGGACAGCGTCCCTAGCACCTAATGTCCTGGGTGGCTCATTGGAACAGACTCTTCAGAACAGTGGAACCAAAATCAGCTCTGCTCCTGGAAACCAAATCCAACTTGTAATGCGAAATGAAAGTATGTGGGTTGGCCCACGTAGCCACAGCACAAATAGATTCCATGGGCAACATAGCCTGAAAGGCCACCGAAGTGGCTAAAGCTCTGGTGGAGTGACCTTTTGGTTTAACTGGCAATTCTTTATTCCTCAGTTGATATATAAATGTAAAAAAAAAAATATCACAGACAAGACAGCTCACGGATGAAGAGCCTCAGTAGAGCATAAACACATATATCCAAACGAACTGAATGAGGCTCACCACAGCAATAAAAATCAAACCAAATGATTTAATGATCGTATAAAATCACAAACTGCAGTAAAAAAAGTAGTAAGCGCTTTCACGTTACAAGAATGCTTCTTCAGACTTAAAGTCTGAAGAAGCATTCTTGTAACGTGAAAGCGCTTACTACTTTTTTTTACTGCAGTTTGTGATTTTATACGATCATCAAATCATTTGGTTTGATTTTTATTGCTGTGGTGAGCCTCATTCAGTTTGTTTGGATATATGTGATATATAAATGTGATGATAGAAGTCAACCACCTGGATAAGGTTACTTTGGAGACTGGAAGACCTTGTTTACCGACTGCATAAGACAGGAAAAGTTGGTCCGATTTTCTAATGTCCTTAGTTCTATGCAAATAAAAGCATAGTTGCCTGTGAACATCTAACTGATGCAACTTATATTCTGCCCTGTTGGAGTGGTTAGGAAAAAACACAGGAAGGTCTATGGACTGATTCAAGTTACTCTCTGAAAAGACGCTAGGAAGAAAGGAAGGATTAGTCTTGACAGCAACACTGTCATTGTGAAACACGAGGTACAGAGGATGGATAGAAAGAGCCTGAAGTTCCGAAACTCTTCTGGCTGAAGTAATAGCTACCAAAAAAAGGGTTTTCCAAGATAAGAACTTCAAGGAACAAGAAGCTGCAGGTTCGAAAGGGGGCAAAATCAGAGAAGCTAAAATCAAATTTAGATCCCATGGTGGTGGAGGATCTCTCACTGGGGGCCTGAGCAGAGTGGTTCCTTTGAGAAAGGCTTTACATAGCTTAAGAGATATGATGCTGTTTTCCGACAGGCCAATGTGAAAATTTGAAATTGCAGCTAACTGAACTCTAATTATTGTGGAAGCGGACCCAGCATGGAAGAGTTCCTCAAGAAATTCCAAAATGTGGTGTACAGGGGCTGAAAAGGGGTCTATACTCTTAGCCTCTGCCCAGGAAGAAAAACATTTCCACTTACTAGCATAAGTTTTTCTCATTGTAGATTTGTGAGATGACAAAATGATTTTGCGCACAGAGGGGGAGATATCTGGAAGCCTGGCTAAAGTTGGAAGTGGAGCAACCAAGCAATGAGCTGGAGAGATTGTAGGGATTGGTGCAGCCCGCCTGATTGATGAATCAGAAGGTCTGGAACTAGGTCCAGAGTCCAAGGCTGCTCGAGAAGATGGTAATGCAGGAAAGGGAACCATATTTGTCGAGACCAGTAAGGAGCAATGAGGATCATTTTGCAGTCCAATACAGTAGCTTTCTGTATTAACTTCGGGATTAGGGGAAAAGGAGGGAATGCATAAAGAAGTCCCTGAGGCCAACCGTGGACTACAGCATCTCTGGGGGAATGCCCGGGAAATGGAAGGAGAGAGAAGAAATTGCTGCACTTGCTGTTGAAGGGAGTTGCAAAAAGGTAGCAGCAAGGTTGGCCCCATTTGCGGAAGATTTGGTCCGCAACTACCTGATTCAGAGACCACTCGTGAGGCATGAGAATTGCTCTGCTCGGCCTGTCTGCTATGATGTTGGACCTCCCAGGGATGTTCATAGGTTCATAGGTTCATACTAGGCTATCTGCCCGAGGGCATTTATAAGCCTAGCCCATAGTTTTGTGGCTTACGCCACCCCTTTTGTATGGGGAACTATACCCATTATTTTGCTGTGCCTCTGTCTAGCAGTGACACTGAGGTAATCCCTGGAGTATATCTGCGATCTCCCATCCATTGGTCAAGATTTCTCTTGAACAAGGCCAATGAGGTGCTCTGCCTCACATATACCGGGATTTTGTTCCACAGCATAGGGAGTCTTTGGGTGATGAATCTATCCCTCCAGCACGTCCTATTAATAGCCGTGTCGAGGTTTAAGTCTCCCGCCCTTGTGGCTCTGACGGATCTAGATTTTTTGAGGTGAAGCATATCCATCAAATCTGGGTTTGACATGGCCTTGTATGTCAGGCAAAGGTCACCTCTGAGCAAGCGTGGCGACTGAATAGAGCTGGAGTTCTTTCAGTCGGGCAGCATAGGACAGATTTTGAGACCCTTTATCCTTTTGGTGAGGAACTTTGTGGCCTCTCCAGCTGCTGCAAGTGTCGGGTCAGATACATTCCGAATGGGGCATTGTACTCAATCATTGGTCTGATGAGTGATGAGTATAGGGAGACTATGACCTCCTTGATCTAGATGTGAATCCCTTCATGATAAGGTGGGCAATGTAGAAGGTCTTCCTAACTACTTTAGCTACATGGGTGTCGAATGACAGGCTACTGTCAACCTGGGTCCCCAGGTCCCTGATAACTTCTTCTGTGCTCAGAGGATTACCACCTATATGGTAGCTAGGGGTAACCTTGTTTTTCCCGAAGGGTATGACTATGCATTTTTTGGCATTTAACTTTAGGCCATGGCTCTGGCACCAGTCATCCGTTTCTGTGAGACCCTTCTGAAGGATATCTGTGTCAGATGTGTTTTCGACTATGGTGCCCAGTTTGCAGTCATCTGCAAACTTAGTCAGCCATAACCCTCCTGTGTTTGCTTGTACTTCGGAAAAGTAGATGCCAAACAAGAGTGGGCCCAGGACTGAGCCCTGTGGGACACCACTTGCGACGGGCTTTGAGTCTGACATGGCGCCAGCAACTCTGACCCTGTGGGTTCTGTCACTCAGCCAGTTTGCAACCCATCTTGTGATGTATGGGTTAACATTTAAGCTGATGAGTTTTTCAATGATACCCGAGTGGGGTATTGTATCGAAGGCCTTCGCCAGATCGAGGTAGGCTGTATGGACTGCCTTTCCCTCTTCAATGGCTTTGGTGACTGTTTTGAAAAAGTCAACCAAGTTTAAAAGGCATGATCTGCCTTTGACAAAGCCAAACTGGGTTGGATCCAAAGTCTGCAAATTCCCTATGTCTTTATTTATGAGGTCCATTATGATCCTCTCCATAGCTTTGCAGATAAGGCTTGTCAAGCTAATGGGCCGGTAATTTCCAGGGTCTGTGGAGGCACCGCCCTTGTGAAGTGGGACCACAGTCACAGTGCGCCACTCCCTGGAGTGTATCCAGAGGTGAGACTATGATTAAACAGCTGTCCTAGCTGTGGGTTTAATTCCTCGTTGAGTTTGTGGAGCACACAGCCTGGGACACCATCAGGTCCCATGGATGCTGTGTTTTTTGCTTTGGAGAGAGCAGTACTCACTTGGGCATTTGAGATGTTTGGGGGGCTGCAACCATTTGGTATAGATATCTCTCCTTTTGGGGGGGAGAAGTTTGCACTGAACCTGTCAGCCAGTATGTTGGCAATGTCTGTAGGATCAGTAATCTTCACATCATTTTGAACCAGTTCTGAGCATATCTGGGAGTTTCCTCCCAGGTTTCTAACATAGCTAAAGAAGGCCTTATGATTGTCTTTTGAGTCTTTAGCTATTTTTCTCTCAAAATTTGCTTTGGATGATTTTATGAGAGCTCTTAGTTTTTACTTATAGTGATCAAAGGTGTCTTACCTTTTAAGGATTTTGCTCTATCTTGTAGTAGCTTCCTCCTTTTGTTGTAGAGTTTGTTTATGGCTGGGGTCCACCAGACTGGACGCTTGCCCTTGGTACAAAGGGTCTTTGTTTTGCTTGGGATTGCCTTATCCATGCAGTCCTGCAGGTGCTGGTAGAAGGCATTTGTAAGTGATTCAGCGGCTTGAGTACTGTTTTCCACTGCTCGGGGCCTTAAAGGAGACCACACTAGTCTTTAGAAGTGTGAAGTCAGCTTTAGAAGTTTTTACTGTGGTCTTTTTATTTCAGGTGGGGTGGGATGAGGACCTCCAGCAAGATTAGTTTGTGATCAGATCTCACGAGTGAGGGGTATACTTCCGGTGTTGAACATTGTGCTCCCATGTTCGTGATGATGAGATCAAGTATGTTTTCTCCTCTTGTGGGGATGGTGACTAGTTGTTCCATGGCATTTGAGTTTATGAATTCCAGGAACTTTTGGGCTAGGGTGTTTGGGCTTGAGTAGTGTTCCCAGTCTATATTAGGGTAATTGAAGTCACCTAGTATGATGGTGTTTGGGGATACATTTATCCCCTCCAGTGTTTTCAGGAAAGCCATGTGAGGTTCCTGAGTTTGTGAGGGTGGCCTGTAACTTGCTACAATTTGCAGAGCAGTCTTGCCTATGGTTAATTGCACCTGGATGGTCTCCGATGCATTGTGCGTTGCCACCAGTCTTGAGGTGTGGGTGTCCTTGATGAATATGGATACCCCCCCTCCTTTCTTGGTATTGTCCGGAATTTGGGGCCGGGACGCATGGTATGAGGTAAAACCTGTTAGTGCTGGGGTGCTCTCAGGAGCATTGAACCAGGTTTCTGTCACAGCACAGACATCGATGTTCTCCATACTGAGAAGGGCCTCGAGTGCATGCATTTTGAGATTTAGACTTCTGGCATTGAGCAGCATTACCTTTAGTTGTTTTCCTTTTTTGTGTTCTAGGGTGGTAGGTTTAGAATTTGAGCCTTGCCTAAAAAAGGCACTATGGGGGTGGCAAGAGCCTTTGCCAATATCCGGAATCCCAGGGGTGACAGGTGCAAGCCGTCCCTTGTGAAGCAGCGTGGCTTGTCCAGCATTTCATCCCAGGCAGACAGACATTGGATCCCCTTTGAATGACACCAGAGTTTAAGCCAATTGTTAAAGCTGATCATCTTATCTCTGTATTGTGGCATCATTCTTGGTGAAGGTAGGATACTGCTCAAGGTCAGGGTCATACCTGCCTGGGCTACATAATCAGAGAGCTCCTCAATGTCTCTTTTCATGTAGTCCAAGGAGGTACGTCTCAGGTCATTTACACCAGCAGTTGCAATCAGAAACCGTTGGGAAGAGATCGCCCACTGCCAGAGTCTGAGTGCTTCTCGACAAGGGGGTAGGACCTGGTTCCGCCCTGCTTGTTGATGTACACTACTGACATATTGTCTATTTGAATTGCAATGGTCCCAGTAGGAAGAGAGTCCTGAAGAGCTTGCAATGCTAAGAGCACGGTCCTCATCTCCAAGACGTTTATATGCAGATGGTAATTGTGAGGTTGCCAGGTGCCTTGGACTGTTCTGCCCTGATAATGCCCCCCCCCCACCCGATCAGGGAGTTGTCCATGGTCACCGTAGCAACTGGAGGGGGGAGTACAAATGGTCTGCTGTGGGACACTGATGTGGAGACCATCCACCACGCAAGGTGCTTCTTGCATGCTTGTGTGATCATAATCATGTAAGACATGGGAAGCTGCTGGAAGGACCATTGGGTGAAAAGAAGCCACTGGAGAATCCTCATGTGATAACGAGCTAGAGGGATAAGTATGATTGCTGCTGCCATGAGACCCAGAGTTTGGAGGACAAACCTGGCTTGAATTCTTTTGCATGCTAATAAAATCTTCACATGTTGGCGAATCACTAATACCCTGTCTGGTGGAAGGCTCGCTGACATGTCTTTGGTATTTAAATTTGTGCCTATAAAGGTGATAGATTGACAGGGCGACAATGCAGACTTTTCAAAATTTATTGTGATACCTAGCCTGGAGCAAGTCTCGATAGTGCAGTCTCTGGCTCGCAGAAAGTGATGCCTGGTGGTAGCAGTGAGGAGCCGGTCATCTAGATATGGAAACACCTGGAATCCTTGCCGTCTCAGGTGAGCGGTAACTACTGCCATACATTTGGTGAACACCCTGGGGGCTGTGGTGAGACCAAAGGGCAGAGCTCTGAACTGATAATGGCTGGCTCCCAGTCGGAAGCAAAGGAATCTTCTGGAGCATCTGTCCATTTTGATGTGGCAGTAATTATCCTGAAGATATATAGAGCACATGCAATTGTCCTGACCCAGGAAGGGTAAAATGGACTGTAGTGTGACCATCCGAAACTTCATTCTTTGTACAGACCTGTTCAGTCTGCTGAGATCCAGAATGGGTCTCCAGTCCCCTGTCTTTTTTGGTACCAAAAAGAACCTTGAGTAAATTCCGGATCCTTGTTGGTCTGCTGGGACTTGCTGGATGGCCCTTTTTCCTAGCAGTTTTGAGACTTCTTGAACTGCTTGGTCCCTTAGATTGGGTGGAACATCTGGAAGGGACTTGTTTGACCTTAAGGGGGTGCGAACAAAGGGAATTCTGTAGCCTCTGGATATAACAGACTGTACCCATTTGTCTTGTGTTATGTCTTGCCAGGCTCTTGGGTACAGCGATAATCTTCCCCCGACTGGCTCCAGAGGTGGGCAGTCGAGAAACCCTTCAGGGATGCTGGAAGGGCTTCTCAGAGGATTCTCTGCTGCCCTGATTTTGCAGACCCCCTCTGCAACAAGGGCAGCGTCTATTATTGTTCCTCCTCTGCCCCTGGATGGGATCTCACCACATGTGTCTGGCAAGGCTCCCTGGGATTTCCGGAACCACATTTTTCCATTCTTCTGACCCTTGGGATATGGTCTGGAAGGAGTGGAAAAACGGATTCCTATGGCAGAGAGAGTCTTGCCTTCCTGCTCACACCTGGTAAGGATATCCTTCACCTGTGATCCAAATAGAGAGGAACCATCAAAGGGGGTGTTGGTGAAAGACGATCTGAAAGGTTCTACAAAGTTACATAGCCGCATCCAAGCGTGCCTCCTTAGGGCAACGCCTGTGCCTGCAGCTCTACTTGCACCATCGGCTGCATACGAAATGAGCCTCATGGAGGAGTTTACCACTGAATTAAGAGTCGCCAGCTGGGAGGCTGCCTTAGCCTGGGCCCCCACAGCTGATGGATCTTGGATGGTATCTCCAAGCTCTTTAAGGAGATCCCTTTGAAGACGGGTAAAGTGGCACAGATAATTCAGGAACCGCATGGAAAAGGTCACTGAAGAGAACATCTGCTTCCCATATCTGTCCATTGTCCTGGACTCCTTGTTAAGGGGATGGACAAATAAAGAAGTTTCTGCCAACTCCTTCTTTGTGGCCGCCGCTACCACCATGGCATCAATGGGGACACCTTTGGTCAAAAACTGTTTGCCCTGTGGTGCAGTGATGAATTTGGCAGGTCTTCTTGGGATCGGTTCCACTGTGTCTGGAGCTGACCACGCCTTCCAAGCCACCACAGACATCAGTGGGTCAAAAGGTGGAGACACCCAGGAGGTGGAAGGTCGAGATCCAAATGCGTCCAGGAATACTGACTCATCCTCAGAAGAGCTTAGGGCAGTCCAGTTCCCCCTCTGCCTAAGCATCTCAAGGATGTCTGAGAAGGAGACATCTTCACAGGGGGAGCTTGAGGACCCTTTTGAATCCTCTAAGTTGGTATCTGATGTGACCGACTCAGGGGAGTCAACATGCTTCCTCTTGCATTTCCTCTTATGAGGTGGCTCCTCTGAATGATCAGGGGAGGCCTCGGAAGAGTAAGATACACCCAAAGTGGTGTCCTGGAGTGCTAGATCCCCATGCTTGGGATCTGGAAGAGGCTGACTCAGGCACTATAGGGGGAGGAGCCGATGGGGTCGATTGTGGGACTGACTCGGGGGCTAGTATACTCCTCATCACCTCGAAGGCATCCCTGCCCAGATGCAGAGAGGGCTCCGGTTCTGAAGAAACCAGAATCCCTCTCTGCACTGAGGGGGATGGCTCCGAGGCAGATGTGGGAGCCGAGCTCACCTGAGCCGAAGTCCTGATGGGGAGAGTAGGGTCGGACAAGGGTCTGATGCCACTTGCCCTCCTCGGAGCCGATGAGGGAGTCCCGGTGCCCAGATCCCTCCAGGGAAGGTACCATGGAAAGGATCGGAGCCGACAATGGAACCGAAGGAGAAGGTATCGGAGCCGACAGTTCCACGACTCAAACCCCAACGAACTCTGGCTCCGAGCTCAAAGGATGAGCTGTAGGAGGAATATCTACAGATGTGGACGGAGCCGACACCTGATGAGGGGGGCTGGACAACATTTTGGCTAGGGCCTGCGAGCAGCCTACTGAGCACTCTTTCCAAGTCATGGTCCGAAAGTCTTGAGGACCGAGAAGAGTGGGATGAGCGATGACTTCACTCCGACTGGAGCAGAGGTGATCTCGGAGATGAATGTATCGACTCCAGAGAAGGAGATCTGGATCTTTTTCAACTATCAGACAGCTCCGAGGAACATGTCAGAGCCGACTGGGAGGGAGGAACAACTGTTCCAGCCGGAGCCGAGATGAATGGAATAGTTTCACCCAACGATGGCTCCGAACTGGGAGCCGAAGGTTTAGGTGGCCTGGAAGATTTCACAGGCTGAGCCTTAGACGGTGAATCTTGGGGCTTAAGCAAACCCCTCAGGATCAACTTGTTTTTGCGCTCCTGCAGGACTCTTGGACTGAATGCATGACAAATCGAGCAAGAGCCCTGCAGGTGCATGGCGCCCAGACAATAAACACAAGAAGTGTGACCATCTATCACAGACATCTTCTGACAGCATGAGTCACACTTCTTGAATCCGGACGGCTTAGGATCCTTGGACATCCTGAAGGAAAACCAAGGAACAAAGAAACACACACAGAAAAGTTAAGGTAACTAACTACTAAAAACTACACACTACAGTTACCACAAACAAAAACTACAAGCATATATCTGCACTACTACAAACAACAACTATAGTTAACTATCACTAAATAACTAACAGTGATAATAAAGAAAAATTTTTTTTTTTTTTTTTTTTTTTTAAGGAAGGAGATAGAAAGAAAAGGTTATCCTGTAACTTAAATGGAAAACCTTTCTGACGTAAGGAAAGGGAGAGAAGGGGGGAGGGGAAATTCTCTAATTAAACGAGTTTCTTAGGAGAAGTAACAAGGATTAGGAAGAGACTAGCTACAATACAACAGCTTTATCTAAACGACTAATTCTACACTAAAAACTAACAGTTTTTTTAATAAGAAAAACGATAATAATAAAGTTTTATATGACCTGAGCCAGTAGAACAACCTCGCAGCAGAAGCGGCAAATGAGATCTGGGTATCTAGCGCCAGGCATCATGGGATATAGGGGGGCCTCGAGCCAGTAAGCAGCTCTCGAGCTTTTGAAGATGTCCGAATCGGAGCCGAGGATCGACTCCGAACCCAACCAGCAAGAATGAAGGCGAGATAGACAACTTAACATCTGATCTTCTCAGAAATTAAATGGAAGCAGAATGTGAGATACGGGGGGGGGGGGGGGTGGCACTGCATATACTTATTTGTCCTGTTTTTATAAGTTAGCAAGTCATCTGTTGAGTTACAAATGTAAGAAAAGTAAAGATGCATTCCAGAGGAAACAACAAAAAGGAGGGACTAGGAAAGTTTGGTCATTGTTGATTAGGGTAAACAAAGTAAAGATGAAAGAGAGGGCTGGTGCAAATGAAACATGACATTAAAACAAACAACATGAAATGTAACTAGACTGGGGGAAAATGAAAGTTTGAGCTGTATAAGAATTTAAACAAAGTGCAGGAGGAATAGTAGCATTGCAGGAGATCCCATCTTTACTAAAAAGAGCAAATAATAATGGGATTTAAAGAAGGAATATTTGTTAAAGCTATAGAAGAAAAGAAGACAGGGGTGATGATCTTAATTAAAAATGGAATAATGTTTCAACCTGAGGAATGGAAAGTTGATGTGAAAGGAATATATGTGCTAGGCAGGGGGAACTAGGAGGACATGTAACTTCTATATACTGCCCAATCTGCCTGGGAAAGAACTAAAAAGTATAATATTTGAATTGGTAGAGTTTATGAAAAGTATTGGTATTTTAGCAGAGAAGTGGGATGTAATTACATCTATAGAGGATGTAAGCAGTGCCCCGAGACTCCATTAGTTGTTTTTGGAAGTAAAGCTATTAAAAACCATAATTAAAGTTTTGGGGCTTCTTGAAACTGGAAACATTCAGGATTAAGGTAAGGCATTCACTTTTAAATCAGGGCAATATGTGATATTGGCATGGTTGGATAGGTGATATGTAAATAGAGATCCCATGGGATTAGTAAGGTGTACGACAATGTACCTCATGCTGATATCAGATCATGCCCTGGTAAGGTTAGATATCAAAATGCAGGGGGACCGTTTGGCATCTTAGCACTGGACATTTAACATAAAATTGGTAAAAAACAGTCTGAAGAAAATGACAATATTGAAGTTGGTAGGGAAAGTGGAGGCGAGCCTTCAACACAGACTATTAGACAAGAGGGAGGAATGGGAAGAGATGAAAAGAGAAATAAGGACTGAGTTTACAGAGTGAGAGATGGCAAACTGGCGGTCTTGAAAGAAAACCATAGTCTTAGAATGGTATGAATCAGAGCCCTGCAACAAATTGAATGTGCTGTAGATGATTAAGGGAAAGCAGAGCTTGAGGGATTGGTTGAGACCTGGGCAGATAGACAAGTAGCACTGAAAGGCTTTTATGATGTCAAATCACCCAGGTAACTTCAGATTATAGCAGGTAGATTTCAACAGCAGAGAGTAAAGAGAAGTGTTTATAAAATGAAGGACTTAGGAACTGGAGAGATTGTAAGTGACACAATTAAACTGGAAACAGTTGTAGGAAATATTATACTGATTTATATAAAATGCAGACAGAGCCATTAGATTGGCATGGGAGAGTAAATAACTTTTTCAAGGGGAATGGAGTTACCATATATTATGGCAGAAGAAATGATGGCTTTGACAAGACCTTTCACTTCTCAATAGATATAGAAGGAGATAAAGACAGCATATCAGGTTGCAAGGCAAAGACTGAAAGATAAAGAAGATAGTCAGACACCCTTCATAAGGGATGCCAGCAACAACCTGCTCACCAGCACAGAGGACATCAAAGGCAGATGGAAGGAGTATTTCCAGCAGCTTCTGAATTAAGAAAACCCCACAGAAGCTGTACTGCCCAGAAACAGCCTACAATGAGAGAAGAAGAGGAGCCCACCCTATAAGAAGTAAGAATAACACTGAGGGAAATGAAGTCAGGGAACGCAGCAGGTTTGGATGAGGTCACAGCAGATATAATAAAGATGCTGGGTGAGACAGGAGAGAAATGGCTCCTGAGGGTACTAATAGCAGTGTGGGGGGAAAGACAGATCCCAGATCACTGGAAAATAAGCATACTCATGCTAGTGTACAAGAACTGTGGGCAGTACAGAGGCATCAAACTCCTATCACATTGCATGAAAGTTCTGGAGAGGGTGATTGATAAACAGATATGCAGAATAGTAGAATGTAAGATGTGGGGATGAGCAGTTTAGATTCGGATCAGGATGTAGCACAATTGACCTGATGTTTGCACTGAGACAGATACTTGAGAAGAAGCTAGAGATGAGACAGTCCAACTGGGCATTCCTAGACTTGGGGAAAGCATACAACAAGGTCCCAAGAAAGCTGATCTGGGCAGTACTGTGGTGGTTTGAAGTCCCAGAAACATTAGTAGAATTAGTGCAGGCTATGTAGAAGGACCCAATGACTCAAGTAGGAACAGTGTTCGGCCTCACAGAGGGGTTCCCAGTGGGTGTGGGTGTACATTAGGGTTTAGCTCTGAGCCCACTGTTGTTTATACTGGTAATGGACTACATTAGCAAACAGGTTGAAGGGGACAGATAAATAAAGCTGCTGTATGCAGATGATGTGGCAGTACAGGCAGACTCTGAGCTAGAACTTCAGCAAAGGATAGGAGAATGGAATGCAAATCTGAAGGCACATGGGATGAAACTAAACACAGATAAGATGGTGGTAATGGCAGCAAATTGGGGAAATCAGAAGAAGCTGAGAATAGAGACAGAAGGGAAGATAGTGGAACAGGTAAACAGCTTCAAGTATCTGGGAGGAGTAGTTGAGGAGAAGGGTAGTTTGAATGAAAAGGTCAATAATCAGAGGGGTTGCAGCCAACTGGCACGGAGTATCAAGTGTAGTCTATGACAGAAGAATGCCAAAGAAGCTGAAAAGTAAGCTGTCCAAGATAATGCGACCAGTACTACTGTATGGTGCAGAAACCGGGGCAGTAAAGGCAGAACAGCTGACGAAGGTAGAGGTGATGGAAATGAATTGTCTGAGAAAGGTGATAGGATGCACTCTGTGGGACAGACGAACAAATGAGGACATAAGAGCAGAGGCCAAAGTAGCACCAATTGTACAAAAGATCAAAGAGAACAGATTACGGTGGTTTGGGCATGTGTATGAAAGCAGAAGACAATCTGGTGAGGAAGATTTGGGACATACAGGAAGATGGTAAGAGGAAGCGAGGATGTTCAGCAAAGAGGTGGTTGGATTGTGTGAAAGAAGATCTGCGGCAGTCAAGCATGAGTGTTGAAAAAGGCAAGAGTGTGGCACTGAATCAAGAGACTTGGCGACAGTTAACACAAAACCCCACCCCTTGTAGAAAAATGGGAAAAAAGGGGGCTGATGATGATGATGATAAAGAGACAGCTTTAGAGTAAATCACAAGGAGAGGATGGACGTCCTACTTATTTATGCAAAAAGTTGGGAGTGAACTAGATTGTTTAATGAAATTAGAGAAATAGGCAAGATTCTTGACTCTTGGCATAAAGCAGTGGTAGTAGCTTTATTAAAAAAGGGAAAGAATCCTACTACCCAAAGTTCCTATCAACCTATCTCAGTATTGTGTCATGATTATAAAATATGTGAAGCCTTTCTTGCAAACAAGTTAGCCATATGACTTCCTAATTTGATTAAAGAGGACAAATATGGATGTGTAAATGCAAGGCAACATCCTAGAAACATGTATAATATAAATATGCTGCAGAAAAAGAGAAAAACAAATGTGTACTTTTGGGTCTTAATGCTGAAACAATATTTGATGCAGTACCCTGGAATTTTCTGTGGGAAGTAATGAGTAGAACAGGTTTTGATATTGTTGCAATGAATATACAAGGATTCAGGGCTTGTAATTAAAGTGAATGCATAATTGACTGACAAAATAAGAGTAGTGAAATGGGCTCACCAAGGATGCCAGCCTTCCCTGTTGCTATTTGCTTTATATGTGGTACCCTGGTGCAAAAAAAAAACAGATAATCTAATGTCAGGGATTGGAGGTTGGTAGTAGAAAAAAAGAAGAAAATTTGACAATGTTTGCTGATGATGTTATTGCATATCTAATTGATCCAGAAGGGGATATTAGTACATTATTTAATTTGCTGTGGGAGTATAGAGATATATCTCTGTACAAAGTACATGAATAAAAGTAAAGCACTATGTGTTCATTATGCTCCCACAATGGATTTGATACAAGTACACCCTAACTTATAGGAACATTACAAGTTGAAGTACCTAGGGTTATGCTTAGCAAAAATTTCTGAGGAAACAGTAAAGTAATCATAGAAATAAGTGCAAGAAAAGATCAGGGTGATGTTCAAATAATGAAAAACAGTGGTTAATGATATACAGCAAAGGATAAAGGCAGTTAAAATGATTGTTGTACAACAGGTATTGCATGTTTTCCAGGCATTTATTTCAGATCTAGGAAGGAAATACTGGACACAGGGGGAAACCAAGATAATGGTAGAAACTCATTTTACTGACCAAGGATGGCTGATTATCAATACCTAGACTGCAAGAGTTTCATAATGTGGCACAGATTAAGTTGATTCTCACTGTGTAGCATCATCATTATGAGGCTAAATAGAAGTACTTGGCAGTTACCTAACCAGGGATATCACCAGACACAGAAAGGTTAAACATATGGTCACAGGGCAGCCTGGACAGTCATGTCAGACTACCTTATAATAAAGCTTTGCGATTGCTTGAGGCCCAGGAGTATCACATTTGGAAGTTTTGAATCTGGCCAGTAGAAACTAGGAAACACCCTTCTGAATTAGATTTAGATGGAATAAAAGATTGAGGAAAGGAAGATAAGAAAATATATTACTGAGAAGATTTGTGGGTTGGAGGGGACCAAAACTGGCCAGAAGAACTTTTGCAATAAATTGCAAATTGAAAGAATGTAAATATTAGCATATAGGGGACTATATGGGCTTTTGAAGAGGCATGAGGTTTGAATAGCAAATAAACATATGGCAAAGCCAATCTTGATTAGTTATTGGATATAACTTAGATCTTATTGGGAATATCCCTCAGGACTGAAAAGTAAAGTTTATTAAGATTTGATAAAAGACAAGTAGATTACGAAATGGAGGGTAGCTAATAGTTGGCATGAAGTCAAGCGTGGAGAGAGTTCACTAATAAACAATGCAGGGAAGTGTGTATGGAGCTTAAATATGCAAGTGAATCCAGGAAATTTTGAATTTTTGCCTAGAAATGTTGGTATAAGTATTTTTACACCCAGGTAAAATACACAATATGTTTCCAGAAGCTAATGCAAACTATTGGAGATGTAGTAAAGATATCAAAGGGAACTGTAGACAATTCTGTTGTCTAACATTTAATAATGTGCAGAGCTAGTGAAGTTCGATAAATGTAAGGAAGGCCTGTGAAACGTAATGCAAGGAGGATTAGGGAGACCATGGCACTTACAGGAAATAGCAATTTTTGTGTTTATTTTATTTCTAAATTTTCCAAAAAATTAATAATAGTATTGGATGATGAAGTTCTACCACTTGGAAAAATATTCTTTAACAATTTCTAAAAGATAAACTGATTAACCTTTCACTATTATAGCATTAAACTGCAGAAAATCACTTGTCCAGCATGTGATGACCCTCCACTGGACCAGTAATCAAGCAGCCTCAATCCTCACCACTGGCAACAGTGGGGGACATCCACTGTGAGGATGACAGGTACACATACATTATTTACAGATGCAGCTCTCCGCATCAAGTGCAATTTCCCTTAAGAACACACAGAGACCATAGTCAGTCTGGGGCTGGTTTCTCCCTCCTTCTCCAGATCCCCAATAAGACTCCCCACTGTACAGCTATAAAGTTGAGTCCATAGCCACGGTTCCAAGCCAAGACCTCTAACACTCTCTCTGTCCAACCAGTGTTTCGTGTCCCAGCCCAAATACCTGGCACACACACTCTTGCAAATTTGATTTATACACACACACACACACACACACACACACACACACACACACACACACACACACACACACACACACCTGGGAAAGGCTGGCACAGGTTTAATAGCTATGGCCCCTTCTTCCCAGACTATAAGGTAGTTACAAAAGTATAAAACGTATGCTGAGAATAAAAATAGAATGGTACAGTAACAAGTAACTACTAAGAAGAACATTGTTTATTTTAGTTACTGCACTTTCTGCCATGCTTTTTATGTAGGTATGAGTAATATACAACTCAAAGACAGGGTGTTGGAACATCAGAGAGACATTAGAAACAAGAAAGACGCCAATGCTCTTTCTAAGCATATTATTTGCCATGGACAGGAACATAATTTTAAATTCCTTGTGCTAGAGATCATTCCTGAGAGTTTAAGATGGGGGATCTTAGGAATCCAACAGAATCTGCAGAACAAAAATGGATTCTGTCTCTTAATACTGATAAAATACCAGGTTTTAATGAAGTTGTCTCTCTTAAGCCTTTTTTTAAAAGCTAGACCTCTCAAACACTGAGTATAGGATTGTTTTTTATACATATTTTTTATATATATATATTTTTTTATGTTTTTTATGTGTTTCATTTGCCTGCTTTCTTGTGACATTTTTCTCTTAGATAATTGATGTTTTTATCAGTGCCTTAATTGACTAATTAACTTATGCTATTTAATTGCATTTGTTACTAGTTTAGAACAGTCTGATGAAGCTGTGAGAGTACGTACCTCTTTAGTGTGCATTAAAGTTTATTGTTTTACCTTCAGCTGTGTTAGCTTTGGTACTTTTCTATAAGATAGTTACCACTGCCACCAGAACCCCTTATCTGCTACTTTAAGGCCCTTAACAAATGGTGTCCAATTTTATTGTGTAATATTAATACTAATATAAGTGGTAGTTTGACCAAGAGCAAGGTTATTAGGAGTGGCCGACACAGTGTCACCAAATAAATATGCAAGTACTCTCAAAACTTATATATCTCTACACAAATCAGCCACAATGAAAGGTTTAAATATGTTTAGAACCATATATAGAACTATATTTAGAACCATAAAACAAATCAACATCATTGGCGGATCATGCCTCCTAAACCTGGTGGACTTCTTTGAGACAGTTACCAAGGCTATAGACGAGGGAAAGGTGGTACACACAGCCTACCTAGACCTCTCTAAAGCCTCCGACACCATTTCCCATTCTGGTATTATAGACAAGCTCACCAGCCTGAACATAAACCCCTACATCACAAGATGGGTTGCCAACTGGCTTATGGACAGAACCCACATGGTGAGAGTTGCGGGAGCTAGGTCTGACTCTAAACCGGTTATAAGTGGCATTCCCCAGGGCTCAGTCCTAGGACCCCTCCTGTTCGGCATATACTTCTCAGAGGTACAGGCAAGCACAGGAGGACTATGGCTGACCAAGTTCACAGACGACTGCAAACTAGAGGCTATAACTGACTCTCCAGCTGACACAGACATCCTCCAAAAGGGTCTCACTGAGACGGATACCTGCTGTCAAAATCAGGGCCTCAAGCTAAATGCCAAAAAGTGCATAGTCATCCCCTTTGGAAAAAACAAAGTACGCACAAACTACCACATAGGTGATAGTCCCCTAAATACAGAAGATGTAATAAGGGATCTGGGGACCCAAGTAGATAGTAATCTCACCTTTGATAATCACATTGCCAAAGTGGTTAGAAAATCCTTCTATGTGGCCCACCTAATCACAAAAGCGTTCACATCCAGATCAAAAGAGGTCATTGTGCCCCTCTACTCATCACTCATCAGACCCATCATAGAGTACAACGCCCCATTTGGGATGTCCCTTACAAGACACCTGCAACAGCTGGAAAGGCCACAGAAGTACCTCACCAAGAGGATCACTGGCCTCAAACAGATGCCCTATGCAGCCCAACTGAAGAAACTCCAGCTGTACTAAGTTGCATACCACCTACTCAGAGGTGATCTCTGCCTGACGTACAAGGCCATGTCCAACCCAGAATTGATGAACATACTCCACCTAAATAAAACCTTATCCCCTTGACCCACACGCTCTAGGGATCTAAACCTCACCGCAACAATAAATAGGACATGCTGGAGGGATAGATTCCTGTCCCAGAGACTTCCCATGCTTGGGAACAAGATCCCAATCTGCATTAGGCAGAGCTCCTCACTAACACTCTTCAAAATAAACCTTGACGAGTGGATAGGAAACAGAAAGTTTACCCCGGAAATCACTTCAGTGGCTCTGCTGGACAGAGGCACAGGGAACTAATCTAAGGGGGCAGCGAAAGCCAACACATTCTGGCTATGCTTATAAATGCCTTTGGGCAGATAGCCTAGTACCTACCTATGAAACTATGAGCCTATTGGTTGCTACATCCCACCCAGTAATCACATCCTGACCCTAGAAAACCTATTCCACTGGGCAAGTAATTTGCTCCTTCAGGAAACCATAATCCTAGGTGACTTCAATATAGATTGGATAAGCCGTAGCTGAACTAATCCCAGTAGTCACATCAACCTACATGGATTTACACAACTAATTGAATCACCTATCTGAACAGATAAATCAACAAACAGACAGTAAATTCTAGACTTAATACTGACAAATAGCCCCAGCCCAAATTAGTCAATAAGGTTGCCTCTATGACAGTCTGAGTGACCACCTACCTACATTCCTATTAAGACATCATACATCTCCCATAAAATCTCCCACTTTTCATCAAATATGAAATAAGAAACTCTTTAATGCTACTAACCTCATCTCAGCATTAAAAAGCTGTAACCAGAACCCTTCAAATGTCTAAATCTTGAAGAAGGCGTTAATGACTTTAGTGCCACCTTCTTATATCTCCTAAACTCCTATGCTCCTTCTAGAACTATCAGAATCAAATCAAACTATGATCCATGGCTGACCAAAGACACTAGAGCCTTGCTTCATGCTAGAGACAAAGCTTGGTCCACCTGGCATAAAACAGGTTCCCTTAATGCAAAACAAGAATAGTTAGAATTAAGAAATAAAGCAAAGAAAAAATAAAGACAAGACCAACTGCTACCATAATATCTAAACAAAATATAAGAATAATGCGAGAAAATTTTGGTCTGCAATAAATAACATCCTTCATCCGGGTCAAACTGGACCCGCCCCCCCCAACACTAATGATAACAGTGCAGCCATAGCTACCCAATTCAACCAATACTTTACTGAATTCATTTTAAAACGTGCAAATTCTCAAACCGCTCCATCGCCCTCCATTCCTAACCCTGATATGCCAGCATGTCATAGTGGCTTCAACCTGCAGCCTGTCTCCATTACCATCATAAAAAGGCTACTGAGTAAATTAAAACCCACCTCTTTAGCTGCCGACCAACTCCCAACAGAATTTCTAAAAATAGCCACTGAAGCTATAGCGTACCTAGCAGCAATCCTCATTAATAGATCCATCTCCGAAAAACCAGTTCCCAGCATCTGGAAAATTTCACAAATAATACCTCATCAGAAAGGCAGGAATTCTAGGGAGCTGACAAACTACCGTCCTATTGCTATACTGTCCCCGCCGCTCCAAAATACTTGAACGTCCAATATTTATAGAAAGGATATGTTTTGTAATTCATACTTATATTTTACCAATTGCCAGTCTATATCCCAGAAGAAGAGTTTAGTTAAAGGACAGGCTATTCATATAGCCCGCATGGCTTCATATTTTGAGGATCTTTGGGAAAGTTAGTTACAATAAGAACAATGTTCTGTGAGAGAGGCTATCCTATTAAGATGGTTGATGACATCATTAGTCGAGTATATGATTAATGGGGAGGTAGGTACAAACCCCTTCTTGGTGGGGATCTCCCCAATAATAATGGGAATGAGAAAGTGGTGGAGTCCAAGGATTATGAGAGACCATGTATTATTCAACACACCCCCATACTGGGGGAAATGAAGATATTATAAGAAAAAAATGGAATATTTTAAGATTGATCCTGAAATCAACAGAATTATGGGTAATGAACCTACATTTATCAACAAAACTGGTAGTAATATAAAGAGACTCTTGGAAAATAGAGTACACATCAGGAATGTTAGATGTACTAAGCCTTGTGGGTGTTGTGGCCAATGTGCATACATCACCAAGGATGAAGAAATCACCATTGGAAACAGGATGAGAAGTAAAATTGTTTTTAAAAAGGGAAATTGTTCCACATCAAGGATAGTGTATCTGGCAAAAGTGTGTACAGGGTTTTACATTGGTAAAATTGAGTGGGCATTAAAAAATAGGATATATGAATACTTGTATGAAATAAAAAAATAAAAAATAAACTAATGCATTGTACAAGCACTCTATATTTTGTAAAGGGCTTACCAAGTTTACTTTGGGGATTATTGAACAGATTGACATGAATCCAAGAGGGGTGACTGGAAAAATGTTTTGAGTAAAAGAGAATTACAGTGGCAGCATAGGTTAGCTGCTATGTTCCACCAGGGTTGAATGATTCCATTTCTGTGATGCCAGTATTAAAAGAAAAAGCAGACAGGCTGTAATGCCTTAAATTGGGTATTTATTTCTTTAAAAAGTTATGAGAATTTGAACAAATTCCATCCGACAGCAAAAAAGATAAAAAAAATGTTTTTAGAAATGTCTGTTTTAAGATATTTTGTAATATTTAACTTTTGGTAACAAGTCGATGGAAATGATTTATTATGTAATTGGAAAGATATTCTTATTGGTGGATTAGGGGCCAATTGCAAACACTTGTGGTGTATTTAAAAGCTCAGTTATGTGTTACTGTATATTCTGATGAAGGCCCCTTGCATTCAGGGATGAATGCACTCAGTACTTGGTTATTTTGGTTGGTTTATTGATTAAAGGCAATTTTACTGTCAAGGCTCTCCATGGTGTGTTTTTATTTTCTGAGGTTTTGTTCTTGGTTTTTATGGTGCACCTGTTTTTTTGTTCCTTTTCCACCCTCTCAGTCAAGGTGAACCCTAGCCAAAAATATTTGGAATGGGGTCCCTCCTACAGCTCTGAATGGAGTGGACTGCCCAAGCAAGTACTGCACCTCTTTAATCACTGCAGGCTTCACAATGGTTAGGTCAGAGGCTGTGTCTCTCTTAGCAGTGGCCTGTTTCCTATCTACTAAGATAGGATATAACCTCTTTTGGTAGTTTGGTACACTTGTTGCCTCCAGTCAACTTACCACTGGCATTCTGGTATTCCCACCTGCTGGCTTCTCCACCTTTTGTTCCCCACCTTGTCTCCATGGACATCTATATGCTACATGGCCCCACTGGTTACATTTAAAACATTTAACGCTTCTCCCTGGCCATGTACCTGAACTAGCTGTTTCTGCTGTTACTGGTGAAGTCTGTTGAGGTAGTTTATGCCACCCTCCATGGGTTCCTTTTGACTCATGCAGCACTGGGTATCCCTTTCCTGTGCAGTGATGCCCTGCTTACTAGGTATAGGTCTCCCTTTTTCCCCAACTCATCTGCAGTGTTACATTCTCTATCTGCCAACCAGATTCTCATTTCCTCAGGCAAAGTACAAAGGGCTTGTTCTCTCTCCAAAAGGTCTGTCAGCCCTTTGAAAGTGGTGACCTGACACCCACTCACCCACCTATGAAAATAAGTACGTAACTCAGCAACATAATCACACACATTTTCATCTGCTTTGCATCTATGCTCATGAAACATTTTTCTGTACAGTTCAAGTGTTAACTTAAAACACACTAATAAACAACTTTTAACTGTATTATAATTTAAGCAATCAGTATCAGACAATTTAGACACAGCAGTTACAGCTTTACCATGGAGTAAGGGGTTCAGAATCCATACCCAGAGCCCTTGGTCAATATTATACTGTTTACATACCCTTTCAAACATATGAATAAAACTATCAAAATTATCCCCATCTGTAAATTGTGTAAGAAATTTACTGACCTTTGTTGCTTCTGGGGTTCAGTTACTCCCTTCCCTGTTATCTCCATGACCCTGGCAAAGAGTCAGCATTTCCTTTTTATGTTGCCTCGGCCTCTCATTTTATTCAGATTCTAGATGTCTTAGTCTCCTCTGCTGAGTCTAATTCCATTTGCTTCTGTTTCTCATTTTGTTCAGCCTCCAAACATGGCAGTTTCTCATTTTATTCAGCTTCTAAACACCACAGGCTCTTTGATGATTCTATTTCCAAATATTTGGACTCCAGTTCAAGTCTCTTTAACTCCAGGTGGATTTTTAAGTCCTCTGTGGTGAAGCTGAAGTGTCCATTTTCCGAGAGTTGCACATCCCCAAGGCCAGTCTGGCTGTCTTCCTGGTTGCTGGTCTGTGATGCAGCTGGGACTAATACTGCAATCATTTCCACTTTAGTCAGATTGGCATGCACCAGTCCTTTGGCATGGCAGATCTCAGACAACTGGCTCCTTGTCAGCTTGCCATAATCCTTTACTGACATCCTTGCCTGCTCTCCCTGACTAACTAAGCTAACAAAAATAAATAAAATTATTGTGATATGAAACTCTGAATGTTCACCATGCAGCTGCTAGAGAGAACAAACACCTTCTTTAGTGACCACTGTTTACAGGCTACAGGAGTTCAATATCCACACCACTGAATCTCAATATGTGATGTGGTGATCCCACCACTGCCAGCCAAATGTGATGACCCCCCACTGGACCAGTAATCAAAGAGCCTCAGTCCTCACCACTGGCAACAGTGGTGGATGTTCACTGAGAGGATGACAGGTACACACACAGTATTTCCAGATGCAGCTCTCTGCATCAAGTGTAATTTCCCTTTAGAGCACACATAGATCACAGTCAGTCTGGGGATGGTTTCTCCCTCTTTCTCCAGATCCCCAATAAGACTCCCTACTGGCACAGCTATAGAGTTGAGTCCTTAGCCAGGGTTCCAAGCCAAGTCTTCAGGCACTCTCTCTGTCCAACCAGTGCTTTGTGTCCCTGATCAAGGAGCTGACACACACACACACTCTTGGAGATTTGTTTCACACACAAACACACACTTGCGAAAGGCTGGCACAGGTTTACTAGCTATGCCTCCTTCTGCCCAGACTATAATGTAGTTACCACTGCTACCAGAACCCCTTGTCAGCTACTTTAAGGACCTTAACAAATGGTGTCCAATTTTACTGTGTAATATTAATACTAATACAAATTGTAGTTTGACCAAGAGCAAGGCTATTAGGAGTGGGCCATAGAGCGTCACCAAATAAATATGCAGGTACTTTCAGAATATAAATATCTCTACATTGATCAGCCACAATGAAAGGTTTAAATATATTCAATAATTAATAATAAAAGAAGAAGACCATAATACATATATATTCACAGTGACATCAGAGTTCAAAACCAGAGGAAATATTTAAATTAACATTGCAGTACAGGCTCACACACAAAGAAAAACATTTAAACTAAGATTTACTATATTCCTGACTTTATCTTAGAGAATTATACTGTTCCCTAGAAACTTACTTCATTAGAGCAAGGCAGATGTGTGATGAATGTTTTTTCTTGTTGTTGTCAGCTCCAAGACAGAATGTTCTGTCTCAATAACAGACTTCTCAAATTAATATCTAAAATATTACTGCTGGGCTAGTTTGCAGAGTGACATCATTTCTGACTTTTAGTTCCCAAGCCACAACCCTCATTGCTAGAAGCTGGCAGCATTTAACATCTACCTGTATAAATATACAGACAAGGCTTTTCCTCAGATCTTTGGCAGATGCTGGAAGTCATAAAACATCTGCATTCCTTCATGCTTCTAAAGTAGCAATTAGTTCACTCCAAGGACAATACAGAAAGCTTCCTAGTAGACACTCTCTAGCTGCATTGAAAACCTGAGAGATAGTCTATTTTATTGCATGGCCTATAAAGTAATTTAATTTCAGATATTTTTCTAAAGTTTGTTGGACTGAGGTTAACCCCCCAGTTTCCTCTGTTGACATATGCATTTAAAGAGTTACAATAGTGCATGTACATTTCTGTTCTCTTCCCGTAGGGCACACTGTGAATACATTTTAAGCATAAGTACTTTACAAAATACCTCTTCAACACAAACATCTGTACACAGCAGTTTGATATACACATAACATACACTTCTAATACATTTGTAGCACAAGCATCTTATATAAATCATTTTGATATTCACCAATGACATATAATTATTTACAAATTTCCAGCTAGCTGTGCTGGCAGTATCTCCTTTCGTCACACAGCATAACATGGAAATCAAGCTATTGTGAATTCGCATTAGTCCAGGTCGGCAATGTGCCTCTTTGAAAAGTGCATTTCTATCACGTCATGTGACCACCTGCACCACAGAATTTCAATAGTAAACTATATATATATATATATATATATATATATATATATATATATATATATATATTGAATCACTATGTAATTTTGAAATACTGAAATCCCGAATTTCAGTATTGCGAAATTACATAGCTGAAGACACAAAACACTGAAACCCTAAAACCACGAAATTCAAAATCCCAATGCTACTCTACAGATATAGCACACACAAACACATACACACAACTTCCCCCCAACTCAAATATAATATCCTACACTACAGATAAGCAGGGGTGCAAGCACCCCCAGCACCCCCCATGTGGGGAACTGCACCCCCACCTCCCTACTTATATATAATAACTCCAAGAACGCACAGACACACACACAAGCAACTCACTCCCACAAATTTTACACACCCTCGCACAAACACACACATCACAGTCAAAACACACATGACAGACACTAAAGCCCCTAACCAACAGACATGCACATACATACATACCCAAACTCACATCTTACCATTCACACACCACAACACCAGAAGCACTAATTCCGGTATTTCAAGACTTCGGTATTTTAATTTCGAAATACTGAAATTCGGGATTTCATTATTTTGAAATTAAATAGGGAACCTATATATATATATATATATATATATATATATATATATATATATATATATATATCTCACATTCAGATATTGTGACATGCTTATATTAGTACTCCTGCTATGCATTCCCTTGGCAATTCTATATAACAAACAATATTTGTCCCACCATCAAGAACTATGTGGATCAAGGTGACATCTGATAAACAAAACAGACTATCAAGAAGAAATTTGGACCATGTATAAGGAGAGGTAAGGTGATATAGGTTAACAAAAGGATCCTAATAGCAGAGCTTGGTAGGCCATCTGTAATCTAAGTAGTTAGATTCCACTAAGTTTTATGAAGCATAATGGAGGGATACTGAGCCCACTTTACAATGACAGTCCACATAAAACACATCAATCTGCTATCTCATTTGTACAACTGTGTCATAGAAATGTATGTGGAATGGCCCTGTATAATGTTTAGGATATAAAAACATTTGAAGTAGGAGGAGCTTCAGTTCAAAAGACATGCTTCATTTACTCCATTCAGTGAGAATTTCTTCAGTGAGACTTTGAATAGTGTGAAAGTTAAAAGCTCTAACTGAGGCAGGCATGAACCCTAGCATTATCCCTAAATACTGGGAGTTAACAGCAAAACGGTACTGGTAAATACTAAGGCTAGCAATGGGAAAATCACATCCCAAAAGTGTTGACCAAGGTGAGTTGATTTTATACCTTGACCTGGTCTGTCATTCTTGCAGTATTGACCAAATTGTTGGAAGGGTGGTTTGTATTGAAGGGATCTTTTTAAGTCTCCATCTTTTGAAAGGGTGACTTAAGAATACAAGAACAGGAATTCCTCTCAGGGGTGCAGATCAGAAAAGAGAAATAAAATGGATAATTGAACTGATGAGCCTGATATGTTTCTACCTTAGAAAAGATGTCTCCAGCCAAAGTCTTCAGGCTTTCTTCTTCTCCACCATGACTGGAAACTTCTTCAGCCACCATTATCCCATATAATATTCACTACCTCTGTGGTAGGAGTCATCAGGCCCAACCAACTTTGTGCCTAAATGAAGGACTGGAAATTTCTCTTTGGACAAAGACTTATAGATGCTTCTTTCCTCTTTGCCTGCTTCAGTTTCTGCTTTCAGATCCTATAGGGCTCTCAGGAGCCCTACGCCGTTAGACTAGGAGCATACAATGTTGGCCTATGTAAAGGCCTAGCTTCAATGTGGTATAATCTCAACCACTCTCTGTTTCTTGGTCAGTCTGAGTAGAACACCTTCTTTCCTTTCCGCTGTTCCTCCTGTGGACTCTGCAATGGAGCTGACTATTAGATCTGCAACTGTTCCTTTGAAGCTTTGTAATACTTTGTCATTGGCATTGATGCCTTCGGCATCAGTGGTTGCTTCCACACTGATCTTGGTGTCAGCACCAGGGACCACTAGGACTCATAGACTCAGAGGTGACCATTCAGTAGCAACTCTGACCAAAAGGGGCTGGGCCATTGTTGGCATTGAGGGAGCTGGTGTTCAGCCCTTCAGTGCTAAAATTTTCAGAAATGACTTTTGCTCCAGAACACTGTGACCTGACAGCCTTCTCTGGCATTGCTATGGTGATGTCAGTATTGACACATTTGATGTCAGGTGTTCCTGGCTCAGATGTTTCTGTCAGCTTGTTGACACAAAGGAAGCCACTTCACATTTCTTTGTAAGACCAGACATGAGGTTAGTTTGTTCCTCCATGAGGCACAACTGATGCTGGGCAATTTGGCTACTCATCACTTTTTGTTACCCACAGACACAATAATTCATAAGTTTATGATGCAGAGATCTGGGGTCTCTTCTTCCCAGAAAAGGTGTGATAACTCTTCTCCTAGCCCACTTAGGAAGAAGCAGTGTAAGAGGAAGCACTTTGACTCCCCATCGCAATCTCCCTTCCCAGATACAGGTCTTGATGAAGGAAACAGAAAATATACCCTGGGATTCCACCTGTGTCCATGCTGGACAGGGACATTGGGTCATGATTTGTCTAAACATGGGCTAAACTCTTGACTAGGCTTATAAGGGCCTCAAGGTCAATAGCCTAGTAACCTCCTGTGATCCTAAGATCCTATGAGAGGTTTCAACCAAATATCCTTGGGATGATGTGACCTTTGGTGAGATTCTGAATATGATAACATGAGGGGATTCTGTTCCACTGACTTCCACCTCCTCAGAGCAAGGGAGGAGATGTATAAGTCTTCTCACCCTGTGGCCGGGTTGTGCTACCCACATGTAGCCCAATGTAATAGAGCCCATACCCTGGAGACCTGATAGAGAGAATCTGACCACCAAAGATAGGCAGCAATGGGGTAAAGGACCTCTTGTTGATTCCCTACTGGTCTTTGCTACCACCAAAAGGAATGTTGTCTCAGAGGTTGCTCAGACTATGCATTCCCCAAATAAGGAGTCTAGGTTGATGGATTGACTTGGGAAGTATGTTTACACATCAAGTATCATCTCCATCAGTCCTTGAACTACATGGAGAATATGACGAGGTTTTAGAGAGATTTGGTTTACAAGAATATCAATACGTTGAAGGACTTATTTGTGGGTGATCTGAGGATTTGGTTTAAACCCAAGTGGCCACGATATCATCCACATATCCGCTCATTGTGCACTTGATTAATAATATTACAAATGTTGGAGCTGTAGTGGTGGGTTCCACCTGGTGACAAGGAGACAAGTCTGGCTTCACCTGGCCAACTTTGTGGACCTTTACAAGGCTCCTCTTTAACTCGACAAAATATGAAAGAAAAACTGTTGTAGTGTGAGCAAGATGGCAAAATGCTCACAGCAGTAGGGATGAAGTTTTCAGCACCTCAGAGATACTGTTGGAAAAATGAAAAAGATACCAAAAACTTTTTTTTTTTTAAAATAGCAACTATGCCAGCACTGTCAGTAGTATAACATGAGTTCCTGTGGTAGAGGGGATTTCAAGTTCAACCACCACCCTAGACGCAGACGTTCTCCAAATCACAAGACTAGAGAGAGGCATTTCAAATACCCTGTCAATATGAGTCGTGAAAGGTTGCTCGACTGTCTTATTCTGGAGGCAGCTGGGGGGGAAATCTTTCTCTACACTTCATGACAAGACTGGCCATCATGTCAGACAGGTGGCTAAAGGACTTTATACCCAGAGGCTACTTTATTCAATTTTTTCAGATACCCAAACATATGCCCTCAACCCCCCCCCCCCCCAACAATACTAGCCTGTCAGAGGTTGACAGCAAGGCAGGAAGTAAAATCACTTCTACAGAAGAGAGCCATCTATGAGGTCCCACCAGACCAGAATGGAAAGATGTTCTACTCTAAGTTCTTCTTGGTACCTGAAAAGACTCATGACCTCAGAACCACACTTGATTTAAATTTACCAAACCAGTATATGAAGAAGGTGCCATTCCTGATGGTTATGGTGCAGGCCATCCTGCTATTTTTGTAGACAGGTGACTGGATGTGTTCTTTAGATTTCCAAGATGCGTACCTACACATCAGAATAATGAAGGCATCAAGAATGTTCCTACCTTTCCAGGTGGGCATCAGTCATTATCAGTTCCAAGCCCTCTAATTTGGACCCATCCCAGTTCCTAGAGTGTTCACCAAATGCTCACATACAACTTCTAGGGAAAAGGGTCTTCTCTTACCTGGTTGACTGGCTCACAGCAGCTCCCACTACAGAGTTACTCCAATTAACAAGACAGTACTTACTCCATCTGTGCCTATCTTTGGGGATCATGATCAATTAGCCAAAGTCCCAACTATAAGCCAACACAGTCCATCATTTTCATTGGCTTCCATTTAGACACGGTTACTCAGTTAAAGTACCTTCAGACAGTATGACTTTTATTGTGATTGAAGCAACAAGTCTCTCTTAGAATCCAAGACCTACAATAGGTGAAATCCTAAAAGTGTTGGGCATTATGGCTACATCTATTCAGACAGTTCTTTTTACCAGGTTGAATATAAGAATTCTATAATGGAGAAGCAGAACTCAGTGAGACCAAACACTACAACCTATGACAGACACAGTAAAACTCACAAGTACATGCATAAACAGAATATTATGGTAGACAAAACCACATAATCTGTCAGTGGGGATGCCACTTGTTTGACCCTATAGTTGCTGTAATAACAGACAAGTCCATTTTGGGGTGGGGCATTACCCGCACAGGACAATCCAAGGTACGTGTTTACAAAAAGAGGCCAGATCACGCGTCAATGTGCTGGAGACGATGGCAGTCTTCCTAATATTGAATGCATTCCAGGACTTACACCACCAGGATGCAATTGCCATCCACACAGTCAGTATGTCAGTGGGATGGAACATAAACAAGTAAGGTGAGACACAGAAAGTCAAGACAGGGTAAGCTACTTCTACAAAAAGTGGAGTCCAAAACTCAGTGCTGGGATTACTCCTGTTTGACATCTACTTCTCAGAAGTCCATCCAAATGTCAAGGTTCTTTGACCAAGTCAGTGGATGACTGAAATCAGAGAGCAGTCACTGAATTCCCAAAAGACACTGCTATCCCCTAGAAGGGTGTGTCCCAAACAAATAACTGGGGCCAGAGTCATTGACTAAAGCTACTTGTCAGAATGGGCATTACTGTATCCTGTGGAAAAGTGACTGCACCGGGAGACTAGCACATTGACAGTACATCCCTAAACGACATTGGTACTTCATGATTTGGTAAGATATGAAGACAGTGACTTAGCATTTGGCCAAATGTGTCTACTGTTGTAAGGAGGTACTTCTATATTGCTCAGGGATACCATCTCAGTCAAGAGGTGTCATTGTCCACTGTACTTAGCTGTCATCAGGCTTCTCATTGAGTATAACGCCCTTCTGGTATGTATCATTTCAGACGCATGCAACAAATAGAGCACCCACAGAGGTTCCTCAGAAACAGACTAAAGGGATTAAACCACATGACCAACACGAGCCACATAAAATCCCCATCTCTATATACACTGTCTGTTATAGACTAATAAGAGGTGATCTGTCCCTGCCCTAGAAGACATTCTCTGAACCAGTATTAATGGACTTACTACAGACCCGCAAGTCAGAAATACCTGATCCAGAGACCTCAATGTCTTCCGCAACATAAACAGAACAGCTTGATAGGAAAGGTGGATATACCAGAGGATACCATTACCTGTAATAGACTCCCCTTTCATGTAAAACAAAGATAATCCCTGTCCCTATTTAAAATCTACTAAGATCAGTGGACAAGAATAATGGCATTTAACCCAGGACTCTGTGCTACTAATGGACAGAGGCAGGACATAACTGCCCTATCTTGCAACAATAGCAAGAAACTACGATCCCTCATAAAATCATCTAAGGCCAGTTTTGAAAGAAAAATTGCACAAGACACTAAAGATAATCACAAAGCCTTCTTTAGTTATGTCAGAAACCTGGGAGGCAACTCCCAGATATGCTCTGAGTTAGTGCAAAATGACAAAAATACACTGAGCCCACAGACATTGCCAACATCTTGGCAGAAAGGTTCAGTGCAAACTTCTCCCCCCTTCCCCCCCCAAAAGAGCAGAGTGTAGCCTTCCTGAGATCACAGATGCACATCAAAAAACACAGCACCAATTGGACCAGATGGTGTCCTGGGCTGCATCTTACACGAGCTCCAAGAAGAACTAAACCCTCATATAAAGTCACTGATCAATCTTAGCCTTACTATAGGATATGTACCCAAAGAATGGCGTACAGCAACAGTGGTCCCACTCCACAAAGGTGGTGCCACAACAGACCCCGGAAACTATCGCCCTATAAGCCTGACTAGTCTGGTCTGCAAAGCTATGGAGTGTATCATCATGGAAATCATAAACAAAGACATTGGGAACCTACAGACACTGGATCTTACCCAATTTGGCTTTGTTAAGGGCAGATCTTGCCTCTTGAACCTGGTCGACTTCTTTGAAACAGTTACCAAAGCCATAGATGAAGGGAAGGCAGTCCACACAGCCTACCTGGAACTTGTAAAAGCCTTCGACACAATACCCCACTCGGGCATTATAAATAAGCTCAGCAGCTTAAATGTTAACCCCTATGTCACAAGATGGGTTGCAAACTGGCTCAGGGATAGAACCCACATGGTCAGAATAGCAGGTGCCATGTCAGACTCTAAACCAGTTACAAGTGGCATCCCACAAGGCTCAGTCCTGGGACCTCTCTTGTTCGGTATATATTTCTCTGAGGTACAGGCTAACAGGGGTGGACTATGGCTGACCAAGTTCGCAGATGACTGCAAACTGGGTGCCATAATCGACTCTCCGGCTGACACAAGCATCCTCCAAAAGGGTCTCACAGAGATGGATAACTGGTGCCAGAGCCATGGCCTAAAGCTAAAATGCCAAAAAGTGCATAGTCATCCCCTTTGGGAAAAACAAAATGCCCACAAATTACCACATAGGTGGTAATCCATTACGTACGGAAGAAGTAATTAGGGACTTGGGGATCAAAGTAGATAGCAATGTCTCCTTTGACAATCACGTTGCCAAAGTGGTTTGAAAGACCTTCTATATAGCCCACCTTATCACAAAAGGGTTCACATCTAGATCAAGAGAGGTCATTGTGCCCCTCTACTCATCACTTATCAGGCCCATAATTGAATACAATGCCCCATTTGGGATGTACCTTACCCAACACCTGCACCAACTGGAAAGACCCCAAAAGTACCTCACCAAGAGGATCAAGGGGCTCAAACAGATGCCCTATGCAGTTCAGCTAAAGAAACTCCAGCTCTACTCAGTTGCATACCGCCTACTCAGAGGAGATCTGTGTCTGACATATAAAGCCATGTCCAACCCAGAATTAATGGACATGCTTCACCTCAGGAAATCCAAATCCCTTAGAGAGCTACACGCTCCAGGGACTTGAATCTCAGCACAGAAATAAATAGGACATGCTGGAGGGACAGATTCATATCCCAGAGGCTCCCCTCACTCTGGAACAAAATCCCAATCCATGTTAGGCAGAGAAATCTTGACGAGTGGATGGGAGATCATAAGTTTACCCCTGGGATCAACAATCCACAATGTGTCAGAAGTTCATGGTATGAAAATGAATGAAAGCGCTAAATAAAAGTTATGGAAATATTTGAATATAATGGTTTATGAAAGTCTTTTTGGTGGTTGGCAGACTCCCTTGCAAGTAACATAACACAATGTGATAACACTGCTATGTTTAAAATCATCCTTTTGGGCAATTAACCTAGCATTCATCTATGACCTAATAAGTTTAAGAATGATAATTTTTGTGCACATTTAAACTGTACTACTTAAAAAAGCAATACATTACTCAATCTATTCCAAGAATGTGGACTAAATTGCCTCTTAGTGTATAATACTCAGAAAACTTATCACAGTTTAAGAAAACCTAAACCTTTAGATGGGGCTTGAAGTTTTTAATCCTGAATTTATAAAGTCAGTGTTTTATAGGGCCTCAGACCTAAATACTGGTATTTCATTTAGTCATCATCATCATCTTCTTTCGGCTGTTCCCGTTAGGGGTCGCTACAGTAGATCACCTGTTTCCATTTCTTCCTGTCCTCTGCATCTTGCTCTGTCACACCAACCACCTGCATGTCCTCTCTCACCACATCCATAAACCTTATCTTAGGCCTTCCTATTTTCCTGTTACCTGGTAGCTTCATCCTTAGCATCTTTTTCCCAATATACTCAGCATCCCTCCTCAACACATGTCCAAACCAATGTAATCGTGCCTCTCTGGCTTTGTCTCCAAACCTTCCAACCTGGGCTGACCCTCTGATATACTTATTCCTAATCCTGTCTACCCTCGTCACACCCAGTGCAAATCTTAACATCTTTATTTCTGCCACAACCAGCTCAAACTCCTGCCTTTTTGTCAATGCCACTGTCTCCAACCCATATAACATAGCTGGTCTCACTACCCTCTTGTAGACCTTCCCTTTCACTCTTACAGGTACTCGTCTGTCACAAATCACTCCTGACATTCTTCTCCACCCACTCCATCCTGCCTGTACTCTCTTCTTCACCTCTCTTCCACACTCACCATTACTCTGAACTATTGACCCCAAGTATTCAAACTCATCCACCTTCACCACCTCTACTCCTTGCATCCTCACCATTCCTCTATCCTCCCTCTCATTCACACACATATATTCTGTCTTAATCCTGCTGACCTCCATTCCTCTTCTCTCTAGAGCATATCTACATCTCTCCAGGGTCTCCTCCACCTGTTCCCTCACTACAGATCACAATGTCATCTGCAAACATCATAGTCCACAGGGACTCCTAGCTAGTAGGAAGGACACTCCCAATGGAAAATGTCTTGTCACTGTGTTTGATTAAATATCAAAAAGGCAATGAATGATTAACTTTCAACCCTTTATCAGATATCTAGTAACAAAAGTTCAGAGATAGATGTGCTTTTCCACCAAGAAACATTATGTCACACCAAACACCTGACCACTATATTTAAAGTATTGACCCAAACTGCCTGTTGCAGAAAATATCAGCAACAGACTATGACCCCAAGCTGCAGAATTGCTATAGTTTTTAAGTAACTTAAATAAAACATGCTGTTGTCATCAAATATTGAATGACTAATACTGATTGGCTTTAGGTTTCATTATCAGCAACATGTAATATCAGTTTTCATTATTAAATAACCAGACATTAAGACAGAGCACTGAGCAGAACTGACTAACTATACTGAGTCCATTTGTCCTACTCCATTCTACTTCATTGATCTTGATTAATGGAAAAATCTATCAGTTATATTTGATTCAGACTTTTTTTTTCCTTCTTTATTTTTACTTGAATGAGTTATGCATCTTTTTTAACAGGTAAAGCATGATATAAGCATTCACTATCCAGATACCACAGCATTAACAAGGCTGAAGAATCAGATGCACTTGTCTCTCAGAGGAAAATATTTCCTCTGTTCCAGGAAGGGATAAACACACCTATCACAAAATGGTAATATGGTACAATAAATTTAATAAAGTTATTACAACTGTTCATACATCTCTTGCTGGGGCTACCATCCCTTAAACACTGTAAAACCTGAAATACACTTAATTTTGCAAAGCTCAGACAGCAAGATGTTTAAAAAGCTTTTAATAACCTAGTTATATCATCAAAATGTATTTATTTTATTTTATTTTACATTTGGTTATTGGGAAAGTCCAACTCGACATAAGTCCTTTTTCAGCAGAAGCCCAGGGAAAAATGTTCCAAATGTAACAAAACACATGCAACATAAGTATAATAGAGAACAATTTTACAGGTACAGAAGCATGACATTTTACCTTTTTCATCATTTCCCAGATACAAAACATGATACTTTACATAATACATAAAAACCATAATGGTAATCATCTTTAATTAATAATACTTGTAATTAAGGTGAGTTTAGTGACACTATACTGTTTGAAGGGTGAAACTGCATATGTAATGCTGTTAAGATAGGTTAGGACACACTATACTGTTAGAAAGGTGACACACTTAAGGTTGTATAGTTAAATGGCAAATATTAAGGATGGTGTAGTTGAAATACAGAGAATACTCTGGGGCTTAAGCTTAGGATAAGGGTGAATTGTAGAAAAGAAGAGAAAGAGTTTCAGGCTGAAGGGAAGATAACTGCCTGAAAGGAAGGGAGGAGAGGTAACCATGTGTGACCTGAGGCCTAGGCTGGAGAGTTACAGTTACATATCCAGTTGGCTTGTAAGTGTGATTTTAGGGGTTGTTTAAATTGGGTTAAGGAGGAGATTGCAGTTATGTTAGTGAGCAAAGTGTTCCATTTTTTGGCCATGAAATTTGAGTATAGGGAAGATCCAGAAGAGTTGTTGGGTTTAGTGACTTGAAGGAGAAGTTTGTTATTGGAGCATAGGACCCTAGTACTGGAGTAGGGATGTATTAGGTTTTGTAATGCAGGGGTTTTCTCTGGGTAGTAAAGTATTTTATGGGCTAATATGAGCTAGTTGTAGAGCATAAGTTGGGGGAGTTTGAGACAGTTAAGTCTTTTAGGACTGAGCAGTGGTGTGTTACATGAGGGCTATTTGAAGCAAATTTTGCAATTTTGTTATAGCAGGTTTCAAGTTTAGCAATATCTGATTTTGTAAGATTGGGGAGTATAAGGGAGGCATATAGGACTGTGGACAGGAGGTGTGTTTGTGCAATTTTTGCCTTGGAGCTGTTTGTGAGGAATAGCCTGTTTCTATATAGCCCACTTAGTTTTTTATGTACTTTTTTAATGGTGAGTGAAATGTGATTGTCAGATCTCAAGTTGCAGTCTGTTTCAGCTCCAAGAAGTGGGTGACAGGGGAGTTAGTGGTTTTGTTGCAAGATGTGACAGTGAAAGTGAGTGCATGACTGTTGAGGTTAGTTGGTGGAAATATGCAAAGTTTGGTTTTATTAGGATTTAGTATTAGTTGAGAGTTGGTAAGTCATTCTTCTACAGAGAGGAAAGATGCCTGTGTTTTTAGTTGAAGTTCTTAGAGAGAAGGAGAGGAACAAATTAGTGTTGAATCATCAACGTACTGGATGACTAAAGCATGTAGAGAAGAGGAGTGGAGGTTGGTAATAAAGACAGAAAAGAGTAAAGGACCAAGGATGGAGGCTTGGGGAATGCCTAGTCTAACTGGAAGTAGAGGAGAGAGTTCTTGCTTTCACTGCACTGCCTGTTTGTTAAATAGCTTTAAAACCAGGTGATGGTGGGTCTACTGAGGTTCATTTCAGAGAGGGATGAAATGAGTTTGTTGTGGTTAACCATATCATGCCTTAGAGAGGTCTAGAAAGATAGCGGACACAAAGTTACCATTATTTCTGTGGTTGTTGACTGCATGTATGAATGACATAAGGGCTGTTGTGCTGCTATGGTATGGCTGGAAGCCATGCTGAGTGTTAATGAGTAGGTTGTGGGTAGTAAGGTAATTCATAATTTGTGAGTGAATACACCTTTCCAGTATTTTGGACAGGGGTGAGAGTAAGGCTATGGGCCAATAGTTGATTAGCTCTTTTGAGCTACCCCCTTTATGGAGTGGGATAATGTGAGATACTTTCCAGATGTCTGGGACTTGGTTTTCTGATATGGAGCAGCTGATAAGAATGGATGCTGGGTATGCAATAGTATCAGCGGGTATTTTTAAGAATTCACGTGGGAGTTTGTCAGCAGCTAAAGTGGTGGGCTTTAGTTTCTTGAGGAGTTTTTAATTGTGTCTGTAGGGACAGGATGGAAGGTAAAGCCATTGCTGTTAGTAAGGAGTTCAGAAGGTGGGTTAGAAAAAAGAGGTCTATTAACCCTTAAGTTATCATGCAGACTTTTGACAAACTCACTATAAAAGTCATATGATACAGCAAGGCGTGATTTAACCCCTCTGCTCCAGTATACCTTAGCCAGTAACGTAATTTTTTGTTTTATTTTTAGTATTTCACACAAGTATGGAAAGGTTTATAATGAGTATGAGGCATATCTTGAAGTAAAATTCTACCTTGGACTCATGTCTCCATATTTGCTGTATATGTCTAAGCTGGCACAGAAAGTTGTTTACTGCTTTCACAAAAAATATATTTGACTGAAATGTGGTAGATACATCAGTGAGAAATACCAATAATAAGAATAAGAAAAGGCGTAAGACATTATGTCTAACAGACAGCTATAGCCACCCCAGCAAGAGAGACACCAACAACACACACTGTGGGCAGACCCTAAAAGGATCAGAGTAGCATAATGGAGAGTCTCTGGAATTCAGCAGCTCTACCTTGAATCCAAATCATCACTCTGTCTGTGAGTATAACATTGTACTGAGAGTTTCGTATGTCCTACACAGTACCACACAATGCCAAGGTGCTGAATCCATTGAAGGCCTGCAACACCAAGACTGGTTAATCCATTTCCAAAACATTCCATGGTAAAGAATCTCATTATCTGTTCCTGGCAAAGTCTGTGCTCTGCTGAGGCATTGGAAGACTCATGCAGTCCTCTCAAATCCATCTGTTGTCACGACTCCACCTGGAGGACAACACTGGCACTGCAGGCATTGAGCCTGTTTGCAGTACTAGTGTTGCCACCCAGATGGACCTATAAATCTCAGAGGCGGTGTTACATGGCAGTGCTACCTGTATGAAGGAAGTGAAAATGCATACATGAGAGGTTCAGGGCTATCATGCATGTATTCTCAGCATCCACACAGTGGGATAGGCATGCTGCAGATGTGCCTTCAGGACTTTGATTCATCATTTGTGGTGAAGTGACATGTTTGATCTGTCTCCATAATGAAATGGAAATAACTCACAAACCACACTGCAATGTATTTCCTGATGCCTACTAGTGCAGCCCCATCTGTATGTATGACTGGATATCTCCTGCAGTGTGGTTTCCCACTGTTTACTTGCTGGAGTACCATTTCCTTCATATAGGTGGAGCTGTACCAGCAATCAACAGCCCATTGACTTCACTAGGCTGTCCTGATGCTTCAAGGTTTTAAACTGGTGTGCATCAGTAATGTAAAATACTAAACAGCTGCTAGTCTGATTCCTTCTTTGAAACTGGAAATTAGGCTCTACCAGTCCTCATTGACATATGTGGACTGGGGAAGAAAGAGTCCTTGATTCTGTAATTGCATACAAGGTAAATGCTTGGCATAGTATGTTAACCCATTCTGTTCTATTTTCAGAATCCTTCAGTTTACTAGCAACTTTCAAAAGCACATTGTTAAATAGATATGGTCAACTGCCCCAATTAGAAGACTCCCACCACATTTGAACTATAACAAATAAAGCATACAGCAGGACAGAAACTGCATCTGCTCCTTTCTTATCAGACCAATAATAGAATATAATGCCCACTTTGGTATGTACATGGCTAGGCTTATGGCAGAGCTTGACAGACTGCAGCATTTCTTTCCTAAAAAACAAGTCAAGGGCATGTCTGTCTTTAGTTACTCTGACTGTCTTAAAATGCTCTCACCCTTTTCCATTTCTTATTGACTATTGAGAGGCTATAGCTTCCTTACCTACAGAACCTTGAAAGATCTAGTCGTATGTAACCTCTTACACATTTGTAAAACTGATACCACCTAAACACCTGCTCAGGAGACCTAAACCTCCACCAAAACATAGCCAGGACCAGTTGGCAGGATAGAAAGCTTTCAGCAAGCATACTTCTTTTATGGAATAGACACATCTTAGTGGATAAACAGTGTAGTATCATGACTTTTTTTAAGTATAACCTGGATGTCTGGATGGGCAATTGTAAGAACACCATAGTCTGACATCTTAGGCCTTATGGAAAGAGGAGGAACTAGGTCAAGGTCTAAGTAACTGTGAAGGATGGTTGTGTAGGCTACAAATGGTCAACTGGATATACTGCTTATTATTGGATAACATATATTGCTCAACAAAAAAACTTTAGCCTGAAGGAGTTATCAGCTTTGTAATTTTATCATTTTCAAAAAAATGATGTATTTAAAGGTTAGGACATCATGAATTGTATTTCCCTTTTAATTATAATTTACCCATCTGGTGCCATTTAATTAGTCCCTGGTCTATGTTTTGAGAGAACCTCAGAAATTACAGCCTTTGTAAGTGAATGACATTTTATTTATTTCTTTGTGTTTCTTTTTGCTGTCCATCCCTGAAAAGTGTCACTCAAACACAGAAACCTTTGGGGGAGGTGAAGAGTTATGAGTATTCTATCTACTATATGTATGTTGAGAGAGCTGAAATGGAACCTGCAATCTTTTTAAAAAGTTCCTATGAGAGAGCTGCAATGGAACCTGCAATCTTTTTAAAAAGTTCCTGTATGGTAGGCCTAAGTTTCTCTTGTGTATTTTCTTCAGGGTGACCTTTAATGATAATATTGTCTTTTCTATGGCTGTGACTTCTATGTTCACCTTCATTTTTCCCAGGCTAGCTGTCCCTTCCCATTTTACTCACAGTACTATGCAGATAAGGATGCTTCTGCAGGTTTTATTTGCCATTTGTGAGATGCAATCATATCTATAAATGGTTTCTGGCTACTGTTGCTATTTTTGGATATTTTTAAGCTTTATTGGATACATTTTAAATGTTTTTTCTCAGATGCTTTAATCCTATCTTTTGGTCACTTCCAACCACTCTTCACACTTAATATCATTACTTGGAAGTTTTGCTATATTGTTGCTACATTGCCCCATCTCTCCTGTGATGTTATCCATTTTATTTTATATTTACTTGTTTGCTGTACATTTTTTCTACCCTTTTATGTGCAGTTACATTTTATATTATTTATTGGGCTATAAAAAAGGAAAGCTGGAAATATGACTTCTGAAGTTTTCCCCCTTATTTAGTTAGCTTTAGTTACCTGGATATCTTTTGCTGGTGCTCTGTGCAAACATGTTAATGTCACATATGTTCTCTGTGTCATTTTATTTAAATAAAAGTATGGGTCTAGTAGATCCCCCAGGCAGACCCATTGTTTCTGGGACAGAGTCTTATCTGCAGAATGTGGGGATTCTTCTTGATTCACTTTTAAAGGTATTTTTGTGTAAGGTTCCTACACATATTAAGAACACACAGGAACTTTGGGTTGTTGTTGTAAAGGATTTGGTATGGCAAGAGGATTATTATTGGGCTACTACTGATGTGAATTCATTATACACTAACATTAATCTGAAGTGGAGGTTGGAGGCTGTTTATATTATTATGGGTGAGGGCCCTTATACTAGGTTTATTTGCAGTATATTGTAGTCTTGCTTGATGGATAATTACTTTAATTTCAAGGACAATTTTTTTATTTGCATAGGAAGGGAACAGAGATGCCCCCCCCCCCCCATGCACCTATGTATGCTATTATTTATATAGGTTATTTTGACAAGGAATTTATGTATGGCACAACATTTTTTTCTGAGCATGTTGTGTTATTTAAATTTGATATAGATGATTTGTTTTTGATATATAGGGGGACCATTCACTGTTTGTTCAATTCATGGATATGCTGAACACTAATGAACATGGATTGAAATTTTCTTTTGTTCATCATAAATCTTCCATACAATTTTTGGATGTGGAATTTTATATGGATGGGAAATATTATGTTCAGTACAGACCATACAGAAAACCTACTGCTGTCAACAGTTTTTTACATGCTGACAGCATGCATCCACCCCATCTTATTGAGTCCCTTTATTTTGGGGAATTTGAGTATATCTCCCAAAATACTTCTGATGAAAGAGTAAGGGAGACATTATTACAGGATGTCAATGATAGGTTTTTGGTAAAAGGATACAAGTAGGAAGTGTTGGACCAAGCTAAGGGAAAACTTAATGCTAAGATGAAGGTTAATCACTCTGTAAGGAGTACTGGTTTGGGGAAGGAGGATTCTGACAAATTAGATGGCAGAAAAGATATTTATGTTGTCAGAAAACATTCTCCTTTTTCCCAATATAATGAAACAGGTGGGTTTGAATTTATGGCATTTAGTTTATTTAGATGAGTTGGTAGGACATCTTTTTCCAAGGTGGATAACATTTTCCTATGGCAGATTTTTGAATTTAAAGGAATTGTTGAATCTAGACCACTTCAGGAACCATTGGGTTCATTTTATTGTGGTCACTGCAAAGTCTGCTTTTGGAATAGAAATCTTTCTGGGACATTGATTAATGGGAGAAAATCTGTTTTAAAGGGTAGGTTCCATTACTGTTCTTGTGGTGTAGTTTATATTGTTGGCTGCAGGTGTAGTGATACCAGATGGTATGTGGGACAAACTAAAAGACTGGGGAAAGTGTGAATTTTGGAGCATTTGGGTAATATACAGAATAAAAACATGAAAAGTCCTATAGCAGAACATTTTCACACTGTGTATGCTAGGAGAGATCATAGGGTTTTTTTTAGCATTTTGGCACAGCCTACTTTACACAAGGGGGTGATTTTGTTAAAAAGCTTAAGGAATTGGAGAGCAAATTTATGTTGAACTATAGAACTCTTTTCCCTAGGGGGTCTCAATTTGGAAGTTAATTTAAATTAAATTAAATTATATTTATATTGAATTATATACACCAGGCTTTTGCGTATCTAATAATAATTTAATAAAAATAATATATGTACTGGTTTTCATATTATTTTATTTAATAATGTGTATGTACTGTTCCTGGAACTAAGCACTTTAAAAGTTAATTGTTTAATTGATGGTTTTATTAATGGGGGTCATTTGTATGTATAAAAGGTTTGTGTTGTTAATAGGAAGTATCCACTGAAGGCGAATGGCCGAGGTACCAGATCGTTTGTTACTACAATAAACTTCTTCGCTTGGATTTTTGTTTTTTGTTATTTTGCTTTTTTTTATATTATTCGTATTTTAATATGTCAGTTTATTTAGACTTGGATTGAACTGTATTGTTTTGAACACTGGCCTCTTTCAGCTTATAAAAAATGCATTAGTTACCCACTTCTGTTTTTTTTTTTTTTTTTTTGTAAGTTTAGTTCTGGGTTCGACTGCCAAACTTCAACACTTCCTTGGAGTTAACTCTTCTTGATTTTTAAATTCCATAGTTGATAGTTTTGACTCAGCCTACATTTTAATAAGAAAATACAGAAGCAATGGTACAGGCGCTATAAAAAATGGATAAATATATTTGTGTAAGCCTACTCAGTTCTCACATTACCTGGATTGTGTATCTAGTGGAGAAGGTGGAAATGGCAACAGTATGCTTTGATGGCTGCAGATTTTTCTACTTCTACTATAAACTAAAATGTAAGGTGGAAGACAGTTGAGCTGCTTTTAGATACAGTATTACAGAGGAATAACTCTCAGTGATTGGCATTGAACAAGTACTGAGTTCCAAAACAAATTATGCTCAGGGCAAAGTGATGTGTGAACTGAAAAGATGGCATACATGCTCCCTTAGGTGAAATATACAAAGGAAGAAGCATGCAGTCTTTTATTGGTAGTCTCAGTGCTTCCTCTTGATGATAAAAAATGGTGTATCTATTGCTGCAATCTATAGATGAAGTATAGATTGGGGGACTGTATCACAAAATTATGGCATGTCATATACCCTGTCCTACTTTGGGTATACTAAAGTCACCAACATTTAAGTCAAAGAGTATCCTTGGGGAATTTATTGTATGCGCTGTTGTATTCATAATGAATATACAGGTGTTCCCCAGCAGCATTGTGTGACTATCGGCATTTGTGTCTTTAATTTTTCTGCATAAACCGCATCCACATCAGTTGTAATGTGTCCATATAAGGTGTCAGGGCCTTCACCCACACTTTTCCACTGATAAACATGCAGGCATATTATGTACAGCTCATGTAATGCTGTGGAGCTGCAAGGCTATCTAACAGTTCCACTATGCTGCATGTGATTCATACCCAAGGTTTTATTTGGAGTTGATATACAGCTTGAAGTCCAGTTGTAGCATAGGCACAACTGTAGTGTGACTGTACTGTCTCATGGATGTACCACTACATCACATCAGTATTACCACTTGTATCCTGAGTACAGCTATAGTGTGACTGCACTGTGTCACAGATGTACCACTACATCACATCAGTATTACCATTTGTATCCTGAGTACAGCTATAGTGTGACTGCACTGTGTCACAGATGTACCACTACATCACATCAGTATTACCACTTGTATCCTGAGTACAGCTATAGTGTGACTGCACTGTGTCACAGATGTACCACTACATCACATCAGTATTACCACTTGTATCCTGAGTACAGCTATAGTGTGACTGTACTGTGGCACAGATGTACCACTGCATCACATCAGTATTACCACTTGTAACCTGAGTACAGCTATAGTGTGACTGCACTGTGTCAAAGACGTACCACTACATCACATCAGTATTACCACTTGTATCCTGAGTACAGCTATAGTGTGACTGCACTGTCTCATTGATGTACCACTACATCACATCAGTATTACCACTTGTATCCTGAGTACAGCTATAGTGTGACTGCACTGTGTCATGGATGTACCACTACATCACATCAGTATTACCACTTGTATCCTGTGTACAGCTATAGTGTGACTGCACTGTGTCACAGATGTACCACTACATCACATCAGTATTACCACTTGTATCCTGAGTACAGCTATAGTGTGACTGCACTGTGTCACAGATGTACCACTACATCATATCAGTATTACCACTTGTATCCTGAGTACAGCTATACTGTGACTGCACTGTGTCACAGATGTACCACTACATCACATCAGTATTACCACTTGCATCCTGAGTACAGCTATACTGTGACTGCACTGTGTCACAGATGTACCACTACATCACATCAGTATTATCACTTGTATCCTGAGTACAGCTATAGTGTGACTGCACTGTGTCACAGATGTACCACTACATCACATCAGTATTACCACTTGTATCCTGAGTACAGCTATAGTGTGACTGCACTGTGTCACAGATGTACCACTACATCACATCAGTATTACCACTTGTATCCTGAGTACAGCTATAGTGTGACTGCACTGTGCCACAGATGTACCACTACATCACATCAGCATTACCACTTGTATCCTGAGTACAGTTATAGTGTGACTTCACTGTGTCACAGATGTACCACTACATCACATCAGTATTACCACTTGTATCCTGAGTACAACTATAGTGTGACTGCACTGTGTCACAGATGTACCACTACATCACATCAGTATTACCACTTGTATCCTGAGTACAGCTATAGTGTGACTGCACTGTGTCATGGATGTACCACTAAATCACATCAGTATTACCACTTGTATCCTGAGTACAGCTATAGTGTGACTGCACTGTGTCACAGATGTACCACTACATCGCATCAGTATTACCACTTGTATCCTGAGTACAGCTATAGTGTGACTGCACTGTGTCATGGATGTACCACTACATCACATCAGTATTACCACTTGTATCCTGAGTACAGCTATAGTGTGACTGTACTGTCTCATGGATGTACCACTACATCACATCAGTATTACCACTTGCATCCTGAGTACAGCTATAGTGTGACTGCACTGTGTCATGGATGTACCACTACATCACATCAGTATTACCACTTGTATCCTGAGTACAGCTATAGTGTGACTGCACTGTGTCACAGATGTACCACTACGTCACATCAGTATTACCACTTGTATCCTGAGTACAGATATAGTGTGAATGCACTGTGTCACAGATGTACCACTACATCACATCAGTATTACCACTTGTATCCTGAGTACAGCTATAGTGTGACTGCACTGTGTCATGGATGTACCACTACATCACATCAGTATTACCACTTGATACTTTGCATAAACACATATGGATGTATGTCAGGATTTCATTGCAGTATAACATTTTCACTGGCAATGTCAGAGGGACAATGATCATGTGGCATATATGTTGAGGTTTGGTATGTACTTATGCAGTGTGCTCCATGCATCATTTGTTATGTGTACAATATTACAGTGACAGCTTCCTCAAACATGGAGACTTGATTAGGCACTGCTATAATTTCTGTGCACATGAGCATAGTTGGTGCATTGCCACCAGCCTCACATACTGCTATACCATTCATTATAACAATTCCTTGATCACTGACACTAGACTTTACACTGCTGTACTTTCTGTACACATGGACATAGTTGATGCATTGCCATCAGTCTCAGATACTGATGTGCCATTCATTATAATCAATCACTTCTTAATTCACTCATCAATTCCACATGCTTCGGACAATATCCATTGCTATTACATGTGACAGATACATGCAATATTCAGCTGTGTGCAGGGAATCCTCTCATAATAGCGTGGTTTGTGTATGTGTTGTTATCCATATGGGCAATGCCTATGTCAGCCAGGGATGCTTTAGCCAAATGTATCACATTTGGACGAGCTCCCACACATCTGGTAGGCTATATAGACCTATTCTATACGATGCATACCCATTAGAATTTGGCAGTGCAGATTTCCCTTCAAGGTGTTCTATTAGATGCTTGTGTGATATATCTTTCTGTGTTGTGCCCAGTAAAAACACAGCTCAGGGACAACACTGATGGCATGTGTTTGATTGTTGCTGACAGGGGTGGCTTTATGTGTTATGCAAACCTCTGAACTCTCCAGAATTGCTCCAATTTTAAATCCAGGTTTAACACTGTCTCTCTTAACCCTTCCAAAAAGTGGCCACTTTTGGGGAAGGGGTGGTAAATTCACCTTATAGAATAATGACAATCATTATAGTTGTACACATCTGTTCCTGCAGAAAATGTACAAGATGTTAAACTCACATGTTGTGTCAGTGGTGCATATTAATGGGGGTAATATATTAAGTGTCCATGATTAAGTGTCCATGATTGTGCCTGTTTCTTTCTACATTTGCCCAAGAGTCTGTTGCTATGTCTACCTGATTGTTTGAGAGCTATGGTGGCATGTTAGTCATATTACAGCATGTCATTTATCAGATCTTCAGACTATGCACATGCCCCCTATTGTATACACCGTCCTTGCCAAGTGTCCTCTCCAGTGAGCATGCCAGTGATATGTATATCACAGCCATTTACCTCCACTGACAGTTAGCCTTCTGTGACTGTCACATAAATACTATCAAGTGTGTTTATATCATATTATAATCATGCAGGAGGTATAAACAACAGTACATACTGTGCTATCTACATATGTGCTTAATGTCATACTACTGACTTGTCTTGAAGTGTACATACACTTAGCAATCCTAATAGTATTTTGAATCCCCAGGACTGTTTTTTTATTTGTTTGTTTGTTTTTTCTTTTTTTGATTTTTTTTTGTCTTCGGGGTCAGACAAATCTAAAATAGATTTAAGAAGAACTATCTTAGATTGATTGAGATATGGATCTAAAGAGTTCATGCTCAAAGTACATTGACAGACTTTCAAAAAGTTTAGAAATGTTACCATAAGAAGTATAGAAGCAATACTGTAAAATTAAAAAAATGTATTACAAACAACACATTCTTTGGAGTCCAGCATTAATAATACAGTTTTTACTATTTTGACCGCATGTATTATTAAAGTCGGACTCCAAAGAATCCATTGTTTGTGATACATTTTTTATTTTTTTGTTTGTGACTTAGTTGACTTTTTTTCAGCATTTGCTGTTACTATTATTGTAAAATTATCAGGGCCCAGTGATTTGTAGAGTTTGAGAACTAATAGCTGAGATAATTTCTTTTAATGATAAAAGTTTTAGCAGAATCTTGACCGTATGCAAGCAATAATGCCCAGGATAATGGATGTTATCATGCAGTAAGCACCCATCAAGGGGGTGCTGAGAGGCTCAATTCCACAGACAGAGGGGTTGCCACTCCCAGAAGGCCATTATTTCCCTGAAAGCATGCACGCTGGAGGGCATTATTGCACTTAGACAATGGTGAATCTGTTACATTTTTTTCTGTTTTTTATTATTTATGCATTTTTAAATATATATTTATGATGGAAAATGGTTCTTCCACCTAATCTTTTACATCTATGTAATTGTTGTTGGAGGAAGCATTTTACATTCAAAATAAAAGTTCTGCAAATGTTCCCTGTCTATAGACACACGTACATGTGCAAGCATGCATATTCAGATATTCAGAAGCACAGACACACATGCATATATATATATATATATATATATATCTATATATATATATATATATATATATATATATATGTATATATCTATATCTATATATATATATATATATATATATATATATATATATATATATATAAACAAACATGCACATGTATGTACATGGAACAAACACATGCACACATACTCCTGCATACATCTGTTACTTTTTTCTTTTTATTCTAGGCTCGCTAAACAGTGAGTAGAAAAAATGGTGTCTGCCTGCTTTCTTTTGTCCGAGCTTCATGGCAGCTTAATATGCTGCAGTAAAGTAGCAGATTTGTTTTTCTTTGTAATGTTCTGTGGGAGTGACTGCTACAAAGGGAAAGAGTGACATTACACAGCGCAACATAGAGCAGATACTTAGTAAGATATGTCAGATCATATCTTAATTTGTACCTATTTCCACTTCACTCAGCTGCCCTGCCCCATACTAACTCATAAAACGGTTCTAATTAGGCATTATGCATGATAGCAGCACTAGGATTATTACCATAATATATACATAAAGGCATCTAATGTAGTGTGAGCTCCCATTGGTAGAAACGTGAAAGGGCAAGTGTATGGAAGTGACTTGTTGTGTAGCATGTTTCCCTCAAAACGGAGAACACTGCTGCAAGTAGGTTTTTGTTTCTACCATGTAAACATTTTTTTTTTTTTCACCAAAGTGTTGAAATTGCTACTCAAATCTGTTAGCTGAGCATCACAAGAGAGGGGTAAAATGGTTGAGATCAGAAGGACTGCATCACCTGTAGATATGCAGTCCTAGCTCTGTAAGTTACTCCACTGGGACCAGTCCATACACACTTGGTGTAGTGTTTTTGAATTGCATAAGGTCATGGGGTGGAATAGCGTTTTCTGTGCATGAAGTACTGAAGCTACACAATGGGGTAAGACCGCATACATGGTCATATCCTGTTGGGTATTATCTTTATGAATTATGCAGAGCTTTGATGTTCGGTTTTACTCTATACCAGGAGTCCTGCATTTCCATTGCTGCTTAATCAATTAGGAGTGGAATGTGTAAAGCAGGAAAAGAGATGTACACCTGAACATATCAATGGGGCAACCCTGTGTTAAAAGTCATGAGATGATGAATTAATTCCTTTGTACATTTCCCTGTAATCTGTAGCTCTAAAACATTCTTCTGAAGCTATAGTGATTTAAATGGTAATAATTACCCAACAGAATGTTGTAGAAAACCATGCCAAAACAGAGGGCAAGTTTATTTTCTCAGCTTCATCATCCTGTGGGTGAGATCGATGAATTTGAGAAGGGGAACATGAACAATGCTCATGATTTAGTCTATGTAGGAGTTAGGCCTTCATTGGTGCAGACAGGAGAACAACCTGAGAGCAACTTTGTCTATAACCTTTGCCAAGGGTCTTAGGAAAGAGATGTGCTTACATTTACTCTTGGATTCAACAGATTGAGATTTGTGTCCAAATGCAATTAAATATCTTGTCCAAAACAGATGAACATTCTGTTAAAGGTTTTCATATTATCTAGGTAAAGCAATGAAGCTTGGAAAAATGTTTCCGCAAATGAATGTTTGTTAAACTTACCTTTTGAGATAAAGATTTCTAACAATCCATTTCCCCCTCAGCTTTTATCTAGAAGTGGGAAGTAGATCATCTTCTGCTTGCAGGCTTATAGCGAAACAGTCAAAGTAGTGTGTTGGTGGGGTGGTGAGGGGTGATCGAAAGGACAGAAGCAGCTGAGGAACATTCTACTGAGAGCTAGGTAGGAGTGGATAGCAGTGTGTGCTAAGTCTAATTGTTATAATTAAGCAAAAAGACAATGAAGGACAAAGAACAAATTGTAGATGTGGAATTAAGGACATCTGAAAGGAATTCTGGATCTGTGTAGCACTTTATTTTTATCAATGTGAATGTGTAAGAAATACCTGTTTCTCACAGCATGGCCATGTTACCAGTAACTCTGTGTGGTTTCCAAAGCACAGTAGAAGTTGCATAACCAACATATATGTGTGTGTGTATGTGTGCCTATGTGTGCGTGTGCATGTGCGTGTGCGTGTGCGTGTGTGTGTGTGTGTGTGTGTGTGTGTGTGTGTGTGTGTGTGTGTGTGTGTACATAATCTTTTCTTCCCCATGGTATCTGAGTATCATTTTAATTATACAGTTAGCTTTAAAAATATATTTTAGAAAAAATACAATTTAGGGTAGCAGATCTATTTGCTGCTTATTTAAGAGACAGTTTTCTTATTTGTTCATAAGTTCAAAGGAAAGCACTAGGCTAGCTGCCTTTGCAGGCTATTTCATACCTAGCCAGTTTCTTTTTTTGTGCCGAAATTAACCCATTCGGTTTATAGCCTTACCCATCCCATGGTCTATAATTATATATTACCCCTAAAGGAAATAACTGGGATCATACCATAGATAATTTGAGGGGACCTATGCATGGGATAAAGCATTTAAGAGCTGTGCATTAGTAGTATAAGGGGCAGTCCTGGGTTACATTTTATGTTTTCCATCCATAGATCCAAGTTGTGCTTAAATAGGGACAGGGATGAATTTTGTTTTATGTGGATGTAGAGTCGGTTCCAGAGCAGTGGTATCGTCTGCGATATACATTTGTCCCTTCAAACATTTCTGTTGATGTTTCAGAAGACATTTAGATCTCTAGACCAATTATTTCTGATGTCATTTGTCTTTCTGATGTGCAGTAAATCCATCAGTATTGGGTCGGAGGATGCCTTGTATGCCAGACACAGATCACCACTTAGAAGTCTGTAGGATGCTAAGTGTAGTGACAGAGCTTTAAGGAAGTCCACAGAGGGTATGTTATTTACACCTTTTATCCTTTTAATAAGGTACATGCATGGAAATTCCAATTTTTGCATGTGTCAGAAAGATACATTTTAAAGGAGGCATTGTACTCAATGACTGGAAAATGAGAGCTGAGTTAAGGGGGGCAGAGACATCCCTAGATCTCTACACAGTCCCTTTTCTTAGACACTGGGCAATAGAGAAGGACTTTCTTACAACAATGGACACATGTTGGTCCAAAGTTACGTTCCCAAATACTGAATGATGGGGTCAAGTCTTGGTGGCATATTGTTAGTGTGTCAGTGTGATAGTTCCCTGGGGTAGATGACTTCACAAAGGATATGGTAATACAATTTTTGTTCTCAGTTTCAGTCCATGACTTTGGCACCAGTTATTTATTTTGGGACAAACCTTCCTGCAGGATGGCCAAGTCATTTTGTGCTTCAATGTCTGCTGTAGCCTGCAGTCATCTGCAAACATAGTCAGTCCGCACCATTTGGTATTGGAATTTACTTCAGAAAAGTACTTGCCAAACATGAGAGGTCCCAGCACAGCGCCCTGGGGACTCCACTGGTGGCTGGTTTCTTTCATGCCAAATATGAGAGCTTCTAGAACAGCGCCCTGGGGGACTCCACTAGTGACTGGTCTCTTTGTGGAGGTAACTTCCCCTATTTTGATTTTCTGCATTCTATTTGTGAAACGTGGTAATTCTGGGAGTGAAATAGGGGTTTATTTTTAGTTTATATAGTTTTTGACTATGCCTGAATGGGGAATTGTGTCTGTGATGTGTACAATTTTGTCTTCATCCATTGTTTGATGAGCTTTTCAAAAAAATCCCCCAGGCTGAGGAAGCATGACCTGCCCTTGTTAAATCTAAACATAGATGGGTTCACTGTTTGGAGGGTTCCAGTGGCCTGATTCATAGCTATCAGCCTTTTAGTACCAAAAATCTGGACAAAGACAAAAATAATAGGGAAATAATGCCCCAAAAATTGGGACACATTTTAAATACTGCTCTTATAAACTTATCAAGTAGCTAGAATTAAAGGTCTTGTGTTACCATGCATTTTCTGAAGGATATGATATCTGAAACTCAAATACCTGTCATTATTTAATGAATTTATTCCTCACTGATTTGTCACAAAAGTCCAGAAAACCACAAATTTTATGAGGAAGAAACCAAAAATAAAAGGCAAAAATGTGGACATTCTTTGAAAATCTGGACAGCTGAGAGGTATGGCCTGATTGATTAGTTCCATGATAAGTCTTTCCATGGCTTTGCATGTGAGGTTGGTCAGACTTATGGTTCTGTAACAGCCTGCGTCTGTGAAAGGTCTTCTTTTATGCATTTTTTTTGACATTGTGTACGAGATATGGTTCTCGATGCTGCAGGCAATCATGGTAGTGGTCTTAATCTTCTGTTTTCATGAGGATTGATTGAGCTGTTGGTGACATATTTAATGTTACTTTCTGTTAATGTTCTTATTTCTGTAGCAGCGGTGCTCTAGAGACTTAGCATGTTTTAAAATGAATGGATTACAATGGGGTGAGTGAATATTAACAATACAGACAGTGAGTGATTGTTGTGTCATTCACATACTTTTAGTAATTATTAATGTAAAGCACATTGACTGTGTGCTTTTTACAAAGTTTTGTGGGTTGCAGTGCAGGTTAATCTCTGAGTAGGACAGAAGGGTGGGGTTTGCTTTGTGATCATTTTGTGAATTTTATTTTAGTTTATGTTCATAGGTGTGTACTAGGCTAATGGCCCTGGAGCCTTTACAAGCTTAGCCCATAGAAGTGCCCTGGCATCGTGCCACCCTACATCAGTTCCCAGTGCCTCTATCAGGTAGAGCTACCAGAGTGATCCCGAGGGTGAACTTTCTATTTCCCATTCACTCAAGATTTCTCTTGAAGGGGTTCCTATCAGATAATCAAACTTTTCCAAGTTCGAACCTCATATGGTCAAGACCATAAGTTCGAATATGCAGACATTTGAGTGTTTCAATGGAAATCTCCGTAAGGGAAAGTTTACATTTTGTTCAATGTAGTGCAATCTCAGAGTTGGTATAGTTAAGTAGTGGGGGGGTGGGGTGCAGGGGGTCTTGCCCCCCTGCTTACAACAGTTTATTTTGTTTTCCTTTCTTTTTTTTTTTGTTTTTTTATCCATAGTCAAAGTTTTTTAACTTCGAACAGGATGGTTTGAACATTCTGTGTTCAAAGTTATTAAACTTCAACTATGTGATATAGACCCCACTTGAAGAGGGCCAGTGAGCTACTCTGCTTGACATGTATGGGAAGTCTATTCCAAAGCATGGGCAGTCTGAGTTAAGAACCTGTCCCTCCAGCATGTTCTGTTGATTGTGGTAATGAGGTTGAGGTCTCTGGAGCGTGTGGTGCAGAAGGATTGGGATTTCTTTAGATGTAGCATTTCTAACAGAGCTGGGTCAGGCATGGCTTTGTAAGTTAAGCAGAGACTGTCTCTTAGTAGACTATATAGGTTCATAGGTTCGTACTAGGCTATCTGCCCTAGAGCATTTATAAGCCTAGCCAGAGTGTGTGTGGCTTTCACCACCCCTTAGGATGAGAATACTATGCCCTTTTAAGGTTTAGTTTACTGTGCCTCTGTCTAGTAGTGACACAGAGATGACCCCGGGGGTAAACCTACGATCTCCCATCCACTCGTCATGATTTATCTTGAATAGAGTTAGTGAGGGGCTCTGCCTAACATGGATTGGGATTCTGTTCCAGAGTGTAGGGAGCCTCTGGGTTATGAATCTGTCCCTTCAGCACGTCCTATTTATTTCTGTGTTGAGGTTTAAGTCTCTTGCTCTCGTGGCTCTGATGGATTTGGATTTTCTGAGGTGGAGCATGTCCATTAATTCCGGATTGGACATGGCCTTGTACGTCAGGCACAGATCACCTCTGAGTAGGCGGTATGCGACTGAATAGAGCTGGAGTTTTTCTGTCGGGCAGCATATGACATATGTTTAAGACCCTTTATCCTCTTGGTGAGGAACTTTTGGGGTCTTTCCAACTGCTGCAGGTGTCGGGAAAGATACTTCCCAAATGGGGCATTGTACTCAATCATTGGCCTGATAAGAGAAGAGTACAGGGGCACAATGACCTCTCTTGATCTAGATGTGAAACCCTTCATGATAATGTGGGCAATATAGAAGGTCTTCCTAACCACTTTGGCAATGTGAGTGTCAAATGAGAGGTTACTGTCAACCTGGGTCCCTAGGTCCCTGATTACCTCTTCCATACTTAATGGATTACCACCTATGTGGCAATTTGTGGGTACCTTGTTTTTCCCAAAGGGTATGACTATACATTTTTTGGCGTTCAGCTTAAGGCCATGGCTCTGGCACCAATTATCCGTTTCTATGAGGCCTCTCTGAAGGATGTTTGTGTCCGCTGGAGTATCAATTATGGCGCCCAGTTTGCAGTCATCTGCGAACTTTGTCAGCCACAATCCTCCTATGTTTGCCTGTACCTCGGAAAAATAAATGCCGAACAAGAGGGGTCCCAGGACTGAGCCCTGTGGGACACCGCTTGTGACTGGCTTAGAGTCTGACATAGCTCCAGCAACTCTGACCCTGTGGGTTCTGTCCTTGAGCCAGTTTGCAACCCATCTTGTGACATATGGGTTTACATTTAAGCTGGTGAGTTTGTCTATGATGCCCGAGTGGGGTATTGTGTCAAGGCTTTTGCAAGGTCAAGGTAGGCTGTGTGAACTGCCTTACCATCATCAATGGCCTTAGTGACTGTTTCAAAAAGTTGACCAAGTTCAAAAGGCAGGATCTGCCCTTGACAAAGCCAAATTGGGTAGGATCCAATGTCTGTAGGTCCCCAATGTCTTTGTTTATGAGTTCCATAATGATCCTCTCCATAGCTTTGCAGACCAGGCTCGTCAAGCTTATGGGGCGGTAATTTCCAGGGTCCGTGAAGCACCGCCTTTGTGAAGTGGGACCACTGTTGCCGTCGCCACTCTTTGGGTACATATCCTGTAGTAAGGCTAAGATTAAACAGCAGCCTTATGTGTGGGTTTAGTTCCTCTTGGAGTTCATGTAGCACACAGCCCGGGACACCGTCCGGTCCCATTGATGCTGTGTTTTTAGCTTTAGAGAGGGCGGCTCTCACCTGGGCATCTGAGATGTTAGAGAGGCTACACTCTGCTGGGATAGTTATTTCTCCTTTTGGGGGAGGGGAGGAGAAATTTGCACTGAACCTGTCTGCCAGAATGTTGGCAATGTCAGTGGGTTCAGTGTATTTTGTTTCATTTTGGACTAACTCTGAGCATATTTGGGAGTTTCCACCCAGGTTTCTAACATAGCTAAAGAAGGCCTTGTGATTGTCTTTTGTGTCTTTTGCGATTTTTCTCTCAAAGTTGGCCTTGGATGATTTTATGAGTGATCGTAGTTTTTTGCTAGTACTGATCAGAGATGCCTTCCCTTTTAGGGATTTTGCTCTGTCATGTAGTAGCTTCCTCCTCCTGTTGTAAAGTTTGTTTATGGCTGGGGTCCACCAGACCGGGCGCCTGCCTTTGGGGGAATGGGTCTTAGTTTTATTTGGGATTGCATGATCCATGCATTCTTGAAGGTGCCCGTAGAAGGCATTTGCAAAGGATTCAGCAGTGTGGGTTGTGGTTTCCACTGGCCCAGGGTCCTTGAAGGATACCACTTCAGTCTTAAGAAGTGTGAAGTTGGCTTTTGAGAAGTTCTTCACTGTGGTCTTTTGTGCAGTGGGTGGGGGCGGGATGTGGATTTCCAGTGAGATTAATTTATGGTCTGATCTTACCAAAGAGGGATATACTTCTGGTGTGGAGCATTTTGTCCCCATGTTTGTGATGATCAGGTCTAGTATATTGTCTCCTCTTGTGGGAATGGTGACTAGTTGTTCCATTGAATTTGAGTTTATGAATTCTAGGAACCTTTGGGCTAGGGTGTTGGGGCTTGAGTAATGTTCTCAGTCTATGTTTGGGTAGTTGAAGTCTCCCAATATGATGGTATTTGGAGAGACATTCATACTCTCCAGTGTCTTCAGGAAGGCTGTGTGGGGTTCCTGAGTTTGAGCGGGTGGTCTGTAGCATGCTACAAACTGTAAGGCAGTCTTGCCTATGGTTAGTTGCACCTGGATGGTCTCCGATGCTTCGTGCGTTGCCACTAACCTGGAGGTGTGGGTATCTTTGATGAATATGGATACTCCCCTCCTTTTGTGGTTCGGTCCAAGTTTTGGGGCCGGAAAGCATGATATGAGGTAAAACCTGATAGTGCTGGGGTGCTCTCAGGAGCCTTGAACCAGGTTTCAGTCACTGCACAGACATCGATGTTCTCCATACTGAGGAGGGCTTGAGGCGTGCATCTTGAGGTTTAGACTTCTGGCATTGAGCAGCATTACCCTTAGTTTTTTTACACTTGTGTTTTCTAGGGAGGTAGGTTTGTCATTTGAGCCTTGCCTAAAAAAGGCACTATGGGAGTGGCAAGAGCCTTGGCCAATATCCAGAAGCCCAGGGGTGACAGGTGCAAGCCATCCCTTGCGAAGCAGCGTGGCTTGTCAAGCATGTCATCCCAAGCAGACAGACATTGGATCCCCTTAGAATGACACCAGTAATTAAGCCAATTGTTAAAACTGATCATTTTGTCTTTGTACTGTGGCATCATTCTTGGTGAGGGTAAGAAGGTATGAGACAGAGAATAGCGTTTTTTGAGTCTGTCCATGTAGGACATGTGTTTAAGGCCTAGGATCCTCTTCATGGGGTACTTTTGTGGCCTTTCGCACTGTTGCATGTGTCTAGTGAGGTACATGCCAAAAAAGGGCATTATACTCAATGATTGGCCTAATGAGGGAAGAGTAGAGAGAGATTATGACCTCTTTCTTCCTGGATGCAAAACCCTTGGTAATGAGATTTGCCACATAGGAGGACTTTCTAATCACAGTGGCAATGTGGTGATCAAAGGAGAGGTTGCTGTCAACTTGTGTCCCCAGATCTCTTATAATGCCTTCAGTGTTCAGTGGACCCCCATCAATGTGGTAATTAGTGGAAACTGAGTTTTTCCCAAATGGGATGACGACGCATTTTTTTGGCATTAAGCTTAAGGCCATGGTTTTGACACCAGTCATTGGTCTCAGTGAGGCCTTTCTGTAGGATGTCTACATCACTTGGGGAGTTAATAATGGCTCCCAGCTTGCAGTTGTCTGTGAACTTGGTCAGCCAGAGTCCCTCCATGTTGGCCTAGACTTGTGAGAAGTAGATGTCAAACAGGAGAAGACCCAGGAAGGATCCCTGTGGGACTCCACTAGTGACTGGTTAGTAGTCTGAGTTGCAGTCTGCTACTTTCAGACTATGGGTTCTATTTGTGAGCCAATTTGAAACCCACCTAGTGATATAGGGGTTGATCCCTAGTTTGCTGAGTTTATCAATAATTCCTGAGTGGGGTATGGTATCAAAGGCCTTGGCCAGATCGAGGTAGGCTATATTAACTGCCTTGCCCTCATCCACAGCTCTGGTGACTGACTCATAAATGTCAACCAGGTTGAGCAGGCATGATCTACCTTTCACAAAACCAAGTTGCATGGGATCTAGGGTTTGTAGATTCCCTAAACCCTTGTTAATTAGGTCCATGATGATGCACTCCATAGCCTTACATATCAGACTCATCAGGCTAATGGGGCGATAATTCCCACGGTCTGTAGTCGGTCCCCCTTATGGAGAGTGTTAACTGATTTCAGAGCTTGAATATCTGTCTATCTATCTCTCTATCTATCTATCTATCTATCTATCTATCTATCTATCTATCTATCTATCTACATAGTAGGATGGTCCAGGTGTGTAGGGACTTCTCTCCTATTAAGAAGCTATGAGCATTTCCAAGTCTGAGTATTTGTTTTGTTTCTTTCTGTAGGGGCTTATCCCCAGCAAACACAACTGTTTGTGTGTTTTGCATCTCTGGGCATGTAGTGCATGTTTCAAGGTTTTACAGAGAAATACAGTTTAGTGGGTGGTATTGAAAAGATAGTATGATTCATTTGTTGTTAGCTTGTGTTGTTGTGAGTGAGGTCTGTGTTCAGTGGTGAATATGAGATTGAGGATGATATTTGGAAGGGCTTTTTGCAGTCTGTATTGTTTGATGTATGTACTGTCTCCTCATTTGGGTGTCAATCACTAGTCATATAATAATTAATGCATATGCAGTGGTACATCATACAGATACTGTCTCTTGTTTAGTAATTCTGAGGCATCAGCCTGTCAAATTCTGGGCATTTTGTAATGCCTTTATCATTCACAACTCTAATTGTTTACTGCACTTATAAAATGTGCATCTATTTTATTGGGAGAAGTTTGAATGTTATGTTTAGGAGTCTATACATTATAATTATATGTTTTGCAGTATGTTTTAATGCAAAATAGTTCATCTGCCAATTTTAACTAACCGATTGCATTGTAGGGTTCTAATTTTTAACCTGTGTGGAATTTTGATGGAAGTGTTAAGTACTTTTGCACAGTTAAGTATATAAACAGTTGTTAATACAGCACAAGACTTCCAACATATATGTCAACTTTCTGTGACAGTAAACATTTTGGAGTTACCCAGAATCATCATAAAGTCATTTATCTTCAGTATTAATGAAGTCTGGTTGTGTGAGACGGTCACAATCACAGTGAATTTATTGGTAAAAGCATTATTTAAATTTACTGTAACTCAGAGCTAGAGGCAATTGCCATCTAGCCTGCATAGGTGATTATTAACACATGAATCATTCTAGATGAGAAGAAACTATGATCAACACAGTGCTTGATAAATATGTATACTGTTGTCCAAGTAACACAGATTCATAATATTTACAACAATAATCATTTTGCATATTTGTCAAACTTTTTCTTGAGAATCAGAGTCAAAGACAAAACTAATCAGGTGCAAATGCCCCAAATCAGGAGCATTGTTTTAAAAATAGGCATTACTGGCTTAGAACATGATTAGAATCAGAAGCAGAGCTGGTTCAACCAGCATCACGTGACATTATCATGAACAAGTGTCCCACCCCTTCAGGTACTTTAAGTGAAAAGCAAAAAAAAAAAAAAAGATCTTCTTTCCAGCCAGGTGGCCAGATGCATGACACCCTCTCCTGCTCTGCCATTCAGGTCCTGTTTCTGTGACATGTCCTTGACTCTCCCCTGATACATTCAAAACTGAGTGCTGTAGCTCTCTATGTGGGGATTAAACTGTAGCAACTGCTCCATTCAGGCAGGATATAAACTACAGCATCAACATCACCATCTTTATCATCATCATCAGCCCCCTTTTTCCCATTTTTTTCTACATGATTCAGGGTATCATGTTAACTGTTGCCCACTCTCTTCATTCAGTGCCACACTATTGCCTTCTTCAGCACTCATGCCTGACCGTCACAGATCTTCTTTCACATAATCCATCCCACTATTTGCTGGATGTCGTCGCTTCCTCTTACCTTCTTCTCATCTATCCCAAATCTTCTTCACCAGATTGTCTTCTGCTTTTCTGCACATGTATTCAAGCCACCATAATCTGTTCTCTTTGATCTTTTCTGCAATGGGAGCTACTTTGGCTTCTGCTCTTATGTCCTCAGTTCTTTGTCTGTCCCACTGTGTACATCATATCACCTTTCTTAGGCACTTCATTTCCATCACCTCTAGCTTCTTCAACTGTTTTGCCTTTACTGCCCAGGTTTCTGTACCATACAGTAGTACTGGTTGCACCACTGTCTTGTATACCTTACTCTTCAGCTTCTTTGGCATTCTTCTGCCACAGACTATGCCTGACACTCTATGCCATTTAGCTGCAACCCCTCTGATCCTAGCTTTGATGTCTTCATTCAGACTTCCCTTCTCCTCAACCACCCATCCCAGATACTTGAAGCTGTTTACCTGTTCCCTATCTTCCCTTCTATTTCTAGTCTCAGCTTCTTCTCATTTCCCCAATTTGCTGCCATTACCACTATCATATCTGTGCTTAGTTGCATCCCATGTGCCTTCAGTTTTCCATTTCATTCTCCGATCCTTTGCTGACATTCCAGCTCAGTCAGCCTGTAATGCCACATCATCTGCATACAGCAACTTTGTTGATCTGCCCCGTCCGACCTATTTGTTATTGTAGTCCATCACCAGTATGAACAGCAGTGGGCTCAGAGCTGAACCCTGGTGTACATCCACTTCCATTGGAAATCCCTCTGTGAGGGCGAAAACTGTTCGTACTTAAGTCAATGGATCCTTACATATAGCCTGCACTAATTCTACTAACGTTTCTGGGACTTCAAACCACTGCAATACTGCCCAGATCAGCTTTCTTGGGACCTTGTCATATGCTTTCCAACATTTGCTACAATTTATTTCCTGCCTGCATAGAGTGCTACAGTGCTCATCTTTTAATTAAAAAAAATCCTTCTTATAAACTGATGAAGAAAAATAAGAGCAAAACTGATAACACCAAGAAGAGTAGTTCCAGAACCGCAAAGTGAAGACAATAGTTCGTAAAAAAGGTAAGTCCTTTATTAGTTGCCAAGTGGTAAAAATCCAAAGACAGTTGGTACAAAGCAGCAAAATCAGACCAAATGGTAAAATCCAAAGTCAGTAGGTACAGAACAGCAAAATCAGACAAGCGCTTTCGCTTGGAGAATGCCAAGCTTTTTCAAGTCAAAAACAGTTGCCTGCAGTGAGGCAACTGTTTAAATGAGAATGTTAATTAGTCACATGTTTGGTTAGAGCTGAGTTGCATTAAGAAACAATTGAGACTGTTTTGAGCAAAAGAACAGCCAAATAATAAAATGAAACATTAAAATGTGCATAGGTTAAATTGACATTGCATTGTTTATACATGACTGGTAAACCAAGTGAGTGTTATGATGAAATTAAAAACTTTGCTTGTCCAAAAGGTTTGGATAGAAATACAAATACAAATACAAGTGGAAGTTTAAAAAGCTGTGTGTGATCCAAGTGAGTTTGAAGTCAGCAGTCCTGTGTAATATGAGAATCAATGTAGTACTGTTGTGTTAGCCTTAAAAATAGATGTTATGATGCATATGAATTTGCACTACTTGGTGACTTGGAGCAAGTGTGTTCAATGGGCAAAGAAACAGTGTTGAAAAATAGTGAAAATAGGATGAGACATGCTATAATCTAGCCCTTCTGAGCTTCAGAACCGAGCCTATACTAAGTGTGCCATTTAACCCGGGGCCTGCCTGCATCTAGCTTGAGTTGCCAGACAAGCTCCCTGTATTCCAAGGTCGATTCCCAGTCCCCTCCTCTAATGTTAGGGTTCACTTGTTCAAGGATCATGAAAGACAACTTGTAATTGGGACATGTAAGTGAGTGTTTGAAAAAAGCGTTGCTTTCCTTTTTCTTTTCAATGTCGTAAGTGTGTTCGTATAGCCTTTTCCTGAATTCCCTCTCTGTTTTGCCCACATAAAAGGCACCACAGGTGGTGCAGAGCCTGATATAAACAACCCCTTTTGTTCCACATGAAAAGTGACTGGGGGATCTGATACAGGTGTGTCTGGATGCAAGGTAGATGTGGGATTTGTTTGCAATGAGAGGACATTGCTTGCAGGCACCACATTTGAAGGTGCCCTTGTTGTTGTGAGAGTTGTGAGTAGTTGCAATGGGTTTTCTCGAAGATGTCTTTGAGGTTTTGCCCCTCTTCCTCACAAAATTAGGTTTGTCCGAATGATACTCCTGAAGTCGTCATTGCCAGCCAGTACAAACCAGTATTTGGATACAATAGTTTCAATTTGTTCAGAGTTGTCGGAGAAAGTGTAAATGAAATTGCCGTCCATTTCTTTGCTCTGTTGTAACATGAGGTTGGGGATCTGCACTTGCGTCGTCAAGCAGTGGGGGGTATAAGGAATCCCTTTTGGCAAAGATTTCATCTTTTAGTGAGTTGAGCAAGTTCTCAGGATAGCCTCTTTGGGTGAACATGTCATGTAGATTGTGAGTCTCTTCTAGAAAATCGGAGAGTTTACTGCACATTCTGGATGCTCTTATAAGTTGGCCTTTGACTATGCCCTTCTTTTGATGAAAAGGGTGTTGACTCTCATAGTGTAATAGACAGTTCGAAAAAGTGGGTTTCCTGTAAACCTTGGAGTGTAGTTCCAAGGATTGGGCATCCCTATAAATGGTAGCGTCAAGATAGTGCAGATGTTCATGACTGATGTTGTGTGTGAAAGTCAGAAACTCTGTGGTACTGTTGATGTATTCCAAAAACTCGACAGTTGGAGTTCAGTACCTTTCCAAATGAGGCAGATGTCGTCAAGGTATCTGCAATAGAAGGTGACAAACTCTGCCCAAGTGGTGCCAAAAATGTAGTCCTGTTCCCATCTGTGCAAAACCACATTGGCATAGTTGGTGGCACAGGAGGCCCCCATTGCTACTCCTTTTTCCTGTTTGAAAAGTTCCCCATTAAAACAAATGTAGTTGTTGTTTAAGACTGTGCTCATCATATCAATAATTAGATTGATGAAGCTGTTACCCAAATTCGTTTCTTTGGTGAAAAAGTCACTAAACCAGTCTAGTCCTGTAGAGTGGGGAATACTGGAATAAAGGTCTTTGATGTCAATGGTGACCAGAAAGGAGGAGGGGGGGCAGTTGGACACAGGGAAAAGTTTCAGAAATTCCCATGAATCTTTGCACACGTGTGTGAGGGCATGGGTATGTTGTTTTGTGATGTGGTCAATGAACTTGGCAATAGGCTCAGTCACACCCCCCGCACCCGAGACAATGGGTCTGAAGGTCAACGGACTGGTGCCCTTGTGGGTCTTTGGGATTCCGAAGATAACTGGTACAATTGATTTGTTGACAAGTAGAAAATTGTAGAGTTTTTCATTAATGGATCCCTGTAGCAAACTGTCATACAAAGAGGATTTAATTTTTGCAAGTGCGATGTTGTATTCATTTCGGGACGTGAGGCAGTATTGGGTGTCATCATGCAGTACATGGTGCATGCTAGCCTCATAAGCAGACTCGTACATGAGAACCACACCACCACCTTTATCAGGTTTCATGATTCTAATATGCTCTTCAAACAACTTGTTAATGTATTCAAAGTCTTCGGTGTTCAGGTTGGTTGAGTGTGGTCTGGGGGGGTTGTCGTACATGTTACAAGTCCTGTTCAATTAATTCCTCGTATAGCTTAAGAAGTGGGTGGGTGGGGGGATTGAAGGTACTCTTCCTACACAGTCCTGTGGGTTGCCAAGTTTGTCCTTTGAAAAAATGTTTGAGGTTGAGTCCTCTGGTGAATAACTTGAGATCAACTAGTAACTGAGCCAAATTTGCTCTGTTAGTGGGGACGAAATGGAGTCCTTTGGTAAAAGATTAAAGGCTGTGTCATTAACCACCATGTCTGTGTAATTAAAAATAGTAAAGTCATTCTTGGTATAAATAGTGCAATTGGCATGCTTGGTTATAGTGGTATTGGAGCAAGGCAGGATAGAGTGGTCTGCAGGTTCAGTACAGGGGGAGGTGTCTTTAGGGGGATTTGCCACATCTTGGGTGTGGGTGCCTAGAGTTATTTGTTGGTCCACCTCCATCCAGTCCTCTGTGGTTTTGGTCCCCAGGCCCCGGCCCTCACGGGTGCATGGGAAAATCCTGCTCACGTTGTCTCTTGTCTTTTTCAGCCAAACGCTCACTTCTCCGTGGGACGTGGTGTGTGTCTGGCTGAAAAACTTCATCCCCGCCATTACCAGGAATGCTAGTTGATCTAATGGTTTTGGAAAATTTATTGTGACGGGTAAGCTATGTCATTCCTATATTCATCTAAGTCTCTATCGAGCTTTCTAATTTTCCGATTCATGACCTTATTACAAAAAGAATCTACATCATCGAACACCTTGTCATATTCATGTTTGACCATGGAGAAATGATTGTCAGAAATAACCAATTGGTGCAAAGCATTCAACTCAGTGTTTAAAATATTGGCTTTACTCTCGTATTCTGAGATCATTAACTTCATTATTTCGATCCCTGCATTATCAAATATGTCACACATCTGTCTATATTGTACAGTGCCATGCTTAACATAATTAGGAAATTTGAAAAACCGTAGTCCCTTTGGGATACGTTTAACATTGATACATTCATATAAATAGTCTATTTCCATTTGATTGCTTCTCAGGCTGTACAGTTTGTTTTTAAAATCATCAAAGTCACCTTCAATAGAGGTGGAGTTAATTGAACGAACAGTACCTTTCTGGAAAATAAAGGGTTTGTTAGCCCAGTCAGCAAAATTGAAATCCTTTGGTTTGTCCTTCCCTCGTTTGGTTCTAGTGAGGTTGGAGGACCTGGTACTGGGAGCGTTGTTGTGAGCGTCCATATCAGCATTAGTTGTAATGTCCGGAAATGTTTTTTTCTGTGTGGATCTAGTGTGTACGTTTTGTTAGCAAGAGTACCAGCTGAAGGTGCAGAGTTGTTAGAAACATTGTCGGCGTTGCGTTGTGCATGCAGCAGCCCTTTCAGCTCAGCTAGCATGCTAAGAACCTCATTGAACTCCGTGCGTGAAACTGGAAGTGAATTGTCAGCATCTTGAAGCAAGAGCGGTGTAGCCGCAGGATCGAACGTCTCCACAGCAGCGGTCATGGTACAAAGCACCGTTGAAGAAAAATAAGAGCAAAACTGATAACACCAAGAAGAGTAGTTCCAGAACCGCAAAGTGAAGACAATAGTTCGTAAAAAAGGTAAGTCCTTTATTAGTTGCCAAGTGGTAAAAATCCAAAGACAGTTGGTACAAAGCAGCAAAATCAGACCAAATGGTAAAATCCAAAGTCAGTAGGTACAGAACAGCAAAATCAGACAAGCGCCGCTTGGAGAATGCCAAGCTTTTTCAAGTCAAAACAGTTGCCTGCAGTGAGGCAACTGTTTAAATGAGAATGTTAATTAGTCACATGTTTGGTTAGAGCTGAGTTGCATTAAGAAACAATTGAGACTGTTTTGAGCAAAAGAACAGCCAAATAATAAAATGAAACATTAAAATGTGCATAGGTTAAATTGACATTGCATTGTTTATACATGACTGGTAAACCAAGTGAGTGTTATGATGAAATTAAAACTTTGCTTGTCCAAAAGGTTTGGATAGAAATACAAATACAAATACAAGTGGAAGTTTAAAAAAGCTGTGTGTGATCCAAGTGAGTTTGACGTCAGCAGTCCTGTGTAATATGAGAATCAATGTAGTACTGTTGTGTTAGCCTTAAAAATAGATGTTATGATGCATATGAATTTGCACTACTTGGTGACTTGGAGCAAGTGTGTTCAATGGGCAAAGAAACAGTGTTGAAAAATAGTGAAAATAGGATGAGACATGCTATAATCTAGCCCTTCTGAGCTTCAGAACCGAGCCTATACTAAGTGTGCCATTTAACCCCTGGGCCTGCCTGCATCTAGCTTGAGTTGCCAGACAAGCTCCCTGTATTCCAAGGTCGATTCCCAGTCCCTCCTCTAATGTTAGGGTTCACTTGTTCAAGGATCATGAAAGACAACTTGTAATTGGGACATGTAAGTGAGTGTTTGAAAAAGCGTTGCTTTCCTTTTTCTTTTCAATGTCGTAAGTGTGTTCAGTATAGCCTTTTCCTGAATTCCCTCTCTGTTTTGCCCATAAAAGGCACCACAGGTGGTGCAGAGCCCGATATAAACAACCCCTTTTGTTCCACATGAAAAGTGACTGGGGATCTGATACAGGTGTGTCTGGATGCAAGGTAGATGTGGGATTTGTTTGCAATGAGAGGACATTGCTTGCAGGCACCACATTTGAAGGTGCCCTTGTTGTTGTGAGAGTTGTGAGTAGTTGCAATGGGTTTTCTCTCGAAGATGTCTTTGAGGTTTTGCCCCTCTTCCTCACAAAATTAGGTTTGTCCGGAATGATACTCCTGAAGTCGTCATTGCCAGCCAGTACAAACCAGTATTTGGATACAATAGTTTCAATTTGTTCAGAGTTGTCGGAGAAAGTGTAAATGAAATTGCCGTCCATTTCTTTGCTCTGTTGTGACATGAGGTTGGGGATCTGCACTTGCGTCCCAAGCAGTGGGGGTATAAGGAATCCCTTTGGCAAAGATTTCATCTTTTAGTGAGTTGAGCAAGTTCTCAGGATAGCCTCTTTGGGTGAACATGTCATGTAGATTGTGAGTCTCTTCTAGAAAATCGGAGAGTTTACTGCACATTCTGGATGCTCTTATAAGTTGGCCTTTGACTATGCCCTTCTTTTGATGAAAAGGGTGTTGACTCTCATAGTGTAATAGACAGTTCGAAAAAGTGGGTTTCCTGTAAACCTTGGAGTGTAGTTCCAAGGATTGGGCATCCCTATAAATGGTAGCGTCAAGATAGTGCAGATGTTCATGACTGATGTTGTGTGTGAAAGTCAGAAACTCTGTGGTACTGTTGATGTATTCCAAAAAACTCGACAGTTGGAGTTCAGTACCTTTCCAAATGAGGCAGATGTCGTCAAGGTATCTGCAATAGAAGGTGACAAACTCTGCCCAAGTGGTGCCAAAAATGTAGTCCTGTTCCCATCTGTGCAAAACCACATTGGCATAGTTGGTGGCACAGGAGGCCCCATTGCTACTCCTTTTCCTGTTTGAAAAGTTTCCCATTAAAACAAATGTAGTTGTTGTTTAAGACTGTGCTCATCATATCAATAATTAGATTGATGAAGTTGTTACCCAAATTCGTTTCTTTGGTGAAAAAGTCACTAAACCAGTCTAGTCCTGTAGAGTGGGGAATACTGGAAAAAAGGTCTTTGATGTCAATGGTGACCAGAAAGGAGGAGGGGGCAGTTGGACACAGGAAAAGTTTCAGAAATTCCCATGAATCTTTGCACACGTGTGTGAGGGCATGGGTATGTTGTTTTGTGATGTGGTCAATGAACTTGGCAATAGGCTCAGTCACACCCCGCACCCGAGACAATGGGTCTGAAGGTCAACGGACTGGTGCCCTTGTGGGTCTTTGGGATTCCGAAGATAACTGGTACAATTGATTTGTTGACAAGTAGAAAATTGTAGAGTTTTTCATTAATGGATCCCTGTAGCAAACTGTCATACAAAGAGGATTTAATTTTTGCAAGTGCGATGTTGTATTCATTTCGGGACGTGAGGCAGTATTGGGTGTCATCATGCAGTACATGGTGCATGCTAGCCTCATAAGCAGACTCGTACATGAGAACCACACCACCACCTTTATCAGGTTTCATGATTCTAATACAATGCTAACACAACAGTACTACATTGATTCTCATATTACACAGGACTGCTGACTTCAAACTCACTTGGATCACACACAGCTTTTTTAAACTTCCACTTGTATTTGTATTTGTATTTCTATCCAAACCTTTTGGACAAGCAAAGTTTTTAATTTCATCATAACACTCACTTGGTTTACCAGTCATGTATAAACAATGCAATGTCAATTTAACCTATGCACATTTTAATGTTTCATTTTATTATTTGGCTGTTCTTTTGCTCAAAACAGTCTCAATTGTTTCTTAATGCAACTCAGCTCTAACCAAACATGTGACTAATTAACATTCTCATTTAAACAGTTGCCTCACTGCAGGCAACTGTTTTTGACTTGAAAAAGCTTGGCATTCTCCAAGCGAAAGCGCTTGTCTGATTTTGCTGTTCTGTACCTACTGACTTTGGATTTTACCATTTGGTCTGATTTTGCTGCTTTGTACCAACTGTCTTTGGATTTTTACCACTTGGCAACTAATAAAGGACTTACCTTTTTTACGAACTATTGTCTTCACTTTGCGGTTCTGGAACTACTCTTCTTCTTATAAACTGAAACAAACTGCTTGCTTCAAATGTAGCAAATAGTTGCTATAGTTTATATCCCGCCTGCACAGAGTACTGCTAGTTTATGCTCAGTTTATAATTAAAAGAAAAAGAGAGTTTTTTTTAGCATTTAAACTGTAGCAAACTGCTTGCTATAATATAACATGCATTGCTACAGTTCAGATTACATACTGAGAGCTATAGCGCTCAGGTTTCACTGTAAATGTAATACCAGCTTTTAAAAGCCTGTATTGCTTTAAAGAAAGATCAGGATTGGCTGTTCATGCCCCCAACAATTTGAACTCAGGGCAGTTGCCCTACTTTCCCCTCCCAAGCTATGCTAGTGGATAGAATCAGAGGAGCTGAATTAATGTGCATGTTGCGATGTAAAAGCATCTGTAATTGTAATGACTGTCATTTATTGACTGTAATCAACCACATTTTCTAAGAGATTTATACATTTTAATAAGGATACAGCAACGTTCTGAGACAAAATCAGGGAAAATGAGAAGTACTAGCAACTCCAAGATGTGAAAAATGCATGATATGCTAGTTGCAGCCCTAGAAACATTCATAGGAAAAAAGAGAAAAGGCCCAGTAGTCAGTAAAGTTCCACACTACACTCCAACAATATGTCAAGAAAACAACAAATAAAAGTAGCAGGAACACCACAGTCATACAAATATGGAATTTAATATAAAAAAGAGAAGATAAGTGCTTTCATGTTTCCCAACGAATGCTTCATCAGATCTAAAAACATTAATTCAAAATGCAAATATATAGTATCTAAAACAATTAAACACAAGAATTAACACCCAGTCAGAGACAAAGACATTATTGGATGCCTAGCAACTAATTAGTACTGCAAATCACGCTCCAGCAAAGCTGATTTCAAAGATACAGAACAGTTTAAACCTGGATAACAATCTGCCTGTAGTTTTAGAATCCATGACGGCTCTACTTTTTCAGTATAATTCACAATCTCCCCCCTCACATTCTGGAATATACATTGCAAGACCCTGAAACAAAAATAATGACCATCAAACTCCATAAAATTTTTTGCTAAGGCATTTTTCATATCTTTCTTTCTTATATTATATAAGTATCTTATTACTCTTTCTTTGAACATCCTATTAGTCTTGCCCAAGTTGATGTTGACTAGAATTCCTGTGATCAGGGACCAGCCTAGTATTGCAATCAACCACGTATCTAGAAAAGTAAGGCTTATATGTCAGTGCACCTACCATCTTGCACCATTGTTCTCTGTGTTTCCACCAGGCATTTGTCATATCCCCTTTGTAAAAAAAACATTCTGTCATATTACTCATAGCATCTAAAAAACTTGATTCCTGTATGCTTAGCTTAGACATCCTAATGTATTGTCCCTTTACTATATTGGGGTAGGTATATCTTGATTGCATACTTTCATTAACCAGCAAATTATTCTTCCAGCAGGTTTTACGATGTAATGAAGTACTGAAAACACCCACACTGTTAATTTCTAGTTGCACATCTAAAAAATCTATATAAAATCTAAAACAAACCATACTAAAAGACAAAAAATCAGTACTATCATTCAAATACATGACAAATTGTTCCAAGTCCCTCTGTGAACCACCGCATAAGATAAAATCGTCATCTACAAAATGACGATAAAAAATCAGTTCATTTGAAAAAGCATGGTTGGAAAAAACATATTCTTCCTCCCATTTACTGAGTACCAAATTGGCATAAGAATTAGCTCATGGAGTTCCCATGGCCACTCCCCAGTGCTGTAGATAATAATCTTCACGATATAGGAATATATTTTTGTTCAATACTAATTCTAAAAGCAGACAAGAGGTATGTATGATGTTAGTCTGAAAACCACTTTTCTGAGATAAAACATACCTAATGGCTTATAAGCCATACTCATTGGTAATGGAAGTAAATCAACTTTTTATATCTAAGGTGACCAATATAATACCTTTTAAACTGCCCTTATCCTGTGTTACCATGTATAAATCACTGAGAAAGTGTTTGGTGTATTTTAATATACATGAAAATAAGGGAAGTAACGTCTTTAGTCTTTTATCAATAAGTATAGAACAAGGTTGTGTGATCCATCTAACACCTACAACTATCGGTCGCAGTGGAGGTGTTACCAGATCTTTGTGTATTTTGGGTAGGCCTTTTATGATGGGAATTAGGGGATTCTGTATATGTAGGGCCATGTACGTTTCATGATCAATCAGCCTATTCATCAATAGTTCATACAGAACATCATGTACATAACTAACATAGCTACACAATCTAGCCCCATCCATTTTACAGTAAATGGCTTCATCACTTAACACAGACTGCATAGATTGATCATAATCTTTGATCATAATCAGTTGCATTTAGCATTACTATTGCCTCCCTTGTTGACAGGCATAATAGAGATGGAAGAATTGATTTTCAAACTGTTTAAAGCTAATAGCTCTGCTCTACTCATGTTATGGAAATGTTTCTTATAAGTAGAGTACAAATAAGTAAGCACAACACCCTTGCAAGTACGGCAAGTGCAAAGGCCCAATATCCATGATATCAAGTTCAAAAAAAGGCCAGCACAACAGTGTAGTTTAAAAAAACAATTTAATACCTCGTGAATGCAAAGGTAAACACATAAAGGGTCAGGAAAAGAGCACCCAAACCCCAAAAATAATAAATCAGACCGGCTTTGGCTATGTTAGCCTTCCTCAGTGACAAACCAAATAAATTTACACAAACTCATAAATAGGGAAACAATTAAAAAATGTGGATTCCCATTGGTCCATTAAAGATACTCATTTAATCCAGGTGGAGAAAGACCACCCAACTTAATTATCCACTTTTTTCCTTTAGCATTAAGAATTCAATGCCAACCAGACTTATTATTTCTGTTGTCTTTTATTTTGACAATAACCATAAACCTAAAACAGACAGTACTGTGTTGTAATTTATGTTTGTAAAGGGCATTAGACTGTCTTTTATTTCTAATATCGCTAACATGTTCAGTAATCCGTAACCATAATGGTCTAGATGTTTGCCTCATATAAAATGCAGAGCATGAACATGTAGCAAGATAAACCACCCAATCAGAGCTGCAGTTCACTAAAAAGTTATATCATAAACCATAGCAATATTCTTGCTTGTGAATTCTTTTGATTTCATAACCTTCGAACAATGTGTACAGTGTTCACAGGGGATGCACCCATATGATATGTCACCTGTGATAGTCCGTTGTTGATTGGGAGTGGTGAGATCCTGATGTCATTTATAGTGGCTAAAATGTGAGCCTAATGTTTGTCCTCTCCAAAATGAAAATAGGCATTTATTGCCTAGAATCTCAGATAGTTTATGATCCGCCATCAATCCAATGGCTCTGAACAATATCCATAAGTACCCCAGTATTCCTACCAAAGGCCATAACCAACCTAAGTTTAGATGTTTCAACAGGTTGCTGTACCCTATAACTCAAAAGATCCTTCCTAGCCTGAGCAGAGGCCAAGTTACTTGCAGAAATGGTAATTCCAAGTTTATATCCCATATGCTTAAATCTGTGAACAAGATCTTTCCTAAAATGTTCATAGGTCAATATATCAGAACATACTCATCTGACCTAAAGAAACTGAGACTTGAGGATGTTCCAGATGATATGTTGGGGGTGGAAGCTGGTCACATGAAGTAAAGAATTGTACTGAGGGTATTTACGATAAATCTGAGTATTCAAAGTATTATCCATATTCCTGGTGACAAGAACATCCAGGAAAGTGATTTGTTGTGAGTGATAGTTAACTTTGAACTCAGTACCCCATTTGTTCTCATTTAAATACCCAACAAATTCTTGTAAGTAAGTGCTAGCAGCCTTCCACACCATTCAACAATCATCAAGGTACCGTCTCCATATATCTGTCTCATTAAGGTGTATGTTGTGACTAGGTTCATAGATAAGTTCATCTTCCAAATATGCCATAAATAGGTCCGCATAAATGGGGGCAAAAGATGCCTCCATTGCTGTACCCTACACCTTCCAAAAGCATTGGCCATGAAAATATAGTACATTTTTTGTGAGTACATGGTCTGCAAGACAAACCAAAAATGTGTTGAAACCCGGTTGGTATAGTTCGCATTTATCCAGCCAATACTGTAGTGTCAGCAAACCTGCCCAGTGTGGAATGTTAGTGTGTAGGGCCGTGACATCTAAGGTGCAAAGTACCCAACCCAATTCCAACTGCATATTGGAAATAATACCCAGAAATTGTGTTGCATCTTGTATGCGAGCTCGAATCCCTCACAAAAGGGGTTGGAGATATTGGGTCAAAAATTGTGAAAGGGGCTCCGTGAGAGAATCCCTACTTGACACAATGGGTCTCACAGGTGGGTTGATGAGGTCCTTATGAATCTTAGGTAGCAAGTGTAAATACTGAGATTTAGGATCCTGTTCTGTAAAATGATAATGATCTGAATCAGTAATGATAACCCTCTTCTTTAGCTTCTGATAGAAACTCATCAATTTCTACCTTAACTCTTGGGGCTGGATATAGAGGCGCATGCATTGTAATATCTGCCATCCTTCAACTGCTGCATAGCCTCATTATAATGCCTGTCCCAGTCCATTACTACCACTGCTCTACCCTTATCGGCTGGAAGGATTACCAGATTCTTATTTTTTAAGATTCATAACTACCTGTTGTTCCATCTTTGAGAGATTATGGGGAAGTATGGAGTGTTCATGAGAGCCAAAGTGTAGATCTTTGAGAACGCTAGACTGAAACATAGCATCCTGTGGATACATAGGAGGCATGAAAGCAGATTTATGAAATTTAAATGCATTCTTATTAGCAGAGGATTCAGAGCCAAAAAATTATCTTAAATTTAGCAGACAAAAAGAGATCACATCCTGAGCCAAAGAATCTTCAGAAACAAAAAAAAAAAAAAATGGGGACAAAATTAAGGCCTTTATTTAATAGTTCCATTTCAACCTCTGAAAGAGGTATAGAAGAGATGTTGTGAAAAATTAGTACAACTTTTTAACGCTGAGTCATGATTTTCAAAAAGCTCTCCAGATTGCTTATTTGCCCTGTGTTTCCTGCCCCCTCTTCTAGTTCTTACCCTAAAGGGTGACCCAGATTTTGTTATTTTGGGAGTGGGTGAATCCAGGGTGTGGTTGCCATCCACATCTGTAATGGAGGATGATTCATCCCCCGAAGTGCCACTAGAAATCATCCTAGATTTCTTCAGGGTGGATTTGGGTCTCTTTCTTTTATGAAATTGAGGTCTGCTGTCAGCAGTGTTAAATTTACTTATGTTAAATTTATATGTTGCAATGTCCTATGCTATTAGGGTTATATCCTGCCAAGAATATGACCGGTCAGCTAGCTTTTAAAGCTTAAAAGCACTTTCCATGCTTTTAACTGCCAGAGGCTTGAGCAGCACTGCATAAAGAAATCCAAACACTTCAGAGTTTTCTTGCTAAGGAAGTGCTCTCTTTCTGCAGGCTTCTTGGAAGTTGGAACTGATGGTCAGATAATGGTCCCTTAAGACTGGGCAGATATAAGTACCCAGCTGGTGAAAACTTTCCAATGTTTAATTGTTATGAAGAAAAACTTGTCATTTATTTTGTGAATTAACTATTTTAACTATTTTTCACTTGGAAAGTAATCTTGTTTGGATTGTCATGCTTATGTAGGGAAATTTTACTCTGTGATTGCTTGTATGAATTTACATTGTTGATTTTTTAATGTTTTTTCTACATATGTTTGTAAAATTTATATGTTATGGGCAGGGCTTGGTACTTTTGTGGACTGTCAGTGGAATTCTTACCTAAAAATCACTTTTTTGCGTACCCATCTATGAGACATCTTTGGAGACCAGTGAAGTAGTTACCAGTCCCCTCAGTACTTCTTTCCCCTGTCTTCAAGTAGACGTTTTTGGACAGTCTTTAAATGTCAGGCAGACTCCTTCTCTTCCTTAGCTGTTGATTGGAGCCCTGCTGTTGCCAGACTTGGTTCCTCAGACAACTCATATTTACTTCTCAGTCTGTCTGGGGTAGCACCAGCAGCCACTAAGAAATAGTCAGGCACAGCCACTATGGCTGCAGGGATGTCTTCTTTGGGCAAGGGAGTACCACTCTTGTTGGCCTCTGAGGAAGGGCGGGTGAGGTTCTACTGCAGAGGTAAGACAAGGTGCATGATTCTTAGGACAGTGTTCCTGCTGTGAGTCATTCTTTTTTTGGGAGAATCTAACAGTAAAAGAAAACAAAAAATTAAGAATGTTGCCTCTGCTGTGCCAATTTCAATGGACAAGACCTGGGTTTTGCCAGGGACAGTCAGCCAAAAGAGCAGAGTTGAAGGGAGAGGGTTTTTCTTCAGCCTTTTTACCAAATTCTGAAGATTCTCATCCTGAGAAAAGTGTTACTGCAGATTTCTGTCCAGAAGAACTTTCTTTTTCATAGACTTTAACTAAAATGAAAGAGGTGTTTGAGTATAATCAAAATGAAATTCCCATTTCCCAGAAAAAAGTACTGGGTTTCTTACAGTTGGACATTCCACGGCCTGTAGCCGTCTCTTGTGTTTTATCTGCTTTACAGGATGTTTAGAATGGATGAGG
>NC_056751.1:715395237-715567737 GCF_019279795.1 Protopterus annectens | reverse complement strand
AATCGGTACCAAAACACTTTTTCTCCATTCCTCAGGCATCCTCTCACTTTCCAAAATTTCATTAAACAATCTGGTTAAAAACTCCACTGCTACTTCACCTAAACACCTCCATGCTTCCACAGGTATGTCATCTGGACCAACAAATTTTCCATTCTTCATCCTCTTCATAGCTATCCTTATTTCCTCCTTGCTAATCCACTGCACTTCATGATTCACTGTCCCCACATCATCCAACCTTCTCTCCCTCTCATTCTCTTCATTCATCAACCCCTCAAAGTACTCTTTCCATCTGCTCAACGCACTCTCCTCGCTTGTGAGTACGTTTCCCTCATTATCCTTTATCAGTTTTACCTGCTGCACATCTTTCCTAGCTTGGTCCCTCTGTTACTAAATCTGAATAAAATGAATAAATAAGAAAATAAATAAAACAGGAACCTAAAAAAAAAAACTAAAATAAAACATGAATCTAAAGAGGATCAAAACCTCTTCTGCAACATCAACAGAATGGTTTAGAGGGACAGGTATATTTTGCAGAGGCTACCACAGCTATGGACCAGACTTCCCATACACATTTCAAGTGCAACTTAAATATATGGACGGAAAACAGAAAATTAACCCCAGGTGTACCCCTGTACTACCAATGGACAGGTGCAGCTCCTAAATGCTTTATCCTATGCATGGTTCCCCTCAAATTATCTATGGTATGATCCCAGTTATACTTATCAGGATTAATATATAATTATCGACCATGGAATGGGTAAGGCCAATCAATAGCCAAATGGGATAGATTAATTTGAGCACAAAAAGTGAAACTGGCCAGGCTTAAAATGGCCTGCAAGAGCAACTAGCCTAGTACTTACCTATGGACCTATAAGAAATCAGGATTGTGACACAAATTAAACATGTTTTATGGCAACAAAAGCACTAAAAATCAAATTTAAATACATTACCCAATGTAGTTACATAGCAACAAAAAAAACAGAAAGTCAGCCACTCTAGCCAAGGAATCAAATTACACACACACACACACACACACACACACACACACACACACACACACACACACACACACACACACACACACACACACACACACACACACCTAGCAAATGCAGATTAAAATGATCTGATGGGCATTGTCTGACCCCCTTCCCCAAGAAGTAATTCTGAAGATACAGATCACAAAAGTAAAACACTGCACAAATACCAATGCTTAATAAAACATCATTAAAATAAATATAGAAATTACCCCAGAAGCCTGATTAATTAAATGTAACAAGCATTCCATCAGCTAAACCAAATTAGGTAAAATGATAGAGTGAGGGTTGTTGCTTACATATACGTGTCTTTTAACTCTTGTGAGTTATCACCTAAAGTGAGGAATGATTCTTTGGCTTACCTTTTATTGCAAATTACATAGCAAAAACTGTGACCTGAAAAATTATAAAAAACACACCCCAGAATTATATATGGCAACTCCACGGTCACACCACAGTGAAAATCCCCTAAATGGGTACTGCCAGCTTGCACTATACACTACAATTCATTTTGGTGAAACTCACCATGATACTACATTCCCACACTAAAGCTGCTCAGGGAATGTAGCAGCACAGACTGGTAGATAATCCTTTTTAAGGCTGCAGCAAATATGCCATCTAGGGTTGCCACCTTTAATCAAAGCAAAAAAATAGAAAAAAAAACAAAGCCCTGATACATCCCATAGCTTCATGTTTTTCCACGCTTTTCTTTACTTGCTTTGTACATCACCACACCTATTTTGTTATTTAAATGGTAACACCAGTGGGAGATGGAATGTCATTCTTCTTGCCTTTTTTAAGCCATTCTTGGACATAATTGCATCATATTAAAATGATGATTAAAAAACAGAGGCAACGGTTTTATAAGTGCCAGCATTCTGTTTGTGCTGACAGACAGATCTACTGGGCAATTATTTTAACTTTTCAAATAGTCTGAAAATGGATAGGTAGCAACACCAATAACATCAGCCAAAACAACTTAAGAATGACGTTGGGGGTGAATCATTATGGCATTATGGCTTACATATATGAGTACTTGGCTTATTGGAAATGCCACCAAAAGTATTAGTCTTGGGACTATTTTAAGACTCTTGTCACCTGGAAACCAGTATGCATGTCTGTAAAGCACAATGCTACTGATATAAAGTCTCAAAATTTTGGATATAGGGGAGAGGATGGTTATGGGCCTATAACTGGACAGGTCAGTAGAGTTTCCACCTTTGTGTAGTGGAATCGTGAAGAAAGATTTCCAAATATCAGGGACACAGCCTTCTTTAATGGAGAGATTTATGAGTAAAGAGACAGGGTAGGCAATAGATTCTGCAGCAACTTTAAGAAAATAGGAATACAATTTATCAGTGAAGGGTGAGCAAGGTTTCAGGTTGGTCAAGAGAGATTTGATGTAGATGGTCGGAACTGGTTTAAATGAGAAGGTAATGGAAGGTGTTTTGTTGGGGGATGAAGGAGGGGTAGAACAGATGTTGTTATTTTGAGTTAGTATTTGTATTTGTTTCAAATAGTTGTTTCAGAGAGTGGCTGTTTCAGTCGCAATGTTATGTGGGAAAGGGTTGGGAGTGATAGGGTTGCCAGGATAAAGAAGGTTATTAATGGTTGTCCAGAATTGTTTTGGATGTTTATGTGGATTAGATTGGGATGAACAGAAGAAATTTTTCTTATCATTGTTGACTAGTTTTTTGAGAGGTTTCTGAGCTCTTAGTATTTTTGGAGTAGGGGAGGGGATTTGTTTTTGACCAAGCTTTCCAGACACTGTCTCTCATATGCAGAATAGAACAGGTGTGTTTTGTGAGTCAAGGGGTGAGGTTCAATTTATTTCTGATTTTTCTGGTAGATGCTAGTGAATTAAGTATGTCTAGAAATATCTAATTGAAAGATGTAACAGCCTCATTGAAGGAAGGACCAGTTTATGCTGGACAGTTTAAAGGATTATGATTGGGTCACTGATCATAACCTGCTTATTATGTGTTCACAACATGGATGCCAAGAAATTTACCTCTTGTGAGTGAAGCTCGAGAGGTGAATCTTGGCATCTATGTCACAAACACTTAATACAGTGTTATGATCAGTGCGACAATCGTAAGTCTTTGTAATGCATGGAGCTTTATCTGCTCCATGTACTATTAGCTAAATAGGAAAAACATTGCTAAGTGTTTTCCCATTTTCAAAGCCATAAAACACATAGTGAGCACTGTCAAGAGAGGTAGTGTAATGTAGTCCATTCTGTTCACACTTACTTCCATATCTCTCAAGTGACTAGATTTTCACAGGATATCCAGATTATTGCTTCATATTGCCTGTTCCTCTTAAAATATGTGGTCTTGAGATAAACCACTGAGGCCTGAAGTCACTAAATAATGACATACATCTGAATTTCAGCATTTGCATTCTTCTGATCATGCAGACAAACACATATCCTGTTATTCTAGCAACTACCTTAATTTTATTTTACAGGAAGTTAGAGACCTGTTAAGGGTACCGAAAGAAGGCAGAAACAAATGATTTGTTCTACCACTGTCATTTACTGGTCAGTACAGGCAGATTTTACTGCCTAGCATGACACCTGACATTAACTACATAAGCAGATGATGCTTAACATTTGTTAAGGTCAGGTCACGCATAACCGGCCTTAGGCATAGGCCAACTAGACGGCCGCCTAGGGTGCCGCTCTAGTAGGGGCGCTTTTCAGTATTTATTTGGTCTAGGTAGACCAGGATGGGGACACTGGGTTGTGTGATGGGGGGTGCCATGGAGTCCTTTTGCCTAGGGTACCAGTTTACCTAAGGCCGCTCCTGAGGTCACGCACCATTATGGTGCTTAACTGGTTTGTCTTTTTCTAAGTATTGGAGTGTAATCAGCATGCTCCATGCACTACAAAGTTTTTAAGTATCTTTTCATGCTGTTAAGCTCTAGTATGATGCTACAGTACAAGAAACACCCCAGAACTGTGGCTGATGCATTTTCACAGCCTTAAGCTCTAGTATGATACTATAGTATAAGAAACACCACAGAATTGTGTCTGATGTATTTTCATAGCCTTAATCTCTAGTATGATACTAGAGTACAAGAAACACCCCAGAACTGTGGCTGATGCATTTTCACAGCCTTAAGCTCTAGTATGATACTAAAGTATAAGAGACACCCCAGAACTGTGTCTGATGTATTTTCACAGCCTTAAGCTCTAGTATGATACTAGAGTACAAGAGACACCCCAGAACTGTGTCTGATGTATTTTCACAGCCTTAAGCTCTAGTATGATACTATAGTATAAGAAACACCACAGAATTATGTCTGATGTATTTTCATAGCCTTAATCTCTAGTATGATACTAGAGTACAAGAGACACCAAAGAACTGTGTCTGATGCATTTTCACAGCCTTAAGCTCTAGTGTGATACTATAGTATAAGAAACACCACAGAATTATGTCTGATGTATTTTCATAGCCTTAATCTCTAGTATGATACCAGAGTACAAGAGACAGCACTGAACTGTGTCTGGTGCATTTTCACAGCCTTAACCTCTAGTATGATACTAGAGTACAAGAGACACCACAGAACTGTGTCTGATGCATTTTCATGCTTTTAAGCTCTAGTATGATACCAGAGTACAAGAGACACCACAGAACTGTGTCAGATGCATTTTCATGCTGTTAAGCTCTAGTATGATACTAGAGTACAAGAGACTCCACAGAACTGTGTCTGATGTATTTCCATAGCCTTAAACAATAGTATTTACCATTTAATAGACGGGATGTCACATGAACAGTGACCATCACCTAGAGCCAGTGCTCACTATAATGTATGTAATAATATGTAATAAATGTAACAATATGTGTTATTGGTACTGACATAATATCCTTTTTTACCATTTTGTACACGGGATGTCATATGAACAGTGACCATCACCTAGAGCCAGTGCTCACTATAATGTATATAATAAGATGTAATAAATGTAATAATCTGTGTTATTGGTACTGGCATAATCTCCCCTTTTCCCATTTTGTAAATTGGATGTCACATTAACAGTGACCATCACCTAGAGCCAGTGTTCACTTTAATGTATATAATAATAAATAATAAATGTAATAATATGTGTTATTGGTACTGGCATCATCTCCCCTTTTCCCATTTTGTACATGGGATGTCACATGAACAGTGACCATCACCTAGAGCCAGTGCTCACTATAATGTATATAATAATATGTAATAAATGTAATAATATGTGTTATTGGTACTGGCATAATCTTCCCTTTTCCCATTTTGTAAAATGGATGTCACATGAACAGTGACCATCACCTAGAGCCAGTGCTCACTATAATGTATATAATAATATGTAATAAATGTAATAATATGTGTTATTGGTACTGGCATCATCTCCCCTTTTCCCATTTTGTACACGGGATGTCACATGAACAGTGACCATCACCTAGAGCCAGTGTTCACTATAATGTATATCATCATCATCTTTCGGCTTTTCCCGTTAGGGGTCGCCACAGTGGATCATCTCTTTCCATTTCTTCCTATCCTCTGCATCTTGCTCTGTCACACCAACCACCTGCATGTCCTCTCTCACCATGTCACTAAACCTTATCTTAGGCCTTCCTCTTTTCCTCTTACCTGGCAGCTCCATCCTTAGCATCTTTTTCCCAATATACCTATCATCCCTCCTCAGCACATGTCCAAACCAATGCAATCTCGTCTCTCTTGCTTTGTCTACAAACTGTCCAACATGAGCTGACCCTCTAATATACTGATTCCTAATCCTATCCATCCTAGTCACACCGAGTGCAAATATTAACATCTTTAACTCTGCCACATCCAGCTCTGACTCCTGCCTTTTTGTCAGTGCCACTGTCTCCAGCCCATATAACATAGATGGTCTCACTACTGTCTTGTAGACCTTCCCTTTCACTCTTACTGGTACCGTCTGTCACAAATCACTCCTGACACTCTTCTCTACCCACTCTACCCTGCCTGTACTCAGTTCTTCACCTCTATTCCACATTCACCATTACTCTGAACTGTTGATCCCAAGTACTTAAACATGTCCACCTTTACCAACTCTACTCCCTGCATCCTCACCATTCCTCTACCCTCCCTCTCATTTACACACATATATTCTGTCTTAACCCTGCTGACCTTCATTCATCTGCTCTCTAGAGCATATCTCCACCTCTCCAGAGTCACCTCAACCTGATTCCTACTCTCACTACAGATCACAATGTCATCTGCAAACAACATAGTCCACGGGGCCTCCTGTCTGATCTCATCTGTCAACCTGTCCATCACCACTGCAAATAAGAAAGGACTCAGAGATGATCCTTGATGTAATCCCACCTCCACCTTAAATGGATCTGTCACTCCCACTGCAATCCTCACCACTGTCACACTACCCTCATACATATCCTGTACCACTCTTACATACTTCTCTGCCACTCCCGACTTCCTCATACAATACCACAACTCTTCTCTAGGCACCCTGTCATATGCTTTCTCTAAGTCTACAAAGACACAATGCAACTCCTTCTGACCTACTCTGTATTTCTCCAATAACACTCTCAGAGCAAACATTGCATCTGTAGTGCTCTTTCTTGGCATGAAACTATACTGGTGATCACTAATCATCACTTCCCTTCTTAACCTAGCTTCTACTACTCTCTCCCATAACTTCAAGCTGTGACTGATCAATTTTATCCCTCTGTAGTTACTGCAGCTCTACACATCACCCTTATTCTTAAAGATAGGTACCAAAACACTTTTTCTTCACTCCTCAGGCATCCTCTGACTTTCCAAAATTTAATTAAATAATCTAGTTAAAAATTCCACTGCCATTTCTCCTAAGCACCTCCATGCTTCCACTGGTATGTTATCTGGGCCAACAGCCTTTCCATTCTTCATCCTCTTCATAGCTGTCCTTACTTCCTCCTTGCTAATCTGTTTCACTTCCTGATTCACTATCCCCACATCATCCAACCTTCTCTCTCTCATTCTGTTCATTCATCAGCGTCTCAAAATACTCTTTCCATCTACTCAACACACTCTCCTCTCTTATGAGTACCTTTCCCTCACTATCCTTTATCGCCCTTACTTGCTGCACATCTTTCCCAGCTCTGTCCCTCTGTCTAGCCAATCGGTACAGGTCCTTTTCTCCCTCTTTAGTGTCCAATCTCTCATACAACTCTCCATATGCCTTATCCTTAGCTTTCGCCACCTCTCTCTTTGCCATGCGTCTCATCTCCTTATACTCATGTCTACCTTCTTCATCTCTTTGACAATCCCACTTCTTCTTCACCAGCCTCTTCCTCTGCATACTCTCCTGTACTTCCTCATTCCACCACCAGGTCTCCTTGTCCTCCTTCCTCTCTCCAGATGTCACACCAAGCACCTTTCTAGCAGTCTCCCTTACTAGTTCTGCTGTAGTTACCCAGCTATTTGGTAACTCTCCACTGCCTCCCAGTGCCCGTCTTAACTCTTCCCTAAATTCCACTTCACAATCACCCCTTTTTAACTTCCACCATTTAATCCTTGGCACTGCTTTCACACTTCTCCTCCTCTTCTTGATCACTGACATCATCCTACAGACCACCATTCTATGCTGCTTAACTACACTTTCCCCTGCCACCACTTTACAGTCTCCAATCTCCTTCAGACTGGCCCTCCTACATAGGATATAATCCATCTGTGTGCATCTTCCTCCACTCTTGTACATCACCCTATGCTCCTTCCTCTTCTTAAAATACATATTCACCACAGACATGTCCATCGTTTTCGCAAAATTCACAATCATCTGACCTTCTGCATTCATCTCCTTAACACCATACCTACCCATCACTTTCTCATCCCCTCCGTTCACTTCACCAACATGCCCATTAAAGTCCGCTCCAATCACTAGTCTCTCACCCTTGGGTACACTCACCACAACTTCATCCAACTCACTCCAAAATTTCTCTTTCTCATCCATCGCACACCCAACTTGTGGAGCATATGCACTAACAACATTCATCATTACACCATCAATTTCGAGCTTCATAAACATCACTCGGTCAGACACTCTCTTCACGTCTAAAACACTCTTGGCATATTGTTCCTTTAGTATAACCCCTACCCCATTTCTCCTGCCATCCACACCATGATAGAACAATTTGAACCCGTTTCCTAAACACCTGGCCTTACTTCCCTTCCATCTGGTCTCTTGCACACACAATATATCAACCTTCCTTCTCTCCATCATATCAGCTAGCTCTCTTCCTATACCAGTCATACTGCCAATATTCAAAGTTCCTACCCTCACTGCTACACTCCTAACCTTCCTCCTCTCTTCCTGCCTTCGGGCATGCCTTTGCCCTCCTCTTCTCCTTCGGACAACAGTAGCCCAATTTCTGTCAGCACCCTGTTAGCTAACAGTACTGCTGGTGGTCGTTGTTAACCCGGGCCTTGACCGATTCGGTATGGAAATATGAAATTTTCGCGCCATAAATTATGTGGCAGAATTTTTACGCCGGATGCCCTTCCTGATGCAACCCTCCCCATTTATCCGGGCTTGGGACCAGCACAAAGAAATGCACTGGCTTGTGCATCCCCAGTGGCTGGGTTATTCACTATAATGTATATAATAATATGTAATAAATGTAATAATATGTGTTATTGGTACTGATATCATCTCCCCTTTTCCCATTTTGTACACGGGATGTCACATGAACAGTGACCATCACCTAGAGCCAGTGTTGGCTATAATGTATATAACAATATTTAATAAATGTAATAATATGTGTTATTGGTACTGCCATCATCTCCCCTTTACCCATTTTTTACAGGGGATGTCACATGAACAGTGACCATCACCTAGAGCATGCTTACTATAATGTATATAATATGTAATAAATGCAATAATATGTGTTATTGGTACTGGCATCATTTTCCATTTTCCCATTTTGTACATGGGATGTCACATGAACACTGACCATAACCTAGAGCCAGTGTTCACTATAATGTATATAATAATATGTAATAAATGCAATAATATCTGTTATTGGTACTGGCATCATCTCCCATTTTCCTATTTTGTACACAGGATGTCACATGAACAGTGACCATCACCTAGAGCCAGTTTTCAGTATAATGTATATAATAATATCTAATAAATAAAAGAAAATGTGTTATTGGTACTGCCATCATCTCCCCTTTTCCCATTTTGTACACAGTATGTCACATGAAAAGTGACCATCACCTAGAGCCAGTGTTCACTATCATGTATATAATAATATGTAATAAATGTAATAATATGTGTTATTGGTACTGGCATCATCTCTCCTTTTCACATTTTTTACACGGGATGTCACATGAACAGTGACCATCACCTAGAGCCACTGTTCACTATAATGTATATAATAATATGTAACAAATGTAATATGTGTTATTGGTACTGGCATCACCTCCTTTATTCCCATTTTGTACACGGGATGTCACATGAAAAGTGACCATCACCTAGAGCCAGTGTCGACTATAAAGTATATAACAATATGTAATAAATGTAATAATATGTGTTATTGGTACTGCCATCATTTCCCCTTCACCCATTTTTATACACGGGATGTCACATGAACAGTGACCATCACTTAGTGCCAGTGCTTACTACAATGTATATAAAAATATGTAATCAATGCAATAATATGTGTTATTGGTACTAGCATCATCTCCCCTTTTCCCATTTTGTACACGGGATGTCACATGAACAGTGGCCATAACCTAGAGCCAGTATTAACCATAATGTATATAATAATATGTAATAAAAATAATAATATGTGTTATTGGTACTGGCATCATCTCCCATTTTTCCGTTTTGTACACAGGATGGCACATGAACAGTGACCATCACCTAGAGCCAGTGTTCACTATAATGTATATAATAATATGTAATAAATGTAATAATATGTGTTATTGGTACTACAGTCATCTACCCTTTTCCCATGTTGTACACGGGATGTCACATGAACAGTGATCAGCACCTAGAGACAGTGTTCACTATAACATATTTAATAATATGTAATAAATGTAACAATATGTGTTATTGGTACTGACATCATCTCCCCTTTTACCACTGTGTACACAGGATGTCACATGAACAGTGACCAACACCTAAAGCCAGTGTTCACTATAATGTATATAACAATATGTAATAAATGTAATAATATGTGTAGCTGGTCCTGAGATCATCTCCCCTTTTACATTCTGTACACAGGATGTCACATGAACAATGACCATTACCTAGAGCCAATGCTCACTATAATGTATATAATAATATGTAATAAATGTAATAACATGTGTTATTGGTACTGCCATCATCTCCCCTTTTCCCATTTTGTACATGGGATGTCACATGAACAGTAACCCTCACCTAGAGCCAGTGTTAACTATAATGTATATAATAATATGTAATAAATGTAATACTATGTGTTATTGGTACTGGCATCATCTCCCCTTTTCCCATTTTGTACACAGGATGTCATTTAAACAGTGACCATCACCTAGAGCCAGTGCTCACTATAATGTATATAATAATATGTAATAAATGTAATAATATGTGTTATTGGTACTGGGATCATCTCCCCCTTTACCAGTTTGTACACTGGATGTCGCATGGACAGTGACTATCACCTAGAGCCAGTGTTCACTATAATGTATATAATAATATGTAATAAATGTAACAATATGTGTTATTGGTACTGGCATCATCTCTCCTTTTCCCATTTTGTACATGGGATGTCAGATGAACAGTGACCATCACCTAGAGCCAGTGCTCGCTATAATGTATATAATAATAAATAATAAAGGTAATAATATGTGTTATTGCTACTAGCATCATCTCCCCTTTTCTCATTTTGTACACGGGATGGCACATGAACAGTGACCATCACCTCAAGCCAGTGCTCACTACAATGTATATAATAATATGTAATCAATGTAATGATATGTGTTATTGGAGCTGACATCATCTCCCCTTTTCCCATATTGTACACAGGATATCACATGAACTGTGACCATCTCTTAGAGCCAGTGTTCACTACAATCTATATAATAATATGTAATAAATGTAATAATATGTGTTATTGGAACTGGCATCATGTCCCCTTTTCCCATTTTGCACAAAGGATGTCACATGAACAGTGACCACCACCTAGAGCCAGTGTTCACTATAATGTATACAATACTATGTAATAAATGTAACAATATGTGTTATTGGTACTGGCATCATTTCCCCTCTTACTATTTTGTACACGGGCTGTCATATGAACAGTGACCATTAACTAAAGCCAGTTTTCACTATAATGTATATAATAATATGTAATAAATGTAACAATATGTGTTATTGGTACTGGCATCATCTCCCCTTTTACCATTTTGTACACGGGATGTCATATGAACAGTGACCATCACTTAGAGTCAGTGTTCACTATAATGTATATAATAATATGTAATAAATGTAAAAATATGTGTTATTGGCACTGGCATCATCTCCCCTTTTCCCATTTTATAAACGGGATGTCACATGAACAGTGACTATTACCTAGAGCCAGTGCTTACTATAATGTATATAATAATATGCAATAAATGTAAAAATATCTGTTATTGGTACTAGCATCATCTCCCCTTTCCCATTTTGTACACAGGATGTCACATGAACAGTGACCATCACCTAGAGCCAGTGTTCACTATAATGTATATAATAATATGTAATAAATGTAATATGTGTTATTGGTACTGGCATCATCTCCCCTTTTCCCATTTTGTACACAGGATGTCACATGAACAGTGACCATCACCTAGAGCCAGTGTTCACTATAATGTATATAATAATATGTAATAAATGTAATAATATGTGTTATTGGTACTGGCATCATCTCCCCTTTTCCCATTTTGTACACAGGATGTCACATGAACAGTGACCATCACCTAGAGCCAGTGTTCACTATAATGTATATAATAATATGTAATAAATAAAAGAATATGTGTTATTGGTACTGCCCTCATCTCCTCTTTTCGCATTTTGTACACGGGATGTCACATGAACAGTGACCATCACCTAGAGCCAGTGCTCACTATAATGTATATAATAATATGTAATAAATGTAATAATATGTGTTATTGGTACTGGCATCATCTCCCCTTTTCCCATTTTGTACACAGGATGTCATTTAAACAGTGACCATCACCTAGAGCCAGTGTTCACTATAATGTATATAATAATATGTAATAAATGTAATAACGTGTTATTGGTACTGGCATCATCTCCCCTTTTCCCATTTTGTACATGGGATGTCACATGAACAGTGACCATCACCTAGAGCCAGTGCTCACTATAATGTATATAATAATATGTAATAAATGTAATAATATGTGTTATTGGTACTGCCATCATCTCCCCTTTTCCCATTTTGTACATGGGATGTCAGATGAACAGTGACCATCACCTAGAGCCAGTGTTCACTATAATGTATATAATAATATGTAATAAATGTAATAATATGTGTTATTGGTACTGCCATCATCTCCCCTTTTCCCATTTTGTACACGGGATGTCACATGAACAGTGACCATCACCTAGAGCCAGTGCTCACTATAATGTATATAATAATATGTTGGTTGCTGTGTCTTTCAGCTTCTCCCAGTTAAGGGTCGCCACAGCAGAACTCCGGTCAGATAATGACTGGTAGTTGATTTCTACGTGCTGAGTTACCAGCCCTGATGCACAACCTTCAACGAAAGTACACCCATTCACGCATGTCTCCACGCAGAAGACGTTCTAGCTGAGAATCGAACTGGACAGCGACTTACTATGTGTCATTGGCACTGGCATCAAATCCTTTTTTCCCACCTAGAGCCAGTGTTCACTATAATGTATATAATAATATGCAATAAATGTAATAATATTTGTTATTGGAACTGGCATCATCTCCCCTTTTCCCATATTGTGCATGGGATGTCACATGAACAGTGACCATTACCTAGAGCCAGTGTTCGCTATAATGAATATAATAATAAGTAATAAATGTAACAATATGTGTTATTGCTACTGTCATCCTCTCCCCTTTTACTATTTTGTACACGGGTTGTCATATGAACAGTGACCATCGCCTAAAGCCAGTTTTCAATATAATGTATATAATAATATGTAATAAATGTAACAATATGTGTTATTGGTACTGGCATCATCTCCCCTTTTACCATTTTGTACACGGTATGTCATATGAACAGTGACCATTGCCTAGAGCCAGTGCTAACTATAATGTATATAATAATATGTAATAAGTGTAATATGTGTTATTGGTACTGCCATCTTCTCCCCTTTTCCCATTTTGTACATGGGATGTCACATTAACAGTGACCATCACCTAGAGCCGTGTTCACCATAATCTATATAATAATATGTAATAAATGTAATAATATATGTTATTGCTACTGTCATCATCTCCCCTTTTCCCATTTTGTACATGGGATGTCACATGAACAGTGACCATCACCTAAAGCCAGTGTTCAATATAATGTATATAATAATATGTAATAAATGTAATAATATGTGTTATTGGTACTGGCATCATCTCCCCCTTTACCATTTTAGACACTGGATGCCACATGGACAGTGACCATCACCTTGAGCCAGTGTTCACTATAATGTATATAATAAGATGTAATAAATGTAATATGTGTTATTGGTACTGCCATCCTCTCCCCTTCTCCCATTTTGTACTTGGGATTTCACATTAACAGTGACCATCACCTAGAGCCAGTATTCACTATAATGTATATAATAATAAAGAATAAATGTAATAATATGTTTTATTGCTACTGGCATCATCTACCCTTTTCCCATTTTGTACATGGGATGTCACATGAACAGTGACCATCGCCTAGAGCCAGTGCTCACTATAATGTAGATAATAATATGTAATAAATGTAATAACATTTGTTTTTGATACTGGCATAATCTCCTTTTTTCCCATTTTGTACACGGGATGCCACATAAACAGTGAACATCACCTATAGCCAATGTTCACTATAATGTATATAATAATATGTAATAAATGTAATAACATGTTATTGGCACTGGCATCATCTCCCCTTTTCCCATTTTGTACACGGGATGTCACATGAACAGTAACCATCACCTAGAGCAATTGCTCACTATCACATATATAATATGTAATAAATGTAACAATATGTGTTATTGGTACTGGCATCATCTCCCCTTTTCCCCTTTTGTACACTTGATGTCACATGGACAGTGACCATCACCTTGAGCCAGTGTTCACTATAATGTATATAATAAGATGTAATAAATGTAATAATATGTGTTATTGGTACTGCCATCATCTCCCCTTTTACCATTTGGTACATGGGATGACAGATGAACAGTGACCATCACATTGAGCCAGTGTTCACTATAATGTATATAATAATATGTAATAAAATGTGTTATTGGTAATGGCATTATCTCCCTTTTTCGAATTTTGTTCACGGGATGTCACATGAACAGTGACAATCACCTAGAGCCAGTGTTCACTATAATGCATATAGTAATATGTAATTAATGTAATAATATGTGTTATTGGTATATGTAGTGAGAGTAGGGACCAGGTTGGGGAGATCCCGGAGAGGTGGAGATATTCTATAGATAGGAGAGGAATGAAGGTCAGCAGGGCTAAAACAGAATATATGTGTGTAAATGAGAGGGATGGTAGAGGAATGCTGAGGATGCAGGGAGTACAGTTGGTAAAGGTGGATGAGTTTAAGTACTTGGGATCAGCAGTTTAGAGTAATGGTGAGTGTGGAAGAGAGGTGAAGAAGAGTACAGGCAGGGTGGAATGGGTGGAGAAGAGTGTCAGTGATTTGTTACAGACAGGTACCAGTAAGAGTGAAAGGAAGGTCTACAAGAGGGTCGTGAGACCAGCTATATATATGGGTTGGAGACAGTTGCATTGACAAAAGGCAGGAGTCAGAGCTGGATGTGGCAGAGTTAAAGATGTTAAGATTTGCACTGGGTGTGACAAGGATGGACAGGATTAGAATCAGTATATTAGAGGGTCAGCTCAGATTGGACAGTTTGGAACAAAGCAAGAGAGGCGAGATTGCTTGGTTTGGACATGTGCTGAGGATAATGTATATATTGGGGAAAAGATGCTAAGAATGGAACTGCCAGGTAACAGGAAAAGAGGAAGGCCTAAGACAAGGTTTATAGATGTGTGAGAGGACATGCAGGTGGTTGGTGTGAAAGAGCATGATGCAGAGGACAGGAAAAATGGAAACAGATGATCCGGTTATATCCCTAACGGGAACAGTAGGAAGAAGATGATGATGATGGTAATGGCATATCTCCCCTTTTCCCATTTTGTACATGGGATGTCACATGAACAGTGATCATCACCTAGAGCCAGTGTTCACTATAATGTATATAATAATATGTAATAAATGTAACAATATGTGTTATTAGTACTGCCATCATCTCCCCATTTTGCATTTTGTACACAGGATGTCACATGAACACTGACCATCATCTAAAGTCAGTTCTCACTATAATGTATATAATAATATGTAATAAATGTAACAATATGTGTTATTGGTACTGGAATCATAATAATATGCAATAAATGTAATAATATGTGTTATTGCTACTGGCATCATCTCCCCTTTTCACATTTTGTACATGGGATGTCACATGAACAGTGACCATCACCTAGAGCCAGTGCTCACTATAATGTATATAATAATATGTAATAAATGTAATAATATGTGTTATTGGTACTGGCATCATCAAACTTTTCCCATTTTGTACACAGGATGTCACATGAACAGTGACCATCACCTAGAGCCAGTGTTCACTATAATGTATATAATAATATGTAATAAATGTAATAATATGTGTTTTTGGCTTTGGCATCATCTCCCCTTTTCCCATACTGTACATGGGCTTTGACATGAATAGTGACCATCACCTAGAGCCAGTGCTCATGATAATGTATATAATATGTAATAAATGTAATAATATGTGTTATTGGCAGTGACATCATCTCCCCTTTTCCCATTTGGTACATGGGATGTCACATGAACACTGACCATCACCTAGAGTCAGTGTTCACTTTAATGTATATAATAGTATGTAATAAATGTAATAACGTGTTATTGGCATTGGCATCATCTCCCCTTTCCCCATTTTGTACACGGGATGTCACATGAACAGTGACCATCACTTAGAGCCAGTGCTCACTATAATGTATATAATAATATGTAATAAATGTAATAATAAGTGTTGGCTTTGGCATCTTCTCTCCTTTTCCCATTTTGTACACAGGATGTAACATAAACAGTGAACATCACCTACAGCCAATGTTCACTATAATGTATATAATAATATGTAATAAATGAAATGATGTGTTATTGGCACTGGCATCATCTCCCCTTTCCCATTTTGTACACGGAATGTCACATGAACAGTGACCAGCACCTAGAGCCAATGTTCACTATAATGTATATAATAATATGTAATAAATGTAATATGTGTTATTGGTACTGGCATCACCTGCTTTTTCCCATTTTGTACACGAGATGTCACATGAACAGTGACCAACACCTAAAGCCAGTGTTCACTATAATGTATATAACAATATGTAATAAATGTAATAATATATATTATTGGTACTGCCATCATCTCCCCTTTACCAATTTTGTACACGGGATGTCACATGAACACTGACCATAATTTAGACCCAGTGTTCACCATAATGTATATAATAATATGTAATAAATGCAATAATATGTGTTATTGGTACTGGCATCATCTCCCATTTTCCCATTTTGTACACGGGATGTCACATGAACAGTGACATCACCTACAGCCAGTGTTCACCATAATGTATATAATAATACGTAATAAATGCAATAATATGTGTTATTGGTACTGGCATAATCTCCCCTTTTTCCATTTCGTACTTGGGATTTCACATTAACAGTGACCATCACCTACAGACAGTGTTCACTATAATGTATATAATAATAAATAATAAATGTAATAATATGTTTTATTGCTACTGGCATCATCTACCCTTTTCCCATTTTTGTACATGGGATGTCACATGAACAGTGACCATCACCTCGAGCCAGTGCTCACTATAATGTATATAATATGTAATAAATGTAATAATGTGTATTATTGCTACTGGCATCATCTCCCCTTTTCCCATATTGTACAAAGGATATCAAATGAACAGTGACCATCGCCTAGAGCCAGTGCTCACTATAATGTAGATAATAATATGTAATAAATGTAATAATATTTGTTTTTGATACTGGCATCGTCTCCTTTTTTCCCATTTTGTACACGGGATGCCACATAAACAGTGAACATCACCTACAGCCAATGTTCACTATAATGTATATAATAATATGTAATAAATGTAATAACGTGTTATTGGCACTGGCATCATCTCCCCTTTTCCCATTTTGTACATGGGATGTCACATGAACAGTGACCATCACCTAGAGCCATTGCTCACTATTACTTATATAATATGTAATAAATGTAACAATATGTGTTATTGTTACTGGCATCATCTCCCCTTTTCCCATTTTGTACATGGTATGTCACATGAACAGTGACCATCACCTAGAGCCAGTGTTCACTATGATGTATATAATAATTTGTAATAAATGTTATAATATGTGTTATTGGCACTGCCATCATCTCCCCTTTTCCCATTTTGTACACGGCATGTAACATGAACAGTGACCATCACCTCAAGCAATTGCTCACTATAATGTATGTAAAAATATGTTGGTTGCTGTGTCTTTCAGCTTCTCCAAGTTAAGGGTCGCCACAGCAGAACTCCGGTCAGATAATGACTGGTAGTTGATTTCTACGTGCTGAGTTACCAGCCCTGACGCACAACCTTCAACGAAAGTACACCTATTCACGCATGTCTCCACGCAGAAGATGTTCTAGCTGAGAATCGAACAGGACAGCGACTTACTATGTGTCATTGGCAATGGCATCAAATCCTTTTTTCCCACCTAGAGCCAGTGTTCACTATAATGTATATAATAATATGTAATAAATGTAATAATATTTGTTATTGGAACTGCCATCATCTCCCCTTTTCCCATTTTGTACATGGGATGCCACATAAACAGTGACCATCACCTAGAGCCGTGTTCACTATAATCTATATAATAATATGTAATAAATGTAATAATATGTGTTATTGCTACTGTCATCATCTCCCCTTTTCCCATTTTGTACATGGGATGTCACATGAACAGTGACCATCACCTAAAGCCAGTGTTCAATATAATGTATATAATAATATGTAATAAATGTAATAATATGTGTTATTGGTACTGGCATCATCTCCCCCTTTACCATTTTATACACTGGATGCCACATGGACAGTGACCATCACCTTGAGCCAGTGTTCACTATAATGTATATAATAAGGTGTAATAAATGTAATATGTGTTATTGGTACTGCCATCCTCTCCCCTTCTCCCATTTTGTACTTGGGATTTCACATTAACAGTGACCATCACCTAGAGCCAGTGTTCACTATAATGTATATAATAATAAAGAATAAATGTAATAATATGTTTTATTGCTACTGGCATCATCTACCCTTTTCCCATTTTGTACATGGGATGTCACATCAACAGTGACCATCACCTAGAGCCAGTGCTCACTATAATGTATATAATATGTAATAAATGTAATAATGTGTATTATTGGTACTGGCATCATCTCCCCTTTTCCCATATTGTACAAAGGATGTCAAATGAACAGTGACCATCGCCTAGAGCCAGTGCTCACTATAATGTAGATAATAATATGTAATAAATGTAATAATATTTGTTTTTGATACTGGCATCATTTCCTTTTTTCCCATTTTGTACACGGGATGCCACATAAACAGTGAACATCACCTATAGCCAATGTTCACTATAATGTATATAATAATATGTAATAAATGTAATAACATGTTATTGGCACTGGCATCATCTTCCCTTTTCCCATTTTGTACACGGGATGTCACATGAACAGTAACCATCACCTAGAGCAATTGCTCACTATCACATATATAATATGTAATAAATGTAACAATATGTGTTATTGGTACTGGCATCATCTCCCCTTTTCCCCTTTTGTACACTTGATGTCACATGGACAGTGACCATCACCTTGAGCCAGTGTTCACTATAATGTATATAATAAGATATAATAAATGTAATATGTGTTATTGGTACTGCCATCCTCTCCCCTTCTCCCATTTTGTACAAGGGATGTCACATGAACAGTGACCATCACATAGAGCCAGTGTTCACTATAATGTATATAATAATATGTAATAAAATGTGTTATTGGTAATGGCATTATCTCCCTTTTTCAAATTTTGTTCACGGGATGTCACATGAACAGTGACAATCACCTAGAGCTAGTGTTCACTATAATGCATATAGTAATATGTAATTAATGTAATAATATGTGTTATTGGTATATGTAGTGAGAGTAGGGACCAGGTTGGGGAGATCCTGGAGAGGTGGAGATATTCTTTAGATAGGAGCGGAATGAAGGTCAGCAGGGCTAAAACAGAATATATGTGTGTAAATGAGAGGGATGGTAGAGGAATGCTGAGGATGCAGGGAGTACAGTTGGTAAAGGTGGATGAGTTTAAGTACTTGGGATCAGCAGTTTAGAGTAATGGTGAGTGTGGAAGAGAGGTGAAGAAGAGAGTACAGGCAGGGTGGAATGGGTGGAGAAGAGTGTCAGGAGTGATTTGTTACAGACAGGTACCAGTAAGAGTGAAAGGGAAGGTCTACAAGAGGGTCGTGAGACCAGCTATATTATATGGGTTGGAGACAGTTGCATTGACAAAAAGGCAGGAGTCAGAGCTGGATGTGGCAGAGTTAAAGATGTTAAGATTTGCACTGGGTGTGACAAGGATGGACAGGATTAGGAATCAGTATATTAGAGGGTCAGCTCAGATTGGACAGTTTGGAGACAAAGCAAGAGAGGCGAGATTGTGTTGGTTTGGACATGTGCTGAGGAGGGATGCTGGGTATATTGGGGAAAAGATGCTAAGAATGGAACTGCCAGGTAACAGGAAAAGAGGAAGGCCTAAGACAAGGTTTATAGATGTGGTGAGAGAGGACATGCAGGTGGTTGGTGTGAAAGAGCATGATGCAGAGGACAGGAAAAATGGAAACAGATGATCCGCTGTGGCGACCCCTAACAGGAGCAGTAGGAAGAAGATGATGATGATGGTAATGGCATATCTCCCCTTTTCCCATTTTGTACATGGGATGTCACATGAACAGTGATCATCACCTAGAGCCAGTGTTCACTATAATGTATATAATAATATGTAATAAATGTAACAATATGTGTTATTAGTACTGCCATCATCTCCCCATTTCGCATTTTGTACACAGGATGTCACATGAACACTGACCATCATCTAAAGTCAGTTCTCACTATAATGTATATAATAATATGTAATAAATGTAACAATATGTGTTATTGGTACTGGAGTCATAATAATATGCAATAAATGTAATAATATGTGTTATTGCTACTGGCATCATCTCCCCTTTTCACATTTTGTACATGGGATGTCACATGAACAGTGACCATCACCTAGAGACAGTGCTCACTATAATGTATATAATAATATGTAATAAATGTAATAATATGTGTTATTGGTACTGGCATCATCAAACTTTTCTCATTTTGTACACAGGATGTCACATGAACCGTAACCATCACCTAGAGCCAGTGTTCACTATAATGTATATAATAATATGTAATAAATGTAATAATATTTGTTATTGGCTTTGGCATCATCTCCCCTTTTCCCATATTGTACATGGGCTTTGACATGAATAGTGACCATCACCCAGAGCCAGTGCTCATGATAATGTAAATAATATGTAATAAATGTAATAATATGTGTTATTTGTACTAGAATCAACTCCCCTTTTCCCATTTTGTACACAGGATGTCACATGAACAGTGACCATCACATAGAGCCAGTGCTCACTATAATGTAAATAATAATATGTAATAAATGTAATAATATGTGTTATTGGCAGTGACATCATCTCCCCTTTTCCCATTTGGTACATGGGATGTCACATGAACACTGACCATCACCTAGAGTCAGTGTTCACTTTAATGTATATAATAGTATGTAATAAATGTAATAACGTGTTATTGGCAGTGGCATCATCTCCCCTTTCCCCATTTTGTACACGGGATGTCACATGAACAGTGACCATCACTTAGAGCCTGTGCTCACTATAATGTATATAATAAAATGTAATAAATGTAATAATAAGTGTTGGCTTTGGCATCTTCTCTCCTTTTTCCATTTTGTACACAGGATGTCACATGAACAGTGACCATCACCTAAAACCAGTGCTCACTATAATGTGTATAATAGTATGTAATAAATGTAACAAAATGTGTTATTGGTACTGGCATAATCTCCCCTTTTCCCATTTTGTACACAGGATGTCACATGAACAGTGACCATCACCTTGAGCCAGTGCTCACTATAATGTATATAATAATAAGTAAAACATATAATAACATGTGTTATTGGCTAGGCTTGTAGTGATCTGCACACCAATTGCCTATTAATAACCAATGAACCTATGAGCACATAGCTTTTTTACTTTCAGAAATGGCATCTGCAGCTCTACTCACAAGGATTCTGTCAAGGAACCAGTTATCTATCCACCACACAGTATGTTGTGGAAATGGTCTGAAAAAGTGGTCTTCCTGATAGTCAGTAGTCTGGAGGGGGCCTCTGAGGGAACGTATAATTTAAGCAATGGTGGAGAATAATTTCTGACAAAACTGGATGTTATCTCTGTGAACATGTAATATGAACAACAGAGGAGAATGATTTCTAACAATGTTGGATGTCATCCCTGTGAACGCATAATAAAAACAACGGTGGAGAATTATTTCTAACAATGCTTGATGCTATCCCTGTGAACATATAATATAAACAACGGTGGAGAATGATTTCTAACAATGCTGGATGTTATCCTTGTGAATGTATTATATACACAACGGTGGAGAATGATGGTGGAGAATGATTTCTAGCAACACTAGATTTTATCCCTGTGAACGTATAACATAAACAACGGTGGAGAATGATTTCTAACAACGCTGGATGTTATCCTTGTGAACGTATAATTCAAACAGTAGAGAATGATTTCTAACAATGCTGGATGTTATCCCTGTGAACGTATAATATAAACAACGGTGGAGAATCAGTTCTAACAATGCTGAATGTTATCCCTGTGAACGTGTAATACAAACAGTGGAGAATGATTTCTAACAACGCTGGATGATATCGCTGTGAACTTATAATAACAGTGGAGAATGAGTTCTAACAATGCTGGATGTTATCCCTGTGAACATATAATACAAACAACGGTGGAGAATGATTTCTAACTAAGCTGGATGTTATCTCTGTCCTTCACTTTGCTCTAATGGAGCAACAGGGTGACAACACTGGAGATGAAAATAGCAAAATGGTATGAGAAAGAGAACAGAAGTGAGGGGAATAAATATAATAAAAAAAATCATCAGGACATAATGTCCATGTAGTACAACATGTTAAGGCTATAAGCAGTGTTGTAAGTGGTCGTCGATATGTACGGGAATTCTGAAACAAGCAAACATGAAAAATGGATAATAACAAGCCTTTTCACTGAAGAATGGCTATATTACTGAATCAAGATATTTTTATTTTGATATAATGCACCTGAATTCCAATTGCCTTTAAAAGTTGAAATATTTTGTGCTCACAAATTCTGAACTGGACTATTTAATAATATTACTTTCACGGGGCTTCCATGTCACAAAAGATGTATTTTAGTTCAGTAATGATAGTTTTGTTTTTGTTATATAACTGTATCACTGCAGTGGATTTTATTTAATAGTTTGTACACAGGATAGGATGTGAGTCCTTATGTATTTTCAAACAAGAAAGCAATGACTTTCTATGAGGTATCAGTTCTTCCCTCTGGTTTGAATTTCTGAGGATGCAAAACATTTCATAGTTTTGCACCATTTGCTCTATCAGTATAAACATGTTTGGCTAACACATGATGGCATAAACATTTTCTTTACAATTGTTCATGCCTAAGTGTGATTTGTGTGCCTTTAATAGCATACAATCATGCTGCTGACTAGGGATGATGAGTGTGTCTTCTTTAAGTAACAGCCCTTGAACATACAACTGCTCATCAGTGTAACAAAAGTAATGGCTGATGATAGGATATTGTGACTCTGTATTATGTGGTCAAATCTGTAGCAAGCTAGGAAGAAGGGACAGCTGCCCAGGGTGCAAGCTGTAGGGGAGTGCAGTCAGAGCTGTTGTCCTTAAATGACCACCAGTCCATGTTTGTCTGTTTGCAGACAGTAACAAAGAACTAACAAGAGTTTCTTTCACAAAGAAACTTTTCTGAAGACTGACTTGTAATGCTGGACCACATGACTCAGTGTATCCACTATCAGTTTAACTCCATTGTTATAATTTAGGAAAGGTGTTTGACAAAGTTTATCAAAAATCTGTTATATAGGTACACAATAGTTTTTTGCTTAGCTTGAGGCATTTTTAAACCTAAATGACAATCAGTCAACTGCAGTGAAGAGCTATTGTAGGACTTTTCTACAGTTTAGCAAATATGTTTGATACAGCAAAGAGCTATGCTCAGGGGAAATTATATTCAGAGGCTGCTCTATTCCATTTCCTGAAAAGCCAAAAGTATGACCTCATATCCCCCAACAGTTTCACCACAGCAGAAGAAGGCAGCTCTTCAGGAAGTAAGAATCTTCCTACAAAAAGAGCCATCATTGAACATCACGGTGGTGCTCTCATTAGAACACAAAGTTTGGGTTCTACTCTAGGTTCTTCTTGCAGCCACAGAAACTCAGGTCCTTAAATCTATTTTTCACTTTAGTTGACTAAACCAATATGTAAAAACAATCAACAACTGGTTTATAGAAGATATTTCAAGCAACATATACATGTAAAACAATGAATTACTATAGTAAAATAATCATTACGTCTGTTGGATTTAGAATCCTACATCATTCAGAAGGACTAACAATAGTTTTGTCACCAGACATAAAATCTTATATTATAGAGATAAGAATGTATGCAATGTGCTTAGGATAAAGAAGTTAATGTGAGACAAGGTCTAGAAAGTTAAAGAAAGTTACATAAGTTGGGAGCAGATAGAGGTGTTGCAGAGACGGTTAACCCCGGTTAGGGGTCGGCAGAGCGGAACTCCGGTCCGCTAATGATTGGTAGTTGATTTCTACATGCCGAGTCCCTGGCCCTGATGCACAACCTTCAAAGAAAGTACGCCCATTCACGCATGTCTCCACTCAGAAGACGCTCTAGCTGAGAATCGAACCGGACAGCGACTTACTGTGATAATAAATGTAATAATATGTGTCATTGGCACTGGCATCATCTCCTTTTTTCCCACCTAGAGCCAGTGTTCACTATAATGTATATAATAATATGTAATAAATGTAATAATATTTGTTATTTGTTATTGGAACTGGCATCATCTCCCCTTTTCCCAAATTGTGCATGGGATGTCACATGAACATTGACCATTACCTAGAACAAGTGTTCGCTATAATGAATATAATAATATGTAATAAATGTAACAATATTTGTTATTGGTACTGGCATCATCTCCCCTTTTACTATTTTGTACACGGGATCTCATATGAACAGTGACCATCATCTAAAGCCATTTTCAATATAATGTATATAATAATATGTAATAAATGTAACAATATATGTTATTGGTACTGGCATCATCTCCACTTTTACCATTTTGTACACGGGATGTCATATGAACAGTGACCATCACCTAGAGCCAGTGCTAACTATAATGTATATAATAATATGTAATATATGTAATAAGTGTAATAATATGTGTTATTGGTACTGCCATCTTCTCCCCTTTTCCCATTTTGTACATGGGATGTCACATTAAAAGTGACCATCACCTAGAGCCAGTGTTCACTATAATCTATATAATAATATGTAATAAATGTAATAATATGTGTTATTGCTACTGTCATCATCTCCCCTTTTTCCATTTTGTACATGGGATGTCACATGAACAGTGACCATTACTTCTAGCCAGTGCTCAATATAATGTATATAATAATATGTAATAAATGTAATAATATGTGTTATTGGTACTGGCATCATCTCCCCCTTTACCATTTTGTACATTGGATGTCACATGGACAGTGACCATCACCTTGAGCCAGTGTTCACTATAATGTATATAATAAGATGTAATAAATGTAATATGTGTTATTGGTACTGCCATCCTCTCCCCTTCTCCCATTTTGTACTTGGGATTTCACATTAACAGTGACCATCACCTGCAGCCAGTGTTCACTATAATGTATATAATAATAAATAATAAATGTAATAATGTGTTTTATTGCTACTGGCATCATCTACCCTTTTCCAATTTTGTACATGGGATGTCACATGAACAGTGACCATCACCTCGAGCCAGTGCTCACTATAATGTATATAATAATATATAATAAATGTAATAATATTTGTTTTTGATACTGGCATCATCTCTTTTTTTCCCATTTTGTACACGGGATGCCACATAAGCAGTGAACATCACCTACAGCCAATGTTCACTATAATGTATATAATAATATGTAATAAATGTAATAACGTGTTATTGGTACTGGCATCATCTCCCCTTTTACCATTTTGTACACAGGATGTCACATGAACAGTGACCATCACCTAGAGCCAGTGTTCACTATAATGTATATAATAATATGCAATAAATGTAATAATATGTGTTATTGGTACTGGCATCATCCCCCCTTTTACCATTTGGTACACAGAATGTCACATGAACAATGACAATCACCTAAAGCCAGTGCTCATTATAATGTATATAATAATACATAAAAATGTAACATTATGTGTTATTGGTACTGGCATAATCTCCCCTTTTACCATTTTATTACACGGGATGGTACCTGAGCAGTGACCATCACCTACAGCCAGTGTTCACTATAATGTATATAATAATATGTAATAAATGTAATATGTGTTATTGGTACTGCCATCCTCTCCCCTTCTCCCATTTTGTACAAGGGATGTCACATGAACAGTGACCATCACATTGAGCCAGTGTTCACTATAATGTATAAAATAATATGTAATAAAAATGTGTTATTGGTAATGGCATTATCTCCCTTTTTCGAATTTTGTTCACGGGATGTCACATGAACAGTGGCAATCACCTAGAGCCAGTGTTCACTATAATGTATATAATAACATGTAATTAATGTAATAATATGTGTTATTGGTATATGTAGTGAGAGTAGGGACCAGGTTGGGGAGACCCTGGAGAGGTAGAGATATTCTTTAGATTTGAGAGGAATGAAGGTCAGCAGGGCTAAAACAGAATATATGTGTGTAAATGAGAGGGATGGTAGAGGAATGGTGAGGATGCAGGGAGTACAGTTGGTAAAGGTGGATGAGTTTAAGTACTTGGGATCAACAGTTCAGAGTAATGGTGAGTGTGGAAGAGAGGTGAAGAAGAGAGTACAGGCAGGGTGGAATGGGTGGAGAAGAGTGTCAGGAGTGATTTGTTACAGACAGGTACCAGTAAGAGTGAAAGGGAAGGTCTACAAGAGGGTCGTGAGACCAGCTATGTTATATGGGATGGAGACAGTTGCATTGACAAAAAGGCAGGAGTCAGAGCTGGATGTGACAGAGTTAAAGATGTTAAGATTTGCACTGGGTGAGACTAGGATGGACAGGATTAGGAATCAGTATATTAGAGGGTCAGCTCAGGTTGGACAGTTTGGAGACAAAGCAAGAGAGGTGAGATTGCTTTGGTTTGGACATGTGCTGAGGAGGGATGCAGAGTATATTGGGAAAAAGATGCAAAGAATGGAGCTGCCAGGTAACAGGAAAAGAGGAAGGCCTAAGATAAGGTTTATAGATGTGGTGAGAGAGGACATGCAAGTGGTTGGTGTGAAAGAGCATGATGCAGAGGACAGGAAAAAATGGAAACAGATGATCTGCTGTGGCGACCCCTAACGGGAACAGCAGAAAGAAGATGATGATGATGGTAATGGCATATCTCCCCTTTTCCCATTTTGTACATGGGATGTCACATGAGCAGTGATCATCACCTAGAGCCAGTGTTCACTATAATGTATATAATAATATGTAATAAATGTAACAATATGTGTTATTAGTACTGCCATCATCTCCCCATTTTGCATTTTGTACACAGGATGTCACATGAACAGTGACCATCATCTAAAGCCAGTTCTCACTATAATGTATATAATAATATGTAATAAATGTAACAATATGTGTTATTGGTACTGGAATCATCTCCTCTTTTACCATTTTGCACACAGGATGTCATATGAACAGTGACCATCACCTAGAGCCAGTGCTCACTATAATGTATATAATAATATGCAATAAATGTAATAATATGTGTTATTGCTACTGGCATCATCTCCCCTTTTCACATTTTGTACACGGGATGTCACATGGACACTGACCATCATCTAAAGCCAGTTCTCACTATAATGTATATAATAATATGTAATAAATGTAACAATGTGTGTTATTGGTACTGGCATCATCTCCCCTTTTCCCATTTTGTAGACAGGATGTCACAAGAACAGTAACCATCACCTAGAGCTAGTGGTCACTATAATGCATATAATAATATGTAATATATGTAATAATATGGGTTATTGGCTTTGGCATCATCTCCCCTTTTCCCATTTTGTACACGGTCTTTGACATGAATAGTGACCATCACCTAGAGCCAGTGCTCACTATAATGTATATAATAATATGTAATAAATGTAATAATATGCGTTATTTGTACTATAATCATCTCCCCTTTCCCCATTTTGTACACAGGATGTCACATGAACAGTGACCATCACATACAGCCAGTGCTCACTATAATGTATATAATAATATGTAATAAATGTAATAACGTGTTATTGGCAGTGGCATCATCTCCCCTTTTCCCATTTTGTACATGGGATGTCACATGAACAGTGACCATCACTTAGAGCCAGTGCTCACTATAATGTATATAATAATATGTAATAAATGTAATAATAAGTGTTGACTTTGGCATCTTCTCCCCTTTTCCCATTTTGTACACAGGATGTCACATGAACAGTGACCATCACCTAGAACCAGTGCTCACTATAATATGTATAATAATATGTAATAAATGTAACAATATGTGTTATTGGTACTGGCATAATCTCCCCTTTTCCCATTTTGTACACAGGATGTCACATGAACAGTGACCATCACCTTGAGCCAGTGCTCACTATAATGTATATAATAATAAGTAAAACATATAATAACATGTGTTATTGGCTAGGCTTGTAGTGATCTGCACACCGATTGCCTATTAATAACCAATGAACTTATGAGCACATAAGTTTTTTACTTTCAGAAATGGCATCTGCAGCTCTACTCACATGGATTCTGTCAGGGAACCAGTTAGCTATCCACCACACTGTATGTTGTGGAAATGGTCTGAAAAAAAGGTCTTCCTGATAGTCAGTAGTCTGGAGGGGGCCTCTGAGGGAACGTATAATTTAAGCAATGGTGGAGAATAATTTCTGACAAAAATGGATGTTATCTCTGTGAACATATAATATGAACAACAGTGGAGAATGATTTCTAACAATGTTGGATGTCATCCCTGTGAACGCATAATAAAAACAACAGTGGAGAATTATTTCTAACAATGCTCAATTCTATCCCTGTGAACGTATAATATAAACAACTGTGGAGAATGATTTCTAACAATGCTGGATGTTATCCTTGTGAATGTATAATATACACAACGGTGGAGAATGATGGTGGAGAATGATTTCTAGCAACACTAGATTTTATCCCTGTGAACGTATAATATAAACAACAGTGGAGAATGATTTCTAACAAAGCTGGATGTTATCCTTGTGAACGTATAAAATAAGCAATGGTGGAGAATAATTTCTGACAAAACTTTTAGTTATGTACTCACCATAACTTCAGATGTTTGGGATCCATCTCGCCTACATTCTGACTGATGGGTTCGGAGCCGATCCCTCGGCTCCGACTCGGCACGCTTATGCCAAAGAGCGAAGTCTCTTATTGGCTGAGCTTACTATATCCCAGGATGCACCACTACCAGTCCCCCAGATCTAGTTTGTCCGCATACATGCACACATGCACGCCCTGCTTATATAACATCGTCAGATGAAACAAGATAAAACAGTAGAACTCAAAACCGTTCAATCTCTTCTGATCTCCAAGGCAGGGGAAGGAGGGTGGGTATTAGGAATGTAGGCGAGATGGATCCCAAACATCTGAAGTTATGGTGAGTACATAACTAAAAGATGTTATGTGATCCTATCTCGCCTACATTCTGACTGATGGGACAGCGTCCCTAGCACCTGAATCCTGGGTGGCTCACTGGAAAACACTCCTGAGTACCGTGGAACCAAATGATGCTCGCCCTTTAGATGCCACATCCAATTTATAGTGGGAAATGAAAGTGTGCGGATTTGACCAAGTAGCCAGCACAAATCTCCGATATAGCAAGCTTGGAATGAAAAGCTATAGAAGTCGCCATAGCTCTGGTGGAATGAGCTTTGATAGATGTTGTAGGTTGCTTATTCGAAGAAGAATAAGCCTGAGTTATACAATCTCTAATCCATTTGGAGATAGTAGCTTTTGTAATGGTTTTGCCCAATTTATTGTCTGAGAAGGACACAAACAATTGGTCTGACTTATGAAATTGCTGAGTCCTGTCTAAATAGAAGCGCAATTGCCTGTGAACATCCAATTTATGGAGAGTGTATTCTGCTTCATTGGAGAATTTTGGGAAGAAAACTGGTAGCTCTAGAGATTGTTGAAGACAGAGATTAGAACAGACCTTTGGGACAAAGGATGGATTAGGCCTAAGTGATACTCTATCTTTGTGGAAAATCAAGTACGGTGGTTTAATAGATAGGGCTTGAAGCTCTGAAACTCTTCTTGCAGAAGTAATTGCAACTAAGAAGGCAGTTTTCCAAGACAGATATTTTAACTCACATGTAGCAGCTGGTTCGAAAGGGGGAGATGTTAATGCACGAAGCACCAAATCAAGATCCCACGGAGGCGCAGGATGAAAAACTGGGGGTCTTAACAGGCCCGCACCTTTAATAAAGGTTTTGCATAATCTGCTGCTCATCAATGGAGGATCCATGGATTCGTGGAATTTAGAGATAGCCGCCAGTTGGACTTTAATAGTAGAGACAGAAGATCCTTGATTAAACAGGGATGTTAAGAATTTCAAAACTTCCGGGATCGGAGCAGTGATAGGGTCTAAGCCCCTGAATTGAGCCCAGATAGCAAATCTCTTCCACTTACTGAGGTACAATTTGTTAGTGGTGGGTTTGTGGGCCGAAGATAAAATGTGAATAACTTCCGGGTCTAATGTGTGACTTCTGACCAGGGTCGGAAGTGGAGGAGCCAGGCTGTCAACTTCAAGGAGTGTAGGGACTGATGCTGTCGTCCCGACTGATGGATTAGCAGATCCGGAGTTAGATCTAACGTCCAAGGATCATCCACCGCATGTTTCTTCAGGTAGGGAAACCATACCTGACGAGGCCAGAATGGAGCAATCAGTATCATTGTGGACCCCAATTGAGAAGCTTTTTGAATGACTTTGGGGAGAAGTGGTATCGGAGGAAAGGCATAAAGTAGCCCTGTTGGCCAAGGTTGTGCTAGAGCATCCAAAGCTGCTTCCCCTTGATGAGGAGTCAAGGAGAAGAACCTTTTGCACTTCATGTTCAGTGGCGTTGCAAATAGATCGCAGCACGGCGTTCCCCATCTCCTGAAAACCTGAGCTGCTACTGCTTCGTTTAGGGACCACTCGTGGGGAGAGAATTGTCCTGCTCAATTTGTCTGCCAATATATTTGATTTCCCCGGAATGTGGGTCACTACCAAGAAACGGTTGGTAGCTACCGCCCATTCCCACACCCTCATGGCCTCTCTGCAAAGGGGGTAAGATCTGGTCCCTCCTTGTTTGTTTAGATACCAAACCACCGACATGTTGTCTGTGTGGATGGCGATGATGCCCTGAGGAAGAAACTTGTGTAAGGCCTGTAGGGACAGAAGTACAGCCCTCATCTCCAACACATTGATGTGGAGAAGAGCTTCATCTGGAAGCCAGGAGCCCTGAACTAACCTGCCCAGACAATGCCCCCCCACCCTATCTGGGAGGCATCGGTCGTCAGGGTAACCACTGGAGAGGGAATAACAAAAGGGCTTCCTTGATTTAGATTGGATGTCTGAAGCCACCAGCGAAGGTCCCGTTTGCATGTTTCTGTAATCATGATGAGATGATTGAGGGGAAGGTCCTGAAAGGACCATTGAGTTGACAATAGCCACTGAAGAATCCTCATGTGCAATCTTGCCAGAGGAACTAGAAGAACCGTGGCAGACATTGAACCTAAAACTTGTAGGACCATCCTGGCTGGGGCTTTGGATCTTGAAATCAGAGCTTGAACTTGGCCCTGTAAAGTTTGGATCCTTTCGGTCGGAAGAAAAACGCGCATCAATTTTGAGTCTATCTCTGCTCCTATGAACCTTATGCGCTGAGAGGGCAGCAAGACAGACTTTGACCAATTGAATGTAATCCCCAGGGTAGCACCCAGGGAGATGGTGGCTTTGAGGTTGTCCATTAGTAGATGCCTGGTGGTGGCAGTCAGGAGCCAGTCGTCCAGATAGGGAAACACTTGGAATCCAAGACTCCTCAGGTGAGCAGTCACTACTGCCAAACACTTGGTGAACACCCTGGGGGCTGTGGTGAGACCAAAGGGCAGTGCACAAAATTGGAAATGACTGACTCCCAGGCTGAAGCGCAGATGCCTCCTGGACGCCTGATGTATCGGTATGTGATAATAGGCGTCCTTGAGGTCTATGGAGCACATCCAAACATCCTTCTCCAACAATGGGAGAATGGATTGTAACGTGACCATTCCGAATTTGGATTTCGTGACGGATTGGTTCAGTCTGCTGAGATCCAATATTGGTCTCAGGTCCCCTGTCTTTTTTGGCACTAAAAAGAACCTGGAGTAATTTCCGGATCCGATCTGGTCTGTGGGGACCGGTTGGATGACTCCTTTCTAGCAGCTTTAAAGCTTCTGCGGCTGCAATTTCCCTTTGACTGGGTGGTGGGTCCGGGATTTTTTGGATGGTGGGGTGAACATGTGAATGGGATGGTGTAACCTCCGGCAATGATCCGAAGCACCCATCTGTCCTGAGTGATTGACTCCCAGGCTTTTAGGTGCTTGGCAAAATGGCACCCGACTGGCTCGAGCAGCACAGCCGGGCAATCCCTCATGATGTGGGAGGCTGAAGAGCCACGAAAGGACTCGCGGTCTCCAGAATTGCGGGCCCTCTGCCGCCTCTGGGACGGCGTCTCCCAGAAAAATTTCCCGTCCTCTGCCTCTGGAAGGGGAATCTTCCTGCTGTTGGGGAAAAACTTACGTGATTTACGGAACCACATCTTCCCCCCTCCTTTAGCCTTGGGATAAGGCCGAAAGGGAGTGGAATAACGGGCACCTACAGCAGATAAAGTTTTTCCCTCTTGCTCAAAGCGGGTAAGAGTGTCCTTAACCTTAGGTCCAAACAAAGAGGACCCATCAAAGGGAGCGTCGGCGAAGGAAGACTTGAAGGCCTCCGCAAACTGACACAAGCGGAGCCAGGCTTGTCTCCGTAGAGCCACCCCTGTGCCTGCCGCTCTACCCACCCCTTCGGCCGCATAGGAAATGAGCCTCATGGACGAGTTAGAAATTGACGTAAGGATAGCCAACTGAGAGCTAACCGACTGGGCTAGCTGCTCAGGTAGGTTACCCGAGAGGGAATCTGACAGCTCCTTGACCAGATCCCTCTGAAGCCTAGTAAAATGTGCCAAATAATTCAGAGACCTTAAAGTAAAGGCCGCTGAAGTCAGGGTGCGCTTCCCGTACCTGTCCATGCTCCTAGACTCCTTATTAGGAGGATGGACAGACGTTGAAGCCTCAGCCACGTCCTGTTGTGTAGCAGATGCCACCACCATGGCATCTACAGCCACGCCTTTAGTGAGGAACTCCTTCTCGGGTGGGGCAGATAAAAATTTATTAGGACGAGAAGGGACTGGTTCCACGGTATCTGGATGTTCCCACGCCCTTCAACAAACTAAATCCAGGAGCTCGTCGAAGGGCGGAGACACCCAGGAGGTGGAGGGCTGAGCCCCGAAGGCCTTGAGGAGCACTGACTCATCAGCAGAGGGGGGTTTGGATATCCAGCCGCCTCGTTGTTTGAGGATCTCTAAGATGTCTGCAAATGAGACATCATCCGAGGGCGACTTCGGGACCCTCCGCATCATCAAGATCAGTGTCCGATGTAATAGACTCGGGAGTCCACGTGCTTCCTCTTGCATGATCTCTTCCTTGGGGTTCCTCCAAGACAACTCGAAGAACCCTCAGGAGGGGGAACCCCAATGGGGGTAACCTCAGGCCCAGGGCTCCGCTGCTTACGGACAGGGAACTGCCAAAGACCCAGTCTCCATGCCCAGGGAAGGTGCCGGTAAAGCCGGAGAGATGGCAAGACTTGGCCAGCACTCCTCATAGCTCTGAAAGCCGGACCCCAGAATCCTGGGAGTGTCCGGTCCCCGAGCCATGATAGTAGACGGAAGTCCCGCCGAAGCACCGAGAGGGAGGCTCGGAACCGAAAGCATAGGTCCCAAACATCACCCCGGGTCCAGCCAAAGAAGTCCGCGTACCAAACTCGGACCAAGGCCGGTTGGAGTAAGGGTCGGAGCCGACCCTAAGATCTCCACCGGCTCCAACAGCACCTGCTCGACGGAGCCGAAGCGGTCGGAGGAGGAATAGCAATGGGATGGGCTATCGGCTCGAAGCCAACTGGGTCAGAGCCGAAACAAATTTTTGAAAGACTGGGACTGGAACAGTCTTTGGAGCACCCTGTCTATATCCGAATCCAACATCCTCGAGGACTTAGAGGATACTGAACGGGTTCGAGATGGCCTCTCCAACGCCCCAAAGGGCTAGGGGACGGCTCGGCGACTCGATGACTATCGGCGCCGAAGGAACCACACTAGTTTCCATCGGTGCCGAGGAGGACTTCGCGCCGAGGAGAAAGTGTCTGAGTGGCAACCCTTGTCGGCTCCGAGACCAGTGGAGCCGGCGAAGGTGACCCGCCTCGATGCCCCAGCCATCGGCTCCGGCCAGAGGAGTTGAGACTGGTGGCATCGAGGCAGACCGCCCTCGCGAAGTCCTTGGAGCCGAAGGAGAAGCCTGCCTATGTCTTTTGGCGGCCGGATCCGACGGACTGGTCGGAGCCGACGCCTTTTTCTTTTTGGCTGGAGAAGGAGAGGATGCCAAAGCTTCTTCAAAAGAGGGTTTTATTAAGCCTTTAAGGATAAGTTTATTTTTCCTCTCCTGGAGGACCCTCGAGGAAAAGGCGTGACACACGCTGCATGACTCTTGTAAATGTTTTGCACCCAAACAATAAACACAGAGAGAGTGGTCATCTGTGATAGACATTTTAAAATTACATTTGGTGCATTTTTTGAAGCCCGAAGGCCTAGGATTTTGAGACATTATGACCAATGCAGTAAATCTCTGACAGCAAGAACACACAATCCTATTTAACTTTACTTAACTGATTCTACAAAAATCAGTTTACAACTGCCGATTTAACAATCCGAACAACAACAACTCAAGGGGATCTGAAATCCCAAAGGTTTGAGTGGGGTTGAATGACCGGGAAAGGCCCTACAGATGAAGGAGGCCTGAAATCAGAAAACAACCCAATCACACCACAAGTTTTCACAAAAAAAACTTCAATCACTACACAAAGTACAGAGTAGCCGTTAAAACAGCTTTTTATGACAGGAAAAGCAATTTTCTGACAGAAAAAAGTAAGTAAAAATACTACTCAGCTCAGCCAGCTCGAGACCACGTCTTCGCTAGTTAGCGGCAAACGAGATCTGGGGGACTGGTAGTGGTGCATCCTGGGATATAGTAAGCTCAGCCAATAAGAGACTTCGCTCTTTGGCATAAGCGTGCCGAGTCGGAGCCGAGGGATCGGCTCCGAACCCATCAGTCAGAATGTAGGCGAGATAGGATCACATAACATCTGGATGTTATCTCTGTGAACATATAATATGAACAACAGTGGAGAATGATTTCTAACAATGTTGGATGTCATCACTGTGAACGCATAATAAAAACAACGGTGGAGAATTATTTCTAACAATGCTTGATGCTATCCCTGTGAACGTATAATATAAACAACGGTGGAGAATGATTTCTAACAATGCTGGATGTTATCCTTGTGAATGTATTATATACACAATGGTGGAGAATGATGGTGGAGAATGATTTCTAGCAACACTAGATTTTATCCCTGTGAACGTATAATATAAACAACGGTGGAGAATGATTTCTAACTAAGCTGGATGTTATCCTTGTGAACGTATAAAATAAGCAATGGTGGAGAATGATTTCTAACAATGCTAGATGTTATCCTTGTGAATGTATAATATAAACAACGGTGGAGAATGATTTCTAGCAAAGCTGGATGTTATCCTTGTGAACGTATAAAATAAGCAATGGTGGAGAATGATTTCTAACAACGCTGGATGTTATCATTGTGAACGTATAATAACAGTGGAGAATGATTTCTAGCAATGCTGGATGTTATCCCTGTATACGTATAACTCAAACAGTGGAGAATGATTTCTAACAACGCTGGATGTTATCCTTGTGAACGTATAATTCAAACAGTAGAGAATGATTTCTAACAATGCTGGATGTTATCCCTGTGAACGTATAATATAAACAACGGTGGAGAATCAGTTCTAACAATGCTGAATGTTATCCCTGTGAACGTGTAATACAAACAGTGGAGAATGATTTCTAACAACGCTGGATGATATCGCTGTGAACTTATAATAACAGTGGAGAATGAGTTCTAACAATGCTGGATGTTATCCCTGTGAACATATAATACAAACAACGGTGGAGAATGATTTCTAACAATGCTGGATGTTATCTCTGTCCTTCACTTTGCTCTAATGGAGCAAGAGGGTGACAACATTGGAGATGAAAACAGCAAAATGGTATGAGAAAGAGAACATAAGTGAGGGGAATAAATATAATAAAAACAATCATCAGGACATAATGTCCATGTAGTACAACATGTTAAGGCTATAAGCAGTGTTGTAAGTGGTCGTCGATATGTACGGGAATTCTGAAACAAGCAAACATGAAAAATGGATAATAACATGCCATTTCACTGAAGAATGGCTATATTACTGAATCAAGATATTTTATTTTGATATAATGCACCTGAATTCCAATTGCCTTTCAAAGATGAAATATTTTGTGCTCACAAATTCTGAACGGGACTATTTAATAATATCACTTTCATGGGGGTTCCATGTCACAAAAGATGTATTTTAGTTCAGTAATGATAGTTTTGTTTTTGTTATATAACTGTATCACTGCAGTGGATTTTATTTAATAGTTTGTACACAGGATAGGATGTGAGTCCTTATGTATTTTCAAACAAGAAAGCAATGACTTTCTATGAGGTATCAGTTCTTCCCTCTGGTTTGGATTTCTGAGGATGCAACACATTTCATAGTTTTACACCATTTGCTCTATCAGTATAAACATGTTTGGCTAACACATGATGGCATAAACATTTTCTTTACAATTGTTCATGCCTAAGTGTGATTTGTGTGCCTTTAATAGCATACAATCATGCTGCTGACTAGGGATGATGAGTGTGTCTTCTTTAAGTAACAGCCCTTGAACATACAACTGCTCATCAGTGTAACAAAAGTAATGGCTGATGATAGGATATTGTGACTCTGTATTATGTGGTCAAATCTGTAGCAAGCTAGGAAGAAGGGGACAGCTGCCCAGGGTGCAAGCTGTAGGGGAGTGCAGTCAGAGCTGTTGTCCTTAAATGACCACCAGTCCATGTTTGTCTGTTTGCAGACAGTAACAAAGAACTAACAAGAGTTTCTTTCACAAAGAAACTTTTCTGAAGACTGACTTGTAATGCTGGACCACATGACTCAGTGTATCCACTATCGGTTTAACTCCATTGTTATAATTTAGGAAAGGTGTTTGACAAAGTTTATCAAAAATCTGTTATATAGGTACACAATAGTTTTTTGCTTAGCTTGAGGCATTTTTAAACCTAAATGACAATCAGTCAACTGCAGTGAAGAGCTATTGTAGGTCTTATCTACAGTTTAGCAAATGTGTTTGATACAACAAAGAGCTATGCTCAGGGGAAATTATATTCAGAGGCTGCTCTATTTAATTTCCTGAAAAGCCAAAAGTATGACCTCATATCCCCCAACAGTTTCACCACAGCAGAAGAAGGCAGCTCTTCAGGAAGTAAGAATCTTCCTACAAAAAGAGCCATCCATGAACATCACGGTGGTGCTCTCATTAGAACACAAAGTTTGGGTTCTACTCTAGGTTCTTTTTGCTGCCACAGAAACTCAGGTCCTTAAATCTATTTTTCACTTTAGTTGACTAAACCAATATGTATAAAACGAGTAATTCTAGATGGCTACACAGAAGCCATTTTTGCCATGTCTGCAGACAGGTAACTGGATGTGCCCTTGACACCTCCAAGATATGTACTTATATATCAAAATAGTGAAGACATCCTGGAGGTTCCTGCAATTCCAGATGGAAGATACACACTATTTGTCCTTTGGACTCACAATACCTCCCCTAGGTGTTCACCAAATGCCTAGCTCCCATCACATCCCATGTGCAATTACTCAGAGTAAGGACTTTCCCTGACCTGGATGACTGGCAAAAAGCACCTCCTGCTATGGAGTTACTTCTAATGACAAGACAGTACCTACTCCAGTTGTGTCTGTCTTTGAGGATCATGCTAAATCTGGCAAACTCCCAATACACCCATCAGAATCTCTAGTTTTCATTGGCTGCCAGTTGGATACAGTCAGAAAGCAAATCTACACCCACTGACCCCCCCCCCCCCCCAGGTTAGAATTTTTAAGGGGACTGTAGAAAGGTTGAAGATTTATTTATTTTTCTTATGACACATTTATTTATTTTACATTTGTTGACTGGGTTTTTCTGACTGAGCTAAGTAGTTCTTTTTTAGCAGAGGCCCGGAGAGAAAAGCGCCACAAGCTCTACAGATTATCATTTACAAAAATAAGTAAACAATCAACAACTGGTTTATAGAAGATATTTAAAGCAACATATACATATAAAACAAGGATTTACTATAGTAAAATAATCATTATGTCTGTCAGATTTAGAATCCTACATCATTCAGAAGGACTAACAATAGTTTTGTCACCAGACATAAAATCTTATATTATACAGATAAGAATGTATGCAATGTGCTTAGGATAAAGAAGTTAATGTGAGACAAGGTCTAGAAAGTTAAAGAAAGTTACATAAGTTGTGAGCAGATAGAGGTGTTGCAGTTAGGGTTGATAAGCTGTTTAAAGAGGGTGGATACAGAGGCAGGTCCATTGTCTTAACATGGGGGTGGGAGGATTACATAATGGTTAAGGTGTTTACCTTAAAGACACAAGGTGCAGGGTTGGATTCTCACATGGGGTAACTGGCTAGGCTTCAAATGGCCCAAAAGGGCAGTTAGCCTAGTACTAACCTATGAACCTATATTCTTTAGTGACTAGCTTGAATTGACTAACTTGCTTGGGTGACCTGATCTCTAGTGGGAGTTTGTTCCAAGCCTTGGAAGGATTATAGCTATAGAGAATACATCCTTTCTTACTTTTAAGTTTGTGGATTTGTAGTAGATCTAGGTTAGAGCTCTGGAGGGATCTAGCAATTGAATAGTGGGATATGACAGATGATAGGATAGGACAGTAAGAAGGCTGATAAAGGATAGAGTGGATGATCTGGAGTTGAGGGAGAAGAAGCTGGTGAGGTAGTTCTAACCAGTTAAGGTGTATGAGTGAGAGATAGTGATGTGACTTATAAGATTGATTAGTTGCAAATTTATCTATCTTGTTGTAGGTAGATTCAAGTTTGGCAAGGAGTGTGGAGTTGAGGCAAGTAAGAATTTGAGAGGCATATAATAGACTGGGTAGGAGGTAGGCATAAGAGAGAGTTACTTTAGCTTCACTGGTGAGAAACTTTTTGTTGCGGTACAGGAGTCCTAGTTTCTGATGAGTTTTCTTGATACAGTTGTTAATGTGTAGATCGAATTTAAGTTGGTCGTCAATGATGAAACCAAGGAGTTTATTACTAGTTTCCACCTCGATGTGTGTGTTATTGAAGGACAGGATTGTGAAAGTGGATTTAATGTGGTTGTAGTTTTTAGGAAGAAAAAGCAGTAGCTTAGTTTTTTGGGGGGTTAAGCGTAAGCTGGTTATCAGAGAGCCAGTTTTCTACTGAGTTAAAGGAAGTCTGTGCTGTAGAGATGAGTTCAGAGGGAGAGTCAGCAATAGTGATGATAGGAGAGTCATTAGCGTATTGGACCAGTGATGACTGAGGACAGGAAGAATAAAGAAGATTAGTGAAGATGTTAAAAAGTAGTGGACCAAGGATGGAACCCTGAGGGACACCCATTTTAACTGGGAAAGGAAGGGACAGTGCAGATTGCTACTTCACTGTTTGAAATCTGTCAGTGAGGTAGCTGGAAAACCATGCAACCATAGCAGGGGAGAAGTTAAGGTTGGTTAGTTTGTGCAGAAGGAGAGGGTGATAGTGTTGAAAGCTTTAGAGAGATCTACGAATAGGCAGGAGACAAGTTTGTTGTTATCTCTGGCAAGGGATATAGTATTAAGGAATGATAGTAGGGCAGTAGTAGTACTATGCTTTGGCCTAAAGCCATGTTGAGTAGGTGTGAGCAGATTTTCAGAGAGTGGGTAGTGCATAACTTGTGTACGTATGCATTTTTCTAGAACTTTAGAGAGGAGAGAGGATGGCAATTGGTCTAAAATTGGTGATGCTGAGGAGTTGCCTCCTTTATGTATTGGAAGAGTGAAGAATTGTTTCCATATGGAAGGGACTTTGGACTCTGTAATGGAGCAGTTGATTAAGATAGATACAGGCAGAGCAAGAGAGTCAGCAGCTAACTGAAGGACTGAAGGAAAAGGGAAGGAATGTTGTCGGTACAAGCTGAGCAAGGTTTGAGTTTAAAGAGCAGGGATTCGATGTAGCTAGTGGGTATAGGTTTGAGGGAAAATAGTTTAATGAGAGTATAATGGGATTTGATAGAGAGTGCTTTGAAATATTATTAAAGGTAGACGAGTTGGCACTGGGGTTAAATAGTTTGGATAAAGAGTCAATGAAATATGTGTTGAGGGTGAAAGCAGTATCTTTGGGAGTCTTATCAGGACAAGGATTGGGGGAGCAGGGACCACCAGGATGTAGTATGTGGTTCAATAAGTTCCACATTTTTTGGGGTTAGATTTTAAGGCTGAGTGTGGATTATAGTAGAAGTCTCTTATCTTTATTAATACACTTTTTGGTCTGATTTTTAAGTTCTTTGTATTTTAGCATGTCTGCAGGGAGCTTTGGTTTGGTCCACATTTTCCATGCTCTGTCTCTATTTTTCATTAGGATGTGGGTGGAATCTGATAGCCATGGAGATATATTAGATTTAATAAGGACTGTGAGAAGTGGGGCAAGTAAGTCAAGAATACTGAGAAAGGTGGAGCTGTAAGACAGGACAGCATTTTCAAGGGGGAGTTGGGTAAGGAAATTCCAGTTAACTTTAGAGAGAAGACATTTAAAGTTGTCTGGGTGGAAGTTAGTAAGCTTGCAGCATGTGATAAATCTATGCTGCTTAGTAAAGTGAGGGATATATCTAAGTACTTTTATTGGGGAGTGATCACTATTGGGGAGTGTTGGGAAGGATTTCGGGATTGTGATATTTAGAGGGATGAGAGACTAGAATCCAGTCGATAATGGTGGTGTGTGTATGAGAGTTGTTGGTATGGGTGGCATCAGTGATAAGTTGAGTAAAGTCATACAAGTTAATGTGTAACAAAAAAGTTGGGGTACAGAGAGTTAACCAATTAATATTGACATCACCAAGATTAATGGTTTCATTTGGAATATGTTGAGAGAAGTATGAGAGGATATTTTCCAGCAGGGGTATGTCATCCCTGGGGGAATGTAGATCGCTACTATTGTGATGGTGGTATGGGTATTAAGTACAAGGTTGGCTGTCCCAGCAGGGGTAAGTTATCCCCGGGGGAATGTAGATCACTACTATTGTGATGGTGATATGGGTATTAAGTACAAGGTTGGCTGTCCCAGCAGTGGTAAGTTATCCCCCAGAGGAATGTAGATTGGTACTATTGTGATGGTGGTATGGGTGTTAAGTATAAGGTTGACTGTCTCAGCAGGGGTATGTCATCCCCGGGGGAACGTATATTGCTACTATTGTGACGGGAAAACAACAGGATAGTTTTATTAGGAGTTGTCAGAGTAAGGTGGTTAGAGTAAACAATGGCAATTCCACCACCCTTTTTCTTTTGGCGGTCAAGGCACAGTGTACTGTAGCCAGGAGGGAGAAAGTCTTTGTCATGGTGTTGGGGTTTTAGCCAAGTTTCTGTTAGGGTGATGACATCAGGGGTGTGGCTTGAGATCCAAGCATGAAGTTCCCTAACCTTGTTTAATACACTTCTAGTGTTTATTGAGTAAAAGCAGATTTGTTTGTTTGGGGGGCCAGAGGTGTATAGGTTAGTGGGACTATAGTTATAGATGGAGTTGTGTTGAGTGGGGCCTGGATTGGGATGAATATCTCCTGCAAGTAGAAGAACATCAGGGTAGTATTGGCAGTTATATTTGTATAAGTTAAAAATAAAATATTTTGTTTTATTTTAGTGAATGCGGTGTAGGTGGGAGAAATTTTGATTTTAGAAAGCTGAGTTTCAGTAGAAAAGATAGAAGTGAACATAACAAACGAATGATAAGGAGATGATGTATCACTAGTATGAGGTATTGTGGGAACTTTGAGAATACGAGATACCTGGATATTAAGTGAGGTGAGAGTGTGAAGGAGGAGTAATGGACGTAGTACAAGAAAAAGGGTAGTAGAGAAAGGCATGATGGGTAAGAGTATTGAGTACTAGAGTACTGAAATTGGTGATTGGGGAGTTAGTAGGTTTATTTTGCAGGTAGGCATGTGAGAGTGTGTTGCTTAAGTGATGTTTGAGTAGGGGGGTAGTGTTAATGTGGGTAGTGGAAGGAGAATAAATAGTTTGCTAGTGTAGTGTGGGAGAGGGGAGGGGTTACTAAATGGTTTGTGTGGAGAAAAGAAAGGGGAAGTAGGGTGCAGAGTGGCTGGTAACAATGGTTATGTATAAAGGAAATGATATGGGGGGGTGAGAAAGGGGGTGGGAGGGGAGCGAAGTGAGCCAGAGCATAGTGTGGCTGCACCAGAGGCGCAAGAAAGCTCAAAAAACAATCAGTGGCTGTTTGTCTATTAGCAAATGTTGCTAGCAAGCTCTTTAAGGATGAGTAGAGCTAAGGGACTTGGGGCTGAACTAAAGTTTTGTTTTGGAATAGTTTTAATCTTAGACTCTGGAGCTCACCTGTTTACATACAGACGGAATAAGGATCTTATATAATTAGTAGAGTATGTTGCTACCGCTACGTAGTGACCGACCTGATTAAAGCTCTCCAAGTTGGAAGCTGAATGGAGCTCAATGCAGCTGTGCTCACCTCACAATGATAGTCACAAAGTAAGAGAAAATTGTTAAAAACAGTTCAATGACATTCACCTAATAATTAATCGTAAAGGACAGCTTGTGTACAAAAGTTGAGATTTCCCAGGGCTGATTTGAGCTTTTGCTGAAACTTTGCTTCAGAACCGAAGGTGGGGGGGACGATCCCGAGGCTTGTGGATGGCCCGAGCAAACTGCAAAGAGAAACAAAAATAGAGTGTGAGCAGAAAGTGAATAGTACAGTTTTAGGAGAAATGGAGACAAACTGGGAGAGAGTAGAGGATATTAGTCAGAGAATGATGGAGGATTATCAGAAGACAGAGAGTGGGGACAAGAAATGGCACAGTAAGTAGGTACATAGATAACTGTCCAGGAAAGAGAAAAGAATCACAAAGAATAGGAAACAGTGTCTAGGCAGATCATAATTTAACAACGTACTAAGTCTAACAGGTTAAAGTAGCACCATAGTTATGTAAGATACTGGTTAGAATGTGTAATAAACGTTGTGTTCCTGCTTTTCAAATATCAAATAATCAAACAACTGTATGTTTCTGCTTACAAAGCCAGTTAGAACTGTAGTTAGCTGAGATGCAGGTTAGAGTTTGCAACAAACACTGTTTCTGCTTTTCAAATACCAGATAAACAAACTGTATGTTTCTGCTAACTAATACAATGGAAACTGTAGTTAGGTAACAAACACTGTTTCTGCTTTTCAAATACCAGATACCAAATAAACAAACTGTATGTTTCTCCTTACTGATAGCAGGTATGTTTCTGCTAATTAATATTGATTAGAACTGTAGGTAGGTGAGATATTGGCTAGAATTTGTAACACATGCTGTGTTTCTACTGTTTGTGTACAAAATAAACTGCAACTGTATGTTTCTGCTTACTAATACTAAATGCAGAATACTATGAAGCAGAGATCAATAGAGGAAATGTCTATGAAGCCACTCCAGCTTCCGAGGTAAGTTTAGATATGTAAGTATGCATATATACACTGGAGTAATCATCAAGCTCTACATGTACAATCAGCAGTCAAAAAAGCATAACAGTTTTGTCAGACTATACATATAAATAGACTATTTTATTGTATTGTTTCATAAGCCGAATTATAGGGGGTATTTCCTTACTTGATATGGAGTTGTTTCCTCAGAACGGAGGTTTATGGGATAGAGGAGAAGCCTGAACTTGTGAGTGAAGTCATTGCTCAAAAGGAAGGTGCTAAGGTGACTATTCCAACTGTTCCAGTATCTGGATACAGACTAGATAAATCTATCCTTCAGGTAAGTCATAATGTATGTGTTTTGACCTTAGTCTTAATTGTTAAATATTACAATGACATTAAGATAGCTCGTTTCATCTCAGCAGCTACACAAGCTAGTTAATTGTATGTGAATGCCAGTTTTTGCAATGGCCTGAACGCTGTGGGGCTTGGCTTCAAACGTCATATCATACATAATAAAAACAGCTATTCTATATGTACAATAATGTTATTATGACTTTCAAATACAGAATGTGAACGATACTGAAGCACGGGTTCATACTTCATTTTTATTCATTCACTTACTTTATTTTTAGATAGACTAGCCATTGTACCTTTTACAACTACATACAGGACAAAAATCAAAGAAAATAAGGTTGAGAAACACAACTGCATCAAATACACACAATATTGCTGGAGTCATACATATGTTGTTTACTTCAAATTAGAAGAGATACTATTTTCAGCAGGAATAAGATAACAGGAAATATGCCATCCATCCATCCATAGATCCAGACAGACTGACAGACATTTTCTATATTGCTTGGCCTGGTGAGGGGCACAAATATAGAGCTTTCTGAGCATGATAGAAAAGATTTCTCTCTCCCAAGCAGTTTCCTGTTTAGTTTTATTGCTCTTCTTATGGGATTACCTGACATTCACAGGCAATTTAAGAAACACTCATTTTAAAGTAAGAAGCTATTTACAATACATGTACACAGTTGAGTCGTGTGCTAAGTAGCTATAGGAGTTGTAGAGAGCTTAGATACACTCATAGGAAAGTAGCTATGGTTGTTTTAGAGAGCTTAGGAACCTGGGAGAAAACCTCCTGGGGTATATACTTAGATAGATTCAGGTATGGTGAAGGCAGGTACATTTCCATTTAGTAGACAGGTGTTTAAAAAGCTGGGTTTTGAAGTTTTCTGAGTTTGGTATAGTTCTTAGAGTGGAAGGGAGAGAATTCCATTTCTTGCCTATAGAGAAAGAGATGAGAAGCTGACCAGCAGGACGTTTGGGCTTGTGGATAGCAATTATGCTTTGATGCTCAGATCTGAGAGTTCTGTTGGGGGTGTAAGGGGGAAGAATATTTGTTAAAGCTGGACATTTTGTAGGATGAAATAGGGTTCCAGCGTGTAGTTCGCAGGACATTTCCCTGCACGCTACATCGCCGATACCAAATGGCTGCAGCAGCAATTTGCCATAGAGCAATATGGCTGAATAGCATAGCCGCTGCTGCTGTAACCTATGCACAGAAATATCTCTACTGGTGGTGATCCTTACAGACAGCTGCCCAGCTGTATTCTATCAAGGACGGCCATACTAGATGTGTACCACATTCAGTATTCTCATGTAAGTAATGCATTTATTGTATTATTTATTTATTTTATTGTCACACGTCTGACAATAAAATAAATAAATAATACAATAAATGCATTACTTACATGAGAATATGGAATGTGGTACACATCTAGTATGGCCGGCCCTGCTAGAATACAGCTGGCAGCTGTCTGTAAGGATCACCACCAGTAGAAATATTTCTGTGCATAGGTTACAGCAGCAGTGGCTATGCTATTCAGCCATATTGCTCTATGGCAAATTGCTGCTGCAGGCATTTGGTATCGGTGATGTAGCTCGCAGGGAAATGTATTGCGAGCTACACGCTGGAACCCAGTGAAATACAAGTCTATGTGCAGTGGTGACTTGGAGGTAGTTTGGGAGTTCTAGCCAATTCAGAGATTGTAGGGTAAGGCAATGATGGGTGGAATTTTTGGATTTGGTGGCAAATATAGATATCATTGTAGAAGTTTCCGTATAATGAGGGAAGAAGATAAGAAGTGTCCAGCATATGCCTAGTAGAGTTGGAGAGAAATTGATTATTCCTGTATAGCATACCTAGTTTTTGGTAGGTTTTCTTAATATTTAGTTGAATATGGATGTCAAACTTGAAGTATTTGTCAAAAGTAATGCCGAGTAGTTTAACGAAAGGAACCACTTCTATAGGTGAGTTGGTTTGATTAAGGACTTTGAAAGCATTTTTGTCATAGGAGTAAGTCTTTGTGGGGGGGTAGTAGAATTTTGGATTTATTTGCATTGAGAGAGAGGTGGTTTTGGTGCATCCAATTTTCAGTGGTTGAAAAAGCAGTTTGGGTTTTAGTCAGCAATTCAGAGAGGTTAGAGGCAGAGCAGACTAAGGTTGAATTGCCTGCATATTAAATGATTTTGGCATCAGGAATAGCAGTGTGAAAGGTATTGATGAAGATGTTAAATAGCATAGGCCCAAGGATGGATCCCTGTGGTACACTAGTTGGGGTAGGTAGGAAGGAAAAGGTGGAGTTCTTCCATTTAACTGCCCAAGGATGGATTCCTGTGGTAACCCAGTTGAGGTAGGTAAGAAGGAAGAGGTGGAGTTCTTCCATTTAATTGCCCAAGGATGGATCATTGTGGTACACCAGTTGGTGTAGGTAAGAAGGAAGAAGTGGAGTTCTTCCATTTAACTACCCAAGGATGGATCCCTGTGGTACACCAGTTGGGGTAGGTAAGAAGGAAGAGGTGGAGTTCTTCCGTTTAACTGCCCAAGGATGGATCCCTGTAGTACGCCAGTTGGGGTAGGTAACAAGGAAAAGGTGGAGTTCTTCCATTTAACTGCCCAAGGATGGATCCCTATGGTACACCAGTTGGGGTAGGTAAGAAGGAAGAGGTGGAGTTCTTCCATTTGACTGCCTGCGATCTGTCTGATAGGTAACTGGAGAACCAGGATAAAGTGTCTGGTGAGAGATGAAGATGAAAGAGAAGGTGTTTGTGGGAAACAGTATCGAATGCTTTAGACAGATTGAGCAAAATAGTGGAAACCAAGTGTCCTGAATCTTGGGCTTGTTTGACAGTGTCTAGGAAAGCAAGTAGAGCTGTAATGGCCTGGGCGAAAGCCATGTTGGGTAGGTGTAAGAAGATGGTTTGGGGTTAGGAAAGGTATAAGTTGGAGGTGGATGCACTTTTCTAGGATTTTGGAGATTGGCGAGAGCAGAGCTATAGGGCGGAAGTTTGAGATGTTGGTGTTTTTGCCTCCTTTGTGAAGAGGAAGAATATAAACTGAGCACCAGAGATTGGGGAGGTAAGATTCCTTTATAGATCTGTTAATAATGATGCTGACTGGGAGAGCTATAACATCAGCAGCACATTTTAGGAATGAGGAGGGAGTATTGTCAGGAGCATTAGAGCAAGGTTTAAGGTTAGACAGAAGTCTTTTTATAAAGTTAATGGAGACAGGTTTGAGCTCAAACATAAGGGTATGGTTATTAGGGGAATTAGATGGAAAAGAGTGAGGGACTGGTGGGCTATTGGGGAAAGCTTTGGTTAGGTCAGAAATAGGTTCTATGAAAAATTAGTTAAATTCAAAGCCTAGTTGAAGGTCAAATTTACCTGGGTCAGGCAGGGGTTATTCATGGAGCCTGGATTAAGAAGTGAGTTTATTGATTTCCAGAACTGCTTGGGGTTTTTATTGATATTGGACTGGAGCTTCATATAGTAAGATTTTTTTGTCCTTAGTGATTAGCTGTTTTGCAAGGTTATGGAGCTGTTTGTATTAGAGCAAGGTACTGGGCAGTTTATTATTTTGGTAAAGCTTCCATAATTTGTCCCTTTGGTGCATCATTTGTTTTGTATCTTTGGATAGCCAAGGAGCTGTATTAGTTTTTATCCTTTTGTTTCTTATTAGGGCTAGAGAGTAAGACAGAGTTGACATAGTCTATTGCATTGTCAAGAGGAAGGGTGTTTAGGATTTGCCAGTTCATTTGTGTGAGAAAGTTGTGGGGTTGAAACTACTGAGGTTGCGAGTGTGAATATATTGGTGCTGGTGAGGGGTAGAGCTAGTTTAGCGATGAATGAAAGCTGGGAGGTGGTCGCTAATGGTGTCAGGAACTGTGCCAGAGATGGTTATTTTATTTAGATTGGAGACTAGGATCCAACCAATAGTGGGTCCAGGGGGATTTGTTTTGTTAGGCTGGGTGATGTAGAGGATTATTTGAGTAAAGTTATAGAGGTTAATGGATAGGGAGGGAGAGGAACTACTGACTTTATTCCAGTCAATATTTACATCCCCTAGAATGTAAGTTTCATAGTTAATTTCAGTTGATGCCCATAGGAGAATACCTTCGAGGGTAGAGATATTGTTACCAGGTGAGATATATAGGGCAATGATGCAGATATGTTTGTGTTTATTCATTTTTAGTAGTCCAGCTGTAAGTTTAGTATTGTTGAATTGAGGAATTGGAATTTGGAGGGGAATTAAGGTAAAAAGGTTAGAGTAGACTAAGGCAGTACTGCCACCTTTGTTATTTAATCGGTCATTTCTGAGAGTATGAAATCCTGGGGGCAGGATCTCAGAGTCAGAGATATAGGGTTTGAGCCGAGTTTCAGAGATGGCTAAAATGTCTGGTTGGTTATGGCTTAGCCAAGCTTGAAATTTGTGAACTTTGTTGTTAAGACTCTGGGCATTGATAGTAAATATTTTTAGGATGTTGTGGGGGGAGGAAGGAGATAAGGGGTAGGTGCTGTTAATCAAGGGACTGGGACTAGGTTTGGGATGGATATCTCCAGCTAAGGCTCAGTTGTTGAAGGAAATAACCTTTAGCCATTTAGGTTTGCAAAGTAAGAGTTTAGGTAGATCTAAGATTAGTTTAGGTGTCAGTATCTTAGCTGTGGTGGAGAGGATTTTGGGATGGAATAGGTGCAGAGAGTTAGGCTGAATGAGTGATGGGGAGATAGAATGGAAATGAAAGTAAGACTGAGGGTGAAGGTGGGTTTGTATGGTGGTTATTTTTGTAAGTAATACTGGACAAGCAGTGGAAGAGTATGAGCTGCCATAGCATAAAGGAATTAGGAACACAAGCAGGAAGCAGGGTGCCTGGAGGGTGTGGAGAATTAATGCAAGCATGCCTGTGCAAAGGGAGAATGATAGTTGTAGATTTGGAAAAGAGAGATGGCTATGCAGAAGAGAGGGTTTAGAAAGAGATGCAGGTTTTCTTAGAATTATAAGAAAGAGGAGGGGACTTTAATTGTTAGGGAAGTAGAGAGAGTGATGCATTTAAGTGGGATGGCTGTAAGTAGGTGGAGTAATAAAGGAAGAGCTTCTATTGGGTAGTTAGGCAGGCTGGGTGGGGAAAAGTAAGAATAAAGGTAGGCATGCTGGGGGTGGGTGGGAAATGGGGGAAGGGTAGGGGAGCGGAGTGAGCCTGCAGGGCAAACTGAGCGGGAAGAGCCAGGTAGGTGTGAGAGGTCTATAGAGCAGTAAGAAACAATCAGTTAGTGGGGCTCTGTAATTGGGACTGAGTGTAGGCTAGAGGGAGAAAAATTGCAGAAATTTAGTCAGAATTAGAGGTAAAGGGTAGAGCTGTTGTTTCACCTTTCCTAAAAGTGAAATGTTTGAACATTTAGCTTAGGTTTGAAAGTGGAACACCATGCATGAAAGTGAGCGTTTCACTGTAGTTGGAGTTTGCTGCCACGTAGTGGTGAAATGGGGGTGGGAGACAGAGAAAAAAATAGTTGGCCTTGGGGAAAAGAGACTAGGATACAGAGCAACGGGGGGGTAAATAGCTGTGGTATGCTGCTAATGTGCTCGCTATGGGTAGGTTATAGTCTGTATTTTATACATTCCAAGAGCTAGTCCAGATACATACATGCTAGTCTAAGCAGGTTGGAGTGGGAACAGTTTAGAAGGCAGTCTGAGGCAGATGTCCTTTGCAGGGGGTATTCCTGTTAATCTATGTTTGTAGAGGGGGAGCACCCGAGGACCAAGCTGTAAAGGGGGAGAGAGAGAGAGAGGTAGGTTAGCATTTACAGGACAGGTGGGATATGTAGAAATTGCAGGGGGCTCAGGAAGAAGCTGAATGGAAAGTGAGTGTAAGTAAGGGCTCAGAAAGAAGCTGAATAGAGAGCGAGTGTAAGTAGTGTGGTACAGCTAGGAAAATATAAATGCACAGATGACAAACATTCATTTAGGCAGACCTCAGTCAATTACAGTTCATGTACACATGAAAAGCTATGGCAGATGCAAATAAACAGCAATTGCAATGCATGTAGGCACAGTAGTTAGTGTTCAGCCCAAGTAGCTCAATCCGAGCTAATTACAATATATGAAACCAACAGTTTTAGAATTCAGCCCCAGTAGTGCAATCCAAGCTGATTATAATATTGTAAAAGCTAGGATATAAAGTGAAATTTCTTTTCTGAAGAAGTCTGAAGGAGTAAAATGGTATGACCATACCGTATGTTAAGCTCAAGTCCTTAAGTTTAGCAGGAACTACCTTATAAAGGGTTGACCCTTACACCCCAGACAGAAGGGCAGTAGATCTAACAAGGGTAAAAGGGCAAATACTGAAAAGAATGAGAAGATAACACAAGGAAAAGCCCAGAGTGGTTCTGGAGGTGTTTATGGGAAAATGTTTCAAACTTCATTTTCAAAAATCCCAAGAAGCAGAGACATTCCAGCAGTTCCAAAGGAACAGCTGCACATTATATTTGCAGTTGTCCTAGAGGTGGTACAGTCAGGTACCACAGGAAAAGTCAAAGCAGAATCGAAGGGCTGAATGTTTTAGTGAAGGTTCTTTCTAGTTGCAAGGAAAGAGGTCACTTAAAGATCCTTCTTGGATTTGTCCTACCTGAGCAAGTTTCTAAACATTCCAAATTTTAAAATACTAAATCTCCAAAGCTTGTTACCACTCATCCCAACTCAGGCTCTGATGGCACTTTGGACCTTAAAGATGCTTATCTGCGCATCACTTTCACTTTATATCCTTCCTCTTTGACTTATCTAATACTCAGAGTCTTCATAAAGTGGCAACCTCCAGTAATTGCCTACTGCAGGACAAAAGACATTCAAATGTATCGCTGTGTAGATGACTGCATCTTTCTAATAGAGTATCAGCAAGAAATTATCAAAGCTTTGGATTTTACATAGAATTCATTCAGGGACCTGGGTCTCACAATCAACAAAACAAAATCCAATGTGCACCCTCAACGTAGTGCTTCTAGGTGCCCACCTGTACACCTCTCTTAACAAGCTCTTCCTCCAAGACAAAGTTAATCATCTGACACTCTTCCTCCAAAGAGTTGTTCAGTGAAAAGAATTTGTAGCCAAAACATTCTTCAGACAGCTGGGTTATATGACATCCTGCATTCCTGTGGAGGCACTAGTGCACCATCACATGAAGAAACTGCAGTGGCACTGGAAAAACAGATGGCCCCAAAATACCTTATCATTAGAAGCCAGCATTCACTTTTATTAGAAAGGAGAGCTCTTGATGAATACAGCAAGTGTTCCCTGTTCTCTGAAACAGGGTTACCCTCCCGGGTACCACTGTGGCTATGACTGACATCACAGACTCCTCACATCTAGCATGGAGGGGCTCATATGAGAACCCTTCAAATTCAGGGACCTGGGAGGTAAGGATGAGAAAATAACACATAAATGTCAAAGAAAGTGATTGGTCCTATGCTTGCACTCAGAACCATTAATTACACTCTGAAAGAGGGATGTCCTTCAGATAATGCACACAACACCACAGATCCCCTGCTAAAGAAGTCTTTAAAAAACAAATAAGGAGGATCTCACTTTTACCTATTCTGGAGGTAAAGAATATACCTGAGACATCAGGTATGACTCTGGTGGTGATCTACATCTCCTTTCTACACAATGTTTTGACAGACAGACTGGGCAGATCTGTAGCAGATCCCCATGCATGGATGATAAACAGAGAAGTCTTTCTGGATCTGACCAGGTTGAGGGGTGTTTCACAAGGAGACCTGTTTATTTCTCATTTCAACATGTAACTGAGGCTGTTTTGCTGTAGGCTTGTGACCCCAGGGTAGATGCCTTCTCCATGGACTGGACAGATTTATTCTTTTACAGATTCCCTCCAGTAACATTATTTCCTTATCATAAGTGGATATTTACATGTATGTCAAAATGTTTACTGTAACACAGTGCTATATCTGTATGTCTAAGGCCTATTAGCCTTCAGCTTTCTGTCACTTTATTGTTACCTACCTTAACTTGACAAATGCAGCCATGAGGCAATGCACACAGACAGACAGACACACACACATGCCCACACATGCATACCCACATATACCACACACACACACACACACACACACACACACACACACACACACACACACACACACACACACACATTACCAAAAAAAATGAGCACATTACCAAACTGGTACAGTTACAAGCAGTTTAGAATCATCAGCAGTTAAACTTACCATTATTTGGTACTCCACAAACCTCTCTCGTAGGAAAAGTATATATTTTGCTACTGACTGGATTGCTGGCATTGCAAGTAATGAACGTTATTTCATTAGTCACTGACAAGCTAACGTGGAGGTTGGCTCCACTGTAAATTGAGGGATTGTTGTTAGGGACTGTCCATGAATAGGAGACATTAGATCCATCTTCTGCGGTGCAGCTCAGTGTAAGGTTACATCTGTTATTTAAAGTGATGTTACTGTCGAGACTTATGTTCACGTTAGTTATTTTTTCTGAATGAGAAGATTAGAAAGAAAAACAAAAAATTAAAAACATGTTCTTGAAATTATACATTTATACACTTGTTGTACACTTGTGCCTTTAAACAACAGAACTAGTAAATACTAAGAACATAATCAGAACTTGCCCTTGATCACTTGAGTAAATCTTTTCTCTTTTCATCATTAATTCATTAGCATATATTCAGTGGTGTATTATACACCTATCAGAGATTAGATGCTGCAGTTGATAAAAATGTAATTTTAGAAGTTTTCAGATTTCATAAAATGTATTTACTTCAGGATCAACATTTAACTAATCTGTAAATCCTATACTGTCTTGACCCAAGTATTTAAAATACCATATATTCAGTTACAAGCAAAATAATCAGTTACAAGCATAATAATCATTCTAGCAGTATTTTATCTGATTCCCCCACCAAAAAATGTAGAGGAAAAAGAATAAAAAAGTAAAATCTATTCAGAGAGAGAATTAGTCCCTCGGATTCTGTATGCCTTGCACGGCGTGCAGGATTAGTGCAGGAGCTCTAGCAGGCAATATGTCTGCCGAGCAATCCAGGAACAGCCTGCAAAGGTGTGCACGACTGCTCCTGAACTAGTCATGCATGGACTAGGCCCCTGTATGCAAACCACCCCATTTTCAGGAGAAATACATGCAAATGAGGTGAATTTGCAATCCAGGAAGCTTGCAACCAGCTGTGCAGGACTAGCGCAATCTGCAGAAATGTACTCAGTTAGTAACCAAGTATATTTCTGCAAAATCCAAAACAGAGCGGTGACAGCTCCAAATAAAGGCTGCATATCAGTTAGGAAGCATGCCAATGGCCAAGTATAAGGCCATTGGCATTGCAAACAGCCAAAAAAATTTAAAAAATCAACTTTTTTGTTTAGCTGATCTCGGCTGTTTAAGGGTAGGGCAGCAGCACACAAATGAGATTGGGGGGGGGGGGGGTAAAATAAACCTAAAATAAGCATTCTAACTAAAATCACTATTCTGCCATGCAAGTCAATAGCAGGCAGAAGACAACATGGCCAGTGTGTAGTTGTGGAGAGGCTCAGTGTGAGACATGCAACTATGCATCAGCAGGCAATTCTATGCAAATGAGGAGAATGATAGCGAATCCCAATTTTCCCCAGCATGCTAGTCAGGTCCCAACAGTGTAAGAGTAGAAATAGCTTAGTGCAAGCCTAAGAGTTAGCTGACATCATGGGTGGGGGTGTCAGGCATACTTTAAGTGGATTGGAGCCCTGTGGCTCAGGTTTGCTCCTAGCTAAGCAAGTGAGTGTGTCTGACTCTACCTAGCACTCTTTACATTGCCTAAGCAGGTGTGCACGTCATGCACTGGGATTTAAAGGTTTAAAAAAAAAAGTTAAACCAGGAAATAGCAGTTCTGTGCACATTTAAGCACTCTGTTTGAGCGGTGCACCCCTGGGCTTAAACAGGAAGGCAATGGGAAGGGAAAGCAGCAGGAAGAAGGTAATCTAGGATTACTAGCATAGCTGGCAGGTGAAATGTATCAGAATCAGCCAATTACACAGACAGCAGACCAGCCCAGCCCAGAATGTTACTATAAACTATGCATACAACTTCCCCTCTGGTTTTTCCCACACTCTACATCACCGGTGTAAACAAGCGGGGAAATTTTAACACTCAAAACAAAATGATAGGAGCTGCAATAGCTATCATACAATAACCTGTGGAAGAGGCTGAGGGTGGTGAGGATGTGAATGCTGTTGACCAACCCACAGTGAGGAGACAGAGAAAAGTGTAAAGACCCAGGGTAACCTACCAGGGACTACATGAGCTGGAGACAGTAGAGCACTATAGGGTGGACAAGGACCTCCTACAGCAAACTGTTGAGCTGTGCCGGCCACACCTGACACACAGAACTAACAGAGGGGCATCCATCCCAGTGGATACCAAAGTATGTGTAGGCCTAAGAATACCAGCTATAGGTACCTTCCAAATGCCAACTGGGGATATGATAGGAATCTCATAGGCATCAGCATCCAGGGTACTCCACCAGTTCCTGGATGCCATGTCAGCACATTTCGGTGAGCACGTATATTTCCCCAACACCCATAAGCAATGGCCAGCAATATGCAACTCTTCCACCAAATAGCAGAATACCTTGAGGTAGTAGGTGCTATAGACTGCATGCACATATGCATCAAAGCACCACCTGATGAGCGGGGTAGAGTCTACATCAACCGCAAGGGCTTCCCCTCAATCAACTGACAGGTCGTGTGCGATGCCCAGGGCGTAATAATGAATGTGTGTTCTGGCTGCCCTGGAAGCTATCATGATTCCCACATCTGGCATCTGACGCAGCTGTACCAGAGATTTGCCAATGAAGACATTCCTCACGGTCACCTAGTAGGGGATGCTGGATATGCACTGGAGCCATGGCTGATGACACCAATCAGAAGTGCACACATACCCAAACAAGAAGTCCATAATGAGGCACATGCAGAGACCAGAATTATAATAGTGAATGTGTTTGTGATGCTCAAGTCATGATTCCAGTGCCTGAACACATCCAGTGGAGCCTTGCAGTACTCAATAGCTACATGTATCCAAATTGTCCTCATATGTGCCATGCTACACAATATGATCCTGGGGAAACAGCTGCAGCAGGAACTGCACAGGGCAGGGCCACACAGCTGCCCACCATTACCAAGGCCTGCACAAGCACAGAGTGACTCAGAGGAGGAACAACCTGAGCCTGCCCCAGTAGGCAGAAGGAGACATGCCCAGTATGCCCTGGCTTTGGCAAAGAGGCAACACATAGCACAAACACTGACACAGGAGGGACCCAGGGAATAACACCTTTCTCTTACTCTCACATACAGTAAAATGGATGCCAAACATTACACTACCTGTGCTCAACCATGTGTAGGGAGTGTACTATGGGCATCCAACATATGCAGCCCTGCAGCACCACCCTCAATACTGGGACACCCACAAGGTAAGTGACTCACACATACCAGTCGGGGGGTTCACATACCCAACAACAGTCAATACCAGCATGACAGGTGCAGACAAATACAAATAAAGGCTGTGCTATGGCTTCTGAATGATGTATATGGGTACCCCCCCAGGCCTACAAAGACAGACCACAGCAGGTCAGGCAGTGAGACATTAATTCTGAAGGGTAGGAAGTCAGAACCTAATATGTATGTAAATCAAAGCTAAGATCTGTAGTACACTGCTATGCCTCTAGGTAGCATGATAGGTAAGAATACAGACTGAAATGGAATGCCTGACATACCAGTACAGTCATAGCAAATGTGTACAAGTGTCAGGTGTGCCCCTCCATCCTATGTAGTAATGTAATAACAGTAAGGTGTGCCCCCCCAATCCTGTGTAGAAATGCAGAAATAGTCAGGTGTGCCCCCCATCCTACGTAGACATGTAGTAACAGTCAGGTGTGACCCCCATCCTACGTAGAACTGTAGTGACACTCAGGTGTGCCCCCAGTCCTGTGTAGAAATGTTGAAATAGTCAGTTGTGCCCTCCATCCTACATAGAAATGTAGTAACAGTCAGGTGTGCCCCCCCTCAATCCTGTGTAGAAATGTAGAAATAGTCAGGTGTGCCCCCTCATCCTACGTAGACATGTAATAACAGTCAGGTGTGCCCCCATCCTACGTAGAAATGCAGTGACAGTCAGGTGTGCCCCCCCAATCCTGTGTAGACATGTAGAAATAGTCAGGTGTGCCCCGCCACCCTATGTAGAAATGTAGTAACAGTCAATGCCAAATGATCAACGGATACCCTGCAGAAACAGTATGCTACCTGTAAGTGTACAACACAAAGGTCTGCACTGCAGTACAAACTACCTGGACTCGATCCACACATTCAATACAGATGGGCATACTGGGCATGCTCACACACAGAGAAATGAAGGCAATGTCAGTCAACAAAGAATGGCGTATGGCAACTGTGGTCCCACTCCACAAAGGCGGTGCTTCTACGGACCCTGGAAATTACCGCCCCATAAGCTTGACGAGCCTTGTCTGCAAAGCTATGGAAAGGATCATAACGGAACTCATAAATAAAGACATTGGGGACCTACAGACACTGGATCCTACCCAGTTTGGCTTTGTCAAGGGCAGATCCTGCCTCTTGAACTCAGTCAACTTTTTCGAAACAGTCACTAAGGCCATTGATGAGGGTAAGGCAGTTCACACAGCCTACCTTGACCTAGCAAAAGCATTCGACACAATACCCCACTCGGGCATCATAGAAAAGCTCACTAGCTTAGATGTAAACCCATATGTCACAAGATGGGTTGCAAATTGGCTCAAGGACAGAACACACAGGGTTAGAGTTGCTGCTGTCATGTCAGACTCTAAGCCAGTCACGAGTGGTGTCCGACAGGGCTTGGTCCTGGGCCCCCTCTTGTTCGGCATTTATTTTTCTGAAGTGCAGGCAAACATAGGGGGATTGTGGCTGACAAAATTTGCAGATGACTGCAAACTGGGCACCATAATTGACACTCCATCAGACACAGACATCCTCCAGAGAGGTCTCATAGAAATGGATAACTGGTGCCAGAGCCATGGCCTTAAGCTAAATGCCAAAAAATGTATAGTCATACCCTTTGGGAAAAACAAGGTAACCCCTAATTACCACATAGGTGGTAATCCATTAAACACGGAAGAAATTATCAGGGACCTGGGGACCCATGTTGACAGTAACCTCTCTTTGACACTCACATTGCCAAAGTGGTTAGGAAGACCTTCTACATTGCCCACCTGATCATGAAGGGATTCACATCCAGATCAGGAGAGGTCATTGTACCCCTGTACTCTTTACTTATCAGACCAATGATTGAGTACAACACCCCATTTGGAATGTACCTACCCGACACCTCTCGCAGTTGGAAAGACCCCAAAAGTTCCTCACCAAAGGATAAAGGCTCAAACATATGTCATATGCTGCCCGACTGAAGAAACTCCAGCTCTATTCAGTCGCGATACCGCCTGCTCAGAGGTGATCTGTGCCTGGCATACAAGGCCATGTCCAACCCGAATTAATGGACATGCTCCACCTCAAAAATCCAAATCCACCAGAGCCACGAGAGCAAGAGACTTAAACCTCAACATGGATATAAATAGGACGTGCTGGAGGGACAGATTCATCACCCAGAGACTCCCTACACTATGGAACAGAATCCCAGTCCATGTGAGGCAGAGCCCCTCACTGACTCTGTTCAAGAGAAATCTTGACGAGTGGATGGGAGATCGTAGGTTTACCCCGGGAATCATCTCTGTGTCACTGCTGGACAGAGGCACAGCAAACTAATGGGTATAGTATTCTCATCCTAAGGGGTGGTGAAAGCCACACACACTCTGGCTAGGCTTATAAATGCCCTAGGGCAGATAGCCTAGTATGAACCTATGAACCTATGAACCTATGAACAACATACTGAAAGGTCATACTGGGAATGCTCAAACACTTAAACACATGAATGCCATGTCTGCAAACACCAGTGGACCAGACATATCTGGCAGTCATAGATGTTAATATAGACACTCCTCAGTATGCACCACTCATGCTTTGCAAACAGAGTGGATAGGAATACAGACATATATCTAAGGACAACACACTATAATAAGCCAAAGGTAGAAGTACAAACATGTGTGGAAGAGGTTGACTGTGACAAAGAGCCATCAAAGCCTGTCCCACCCTGCACAGAGCCAAAGGGCGACAACCACATGAGGTTCAGATGTCACGCACTGTAGATACTAGCCACCAGTATCTGTCAGCATTATAGACTATGTGGTGCAAGTGCTAGCTGTGCAACATGACTGTACAAGGAAGTAGTCATCTAGCAGCTGTATACACATACGTGTGAAATATGACCCTGTGTGTGGCCGCATGTTGAGTGTCAACCTCTAGATTAATGGGTTATGGGCCATGCACACACACTGCCCACCACATAGCCCTACTATGACAAGCCTACTGAGGTCATCCACTGTGAAATACACCTTTGAGAGAGCTGTAGCCCAGTAATCTCTGTGGTGCATCCTATAACTGAGTACTGCTGTGATAAACTAGTTAGGTAGGAGTTCCAATCCCAGACATGGCATCTGTGTGTGTGTGTGTGTGTGTGTGTGTGTGTGTGTGTGTGTGTGTGTGTGTGTGTGTGTGCATGTGTGTGTAGAGAGCAATCCTTTTTAGGGTAGTCACACTCCCTACAATTCAAATGCTCTACTTTGGTAAGGCTGCTGATGTCATCCACCTAGAAATACACCTCCTGGACAACTGTAGCCTAGTAATCTCCGTAGCACATGCCATAACTGCATACTATTGTAGTGTGATAAAATAGTTAGGAAGGAGTTCTAATCCCAGACTTGGCAACTGTGCATGTGTCTGTGTGTGTCCCTGTCTGTGTAGAGAGCAATTCCTTTTAGGCGACTCACACTCCCTACAATTCAAATGTCCTACGTTGTCAAGGCTGCTGATGTCAGCCACCTAGAAATACACCTCTGCGAAGGTTGTAGCCCAGTAATCTCTGTAGTGTGTGCCATAACTGTATACTGCTGTAGTGAAATTAAATAGTTTGGAAAGAGTTCTAATCCCTGACTTGGCAACGATGTGTGTCTGTCCCTGTCTGTGTAGAAAGCAATTCCTTTTAGGCTACTCACACTCCCTACAAATTGAATGCCCTACTTTGTCAAGGCTGCTGATGTCATCCACCTAGAAATACACATCTGGGAAGGTTATAGCCCAGTAATCTCCATAGCGTTTGCCAAAACTGCATGCTGCTGTAGTGTGATAAAATAGGTCGGAGTTCTAATCCCAGACTTGGCAACTGTGTGTGTGGGTCTGTCCCTGTCTGTGAAGACAGCAATTCCTTTTAGGTGACTCACACTCCCTACAATTCGAATACCCTACTTTGTCAAGGCTGCTGATGTCATCCACCTAGAAATACACCTCTGGGAAGGGTGTAGCCCACTAATATCCATAGCACAGGTCATAACTGTGTACTGCTGCAGTGTGATATAGAACTCTGGTGGGGGTTCAATTCCCACACATGGCAGTTGTGGATGTTTTGTGTGCGTTTCTATGTCTGTGTAGGGAGCAATGCATTTTAGGCTAGTCACACTCAGTACATTTCAAATGCCCTACTTTGGCAATCCTGCTGATATCATTCACTGTGAAATACACCTTTGGAGAAGAGGACCTCCAGCAATTCCCATGGTGCATCATATAACAGCATCATGCTGTAGTGTGATATAGAACTCTAGTAGGGGTTCTATTCCCATAGATGGCAGTTGTGGATGTTTTGTGTGTCTTTCTATGTCTGTCTAGAGAGCAATGCATTTTAGGCTAGTCACACTCAGTACATTTCAAATGCCCTACTTTAGCAATCCTGCTGATGTCATTCACTGTGAAATAATCCTTTGGGGAAGAAGTACTCCGGTAATCTCCATGGTGTGTCCTATAATGGCGTACTGCTGTAGTGTGATACACTAGTTAGGTAGGAGTTCTAACCTCAGACATGAGAGATGTGTGTGTGTGTGTGTGTGTGTGTGTGTGTGTGTGTGTGTGTGTGTGTGTGTGTGTGACATTTGTACCCTATGTGGCAGTGGTTATGAGTGTGTAACAACTGGACTCAATGTAGAGTGGGTTTTGCAAACTTCTTATATGATGGGCCAAGTATATATCGCAATGCCCACCATACAGGGATGAAAGATGTGAAATAGCTGAGAGGCTGGCGTGCAACTCCATACCCCTAAGTGTAACATCAATGCCAGCTGAATCATGTTAGCAATCCTTGTATTACCCAGGGAACACTCTCAATCCATGTCTCATACACACACACACACACACACACACACACACACACACACACACACTTGCCTAGGCAACAGCCGCTATGTTGGTAGTACCCTGCATATTGCCCACTGATAGTAAACATGGTGTGATTGCAGTGGGCTACAGAGGGCATGGCACCCTGTCCATTAGTCCAATAGGATTGTACATGCAGACAGCGCACCTCCCCCATGTTCCCCACTGGACAACTGCAAAACCTCTAGTGCCATCAAATGTGACCCACAAATGACATAACATACCTGAAACACAAGCCCTGTATGGACAGATGCCACTGACACCAGGGAATACTGGTATCATGCTATCAACGTAGTTGCAGGGCCAACCTGCTGTCCATTAATAGTTCCCACCACATGAGGCCAGGACTGGCAAATCTAATGATAACGATCTGTGTACATAACATGGGCCAGATGCCTCAAGTACAGTTCCACATGTCACTGTACATGCATGTGGGAGGTGTGCACATCCCAGACACTGTCCATATCATGGATGAAAAAACACACACATGGCAAGCAATGCACAGCGTTGGCCACACTCAACAGTCACCCAGGTGACTGGATGGTGAATACAATACCCAACTGTGTGGGCAACTCCAGACACTACACCCCTGAGCCACAATGCAGGCCATTGTCATGTGGCCTAATGCCAAGGTATACCTATCACCTAGCCTTGTATAGCCATCTGGCACCATCGACAACAACACACCCATGAAGCAGTGCACACATGCATGTCACTACTGGCACCCGTATCTGTGTGTGTGGTGTATGATGTGTATGACCACATTCATACTCACTCCAACCCCCACTGGCATACTGAAGCATGCTGTCTGATATCAGACACCTCCACATACCCTTTGCACATATAACCTCCGTATGCCCCTGTGGTGCATATAATACCTGCACAATATGGTGTTATGGCAATCCCACTAGTGATGAGTTGTATTCCTCGCCCTGCCAAGTGTGGCAATTTTTGTGCGTCCCTGTGAGAGTGTGGTTGTGTTGATGCTGGCACCTGTTCATGATGGCAGGCTCGTGTACTACACCTACCACATAGCTACCATATCCTTGCTGCAGATGTCACTCACCATCACATATACATTCTGAGGGCTCCCCTATATGTAACCTATGTGGCGCATCCAATAACTGCATGGACATGTGATAGCACTATATAGTCATCAGGGGTGTAATACCCTGTACTGGTAGATGTGTGACACAAACATGCTTAAGTTTTACTCTCCCACCCTTTCCTGGCTTTTCTGTGCCTCTGTCTGCCTCTCTTACTCCCTCTCTGGTGGATGTGGAGACTTACACCTGCTTTACTTAGGCAGCAGTATATGTATTGTAAGTGATGCTCAGGATCAGCTAATGGCCTCTGCACAAATTGCAGTCCTCCTCTAGCTGATTGCATGTGGAACAGCTGTGGTTGCATTCCCATAGCCAATGACATGGAAAAAAAAACACCAGTATCTAGGAGCATCATTTTAATGTTGGGCCTTTCATTCACTGTGAGCAGGAACTCAATCTGTTGTTTGGCAAACAGCATCTCAGATGGATTGGGGTTTACCTCTAACAACATACACTGTGGAAACAGGCCAACACACAGGAGGGGGATGTGCCTGACCAGACTACAGACTATAAGTGCTGCTATATATGAGGGAACACCCATCTGTAGGGCCATCTGCAGACTGGCCAGTTTGTGGTGCCTTTTGTTTCAGGTGTTACCCACAGAGCACCTATCTGTGAATTGCAGAAGGTAGCATGAGGACTGCAGTCTGTAGATGGTGACAGGCATGAGAGTTACTGATTACATATCCCTCATAGGACATATGGTGCAACACACCCTGTTACAACAGTAAATGTATGAAGGTATCACAGCAACATATCAATATTGGCCCTGTGTATGTGCCTCCAGCCACAACCCTGTCAACCTTTGTACATATGTCATGCAGTAAGGGGTGCATATGTACTGTACACCATAATTAGTGACATCATATCTGATAACAAGCCAGTGATATATCAGACTGCTGCGCATGTAATGTATAGTAGGGGTTATATTTGATGACATAACCTGGACATTCTGTGGTTGTGTGTACAGTACTGAGGTCTGTGTACTCATGGTGACTGTCGGCAGTGTGTGTATTGTTAATATGTACCTTGGCCTGTCCACAGACTGTGGTAGATGTCATTGTTCTTGGTCCTGTTCTATCTGATGTTACATGCTGCTCCACTGTATGTTACCCTATCAGCTTACATGTTTGTAGGGCCATACATGCACATGTCCCATACCACAGACAGGCAGCAGACCACACTGTGTAGCAGCCCAGTATATGTAGGGTTAGAGTGCGGGTGGCATATATGAAGTTAGTGTTGAACAGATAGTCCATATACTGTAATCATATGCTAGCATGGCATATGTAGCTGTGGCTGTGTTCACATTTGGTTGTGGTGATGGACTTTCACACAGGTGTATGTTACTCTGTGCTGTAGCATGCCTGTAGAGCCTGCTATATGGGCAGGTACATGTGCATTCCCCCATAGGAAATGTAGGCCAATGTTGAGCCGGTCTGCCTGTAGCCTGCACAGTGCTTTGTTACATGCCTAGCAGCTTAGTGTACTTACCCAGTTAGATGTAATATCCAGTTACTTGCCAGATGTACTGCTGCTGGGCCACCATAACAGTCATGTATGTCAGAAGCTGTACAAATGTATGTCAATATCTTGTGGGTGGTATGTGGCCATGGCACCTCCTTACCATTGATTATTATGTGGCAGGACAGACAGGGATGTGTGAATGTATAACCTATAAGGGCACATGTATACCAGTAGTTACATGTTATACCCATCTACATGGCTGTTAATATCCATATTGTCAGGCTTGGTCTACATATATTGCACTAAGGGGTCATGTGCATACCTCTGGACTGTCCAGAGTGTGTCAGACTGTCCACATATATTGGACATTATCTCTGCTGTAGTCCACAGGAGCATTATGCGCTAGCAGTGGTACTGTACTATGATGTCCTTAGGCTGTCTGTCAGTAGCCAATGGCGCACATGTTAAAAGCAGATGTGACCTCCCGCACACACTATGTCTGTGAAGACAATCCCTATTACAGTAGCAATACTCTACAAATATACCTGCTATTCATACCTGACATCCTCTTGCACTATGAAGTTGGGACTACAGGGGCTGAGGTAGGGCTACACTCCATGTTCAGGCCATATGGTGATGATATATGTACATATACTTATCCAGATATCCATATAGACATACACATATACATATCGACATACCTAGATGGATATGTATATGTACATATATATACATGTAAACAATTATATATATATATATATATATATATATATATATATATATATATATATATATATATATATACAGAGCAATATATGTCTTCACATATACAGATGGAGATACATTACATATGCACATATACTTATGGATATCTACATATATATTAACAGTAGTAGGTATATCAGAATATGCACATATAGTTATTGATATCTACATATATACCAACATAACTAGCCATATCTGTACACATAGGATGTGCATACATATATAGCTATATATACATATATCTATATATACATATACGTATATATATATATATATATATATATATATATATATATTTATTTATTTATATGGGAGCACTACAGAATCCTGAAAGCCCAAAGTCCTGAAGACCATCAGGGGTGAACTGCCTTAAGGTATATGGCTGTACATTACCATGCAATCCACCTTGGTTAAATGCAGGCCTACTGCCACCTGCCATACAGACTGTTCTGTTTCTCAGTGTGCTTCTGATGGTGTCAGTTGTGTCTTATGTAACAGTCACATCCCATTGTGTCAGCTGAGGTCCTTACCCACTAGGAATTGTCTACAGAGAGTAGATAGAGGCTGCTGAACTATACACCTGCATGACTTACCATTGATTGTTTGGTATCCTGTGGGCCAGTCTGTTTTTACTATTGTATTACTTGATGGCCTTGGCCTGGACAGCAACATTTGTTAACTTTTTCAGACTACTGTATTAGTATTGTTGCATTACTCAGTTTATATGTATGTCCGTGTCTAAATAACTATATGAGATGGCATATATAACCGTAATAGTACAAAAATAAAGCTTTTCCATCTATGCACACCTGTGTGTGGTGTTGTATCCTTTAATATCTCTGTGAGAATATGTTGCAGGCAATGAATGCCATTTGTATGGGTGGCTCATACAGTCTCCGGTTGGTAAGGTGGTAACTGTAGGACTAGTGGCTGTTCCATATTGTGTGCATGTACTACATATGTAACTTACTATACATATCTCTGCATATGTATGCGTAGTTACATATATATATATATATATATATATATATATATATATGTGTGTGTGTGTGTGTGTATGTATATCTGTATCTGCATATATGTACCTGTGTATATGTATCCTAGGGATGCCCATGTCGTGTCTGGTCCTGGTTATGGGATCTGCAACACTTGGTAGTGTATTGCAGGGGGGATGTGTTTAGCTGTGGGGGAGGTATACCTATTCGTACAAGGCGTATATTGTTTGGGGCCTCTCAACCCCATTAACGGTGCAGGTGGACATATATGTTTTTGTTTTTCCCCATTGTTATCTACAGATGTCTGTCTATATATATATATATATATATATATATATATATATATATATACATATATATATATATATATATATATATATATATATATATATATACATATCTGCTGACGTATATAACTTGCTGTATATATGTAGACATATAGATGTAGACATATATATCTATAGATGTAGGCATTTGCATGTATATATGTTCATAAATGTTTATATATATGTAAATATTTATATATATATATATATATATATATATATATATATATATATGTTCTATTTGTTTAGATATTAATATATTTGCACACACACACACATACATCTAAATGTTGGAATACATTCTCTTTACTGTTGAATGACTGGGCTGGATGATATGTTTGTGAATACATCAGGGTTATGTATATCTGAAATGGCTTAGTGGAAAATCACTTTGTCTATGGTGTGCAGGGTCCTGTGTTTGAGCCTTGCAGATGTTTATTTTGTTGCTGGGCAGAACAAAGGCCGTTGGATACAGAGTGACTAAGGCACTTTTGAGCAGTTGTCAGTGGGTTTCTGTGGGTTTGCGCAGAGGTAAGCACTGCTAACATCCAGTCACAATTTCTTATACTCGGCTTCTGAATTGCTTAACCTGTATAGGCATTGCTTACCCCCACACAAACAGGCTTAAACCTGCTTACTGCTGCTTAAAAATGCTTACTTCTGCTTACCCCCATGCTAATTTCTTTAAAAGAAAAGAAAAAGGGGTTGATAGGAAAGTGTTGAAAAAAGGGGCACAAAGAGGGACAGACAGTAGGGAAAATAACCAGGGATGTGCAGGAAGGGTGTAGGGAATGTCCATAGCTGCCCATTTCTTCTACAGCAACAGCTGTGCATATACACTGAATTTGGAGGTAGATTTGGGCACTCAACCCCCTGGGAGGGGGTGAGGACAACAATAATAAGTTGTGATGCCAATTATACCAATTACATGTGTCCAGTGGACACGTGCAAAATGAACAGCTATGTATGGGGCGAGATTTTTTTGTGGGAACAGATTGCCCTTTTTTTTCTGGTTAGAGTGGAATGTTGGGGAGGGTTAGTAGGTATATTTGGGGAGGTAGATTGGGTAGGTTAACAGACAAGACAAACAAGATGCATACAGGGGCAGTATATGACACTTGGGGGGGTAAACACCTTGAAGGGGATGGGTGTTGGGAAATCGGAAGCCCATGAGCCCCCTAGTGGAAACAGTGGGACTGAGGTCCCCACCCATGGGCAGTCACCACTGCACCTTCACAGACCCAAAGGTGGCTGTACTGGGAGCTGAGTCGCACAGCCAGGCTGGCCCTCTAGTCATGACACATGGCCCTCGAGCTGGTGTAGGAGATCACCAAACTGCTGGTTGATCTCTCTATGCACCACAACCCCGACCTGGCAACAGGTGACAGGTGGTGCAGGACCAACGGACAGGGAGGCCCTGGGTTGGGCCCCAAACATGCTGGTGTCTGGTGCCATGGCCAGCTGAGGTGGGACAGGTGGGTCTGCTGGGACCGGCCTTCCCAAGCATGCTATAGTGTTTAGATTTCATCATCAGATGTGGGTTAGTAATAGTCAACACATTCTAGGGTTAGGTATAACAGCATGTATAGATATTCCCATTAACCCAGACACCAGATGTGGAACAGTTGCATAGCAAACAGAACACATGCATATATGGGACCACAGTGGTACTAAGAACAGCATGCAGGTACATTGATGGCACCATGCCACCAATGTTGGAATAATTCAATATAGCACATGCATGGGAACCATTAAAATATTTATCAAACAATTGGAAAGTATCAGAACATAGGTGTCATTACATACCATTTGGGGTGGGTATGTTGATTATTGTTGGAGATATGGTGGGGAGGAGATGTCAGTTAACAACTAGTAAATTCCTGTAGTCCAAATTACTTTCCAAGTCAGTGCTGTTATCTGTACCTTACAAGTATTACTATACTACCGTATAGCCTTAGTTTGGACAGTGGTATGGCTGTCATCATCATTACACATGAATTGGTTTTACCTGTAGTATACACCTCTTACCTGCTATACCTGTGGAGGGAATGTTTAACACAAACTAACTGTTTCTACACATACTCCCAGAATCTGGGTTGATGTTGTGCACATAGCTATCCAGCTCTTTCTGCACAGACTCTGGCCATGTGTTGACCGCATGCTGGTGTGCCGGGACATATCTAGAATATTGCCCTCTTCCACCTTTAGTGATCTGACACACACACACACACACACACACACACACACACACACACACACACACACACACACACACACACACACACATATACATGATTTCCTACACAGTTATATTATGTAGCATGGTGTGGGTGACAGTGATCAGTGATACTTTATTATTCAGAGAAACTGCAACACTCACAATTCCCTACAATCCCAGAGTGAACAGTACCAGTACAGGCTACAATGGTTTGTATTTCTCAGCACAGTGTTCGTATCCGACATACCTGTGGGAGCAATGCTTGTTAGCACTACCTGACTGTTGCCACACAAACTTCCAAAGTACACATTAGTATTCTGCACATACATCTCACTCTGTTACTGTACACACTCTGGTCACAGCTTGACAACATGGGAGTGTAGATAGGACATACTTGAAATATTAATCTCCTAACAGTTTCAGGAGTTGCTACAGTGACAGGTGTGTTATCATGATGTTTGACAATCACTTGTATTCCCTGTTTGCTGGATAAACATCTGGGATCATCCCACAGACTTACCAGGGGGACAGGGAGCAGATATGGGCCCATATACTGAACAACATTCTGGCATCATCTGTACAGTTGTGGGGTATGATTCTATATGCCGCCTACATCCACTCCCAGGATTCAGAACATAGCTGTGTCTGTTACAACTTCAACACTGTCCATCACAGTTGTGTCTGCTATATTGATATTGCTGTACATCTCCTATCTGTTTTCTGTCTTATTAATCCCCTGTGTTTTTGCATTCTGACCTTCTATTACAATACTCTTATACAGATTTGCTAGACAGTTATATGTTGTAGGACAGTGTGGGCGACAGTGATGTGTAATACCTCATTATTCAGAGCAACTGCATCAGTCTCACTGCCATACAATACCAATGAAAACAGAACCAGTGCAGGGTATTATTCTTGTATTCCTGGGCACAGTGCTGGTATCTGACAGACCTGTGGCAGACATGTTTATTAGCACTACCTGAATGTTCCCACACACAGTACCAGTTTCTACATTACTATTATGCACATACATCTCACTCTGTTACTCTACACACTCTGACCACAGCTTGACAAGGTGGGGTGTAAATGGGACATACGTGGCTTCTTAGTCTCATAAAGTATTGGGGAGTTGCTAGTCTGTCAGCTTTGTTTTCATAGATGTGTGTCAATCAGTTGTATTTCCCGTTTGCTGCCTATATGTCTGGGATCATCCCACTGATTTCCCAGAGGGACAGGTTGATAGGCAAGATATATGAGACACTTTACTGGACATTCTGGACATATCTGAACAGTTGTGGGGTATGATTCTGTATGCAGAGTTCTACCACTGGCAGGATTCGAACCATGGCTGTGTATGCTAAAAAAATCAACAGTTCACATCTCAGTTACATGTGCTATTTGGGTTTTGTTGTCTACATTTCCCTGTTTTCTATGTGTCTCGCAGTTGTTACACCTGACTTCTGGGCTTACTGCTGTACTCCAGTTCACATATTTATGTTATGTAGTGGGTTAAGGCACATATGTCTGTATACTGATTCCTTTCACAGGTTCAGTTTGGTTTTACTATAGTGAAGACTTGTTTGCTGATATCTCAGTCTTCTGTACTTCTGTGATGGCTTGGTGGTTAACTACTGTAACTATGGTGTATAAGGTCCTGCGTTCAAGACCTGCATGGCTGTTTATTTTGTTGATGGGCAGAACAAGAGCCGTTGGATACAGACTGATTAAAACACTTTTGAGCATTTGTAAGCAGGTTTGTGCAACGATAAGCACTGCTAACCTGCCATCACATCTGCTTACAGAGAGTTAGCGTTAGAATTGCTTAACCAGTGTAGGCATTGCTTACCGCCGGGCAAATGGGCTTAAGCTCACTTACTATTGCTTACATATGCTTACTACTACTTATTGGTGCTTAAACCTGCTTACTAGTGCTTTATTCATTATGACACTGACACCTCACATATGCATTTACTGCAGTACTCCAGTCCAAAAAAATATGTTATTTAGTGGGTTATGCAACATAAATATTACTCATAACGTGCTTTGCCATGGAAAATGGGATATGCTGCAGTGGGACTCGAACGGGGAATGCCTGCTCATAAGGCAAATGCTCTGCCCACTACACTATTGCTATGCTGCTTCATTTGCATATATCTTCCTTGTTAACCTCTTCAGCCATTTAAGCTGCATTAACCATAGCTAAGCGATGGGCACACCCGCGCACTTACAGTTACATACATACATACATACATACATACAAATGTTTCAAGCATGGGCATTAAAGCCCTTCTAGCTTGCCAATATGCCAAAACACTTGTTCCCATAATAAATGTCCAGGCTGTTCTTAAAAATATCTAAACTAGTACTTGCTTTAATTTAATTAGATAGTCTGTTCTAAGCATCAGCTACTCTGTCAGAGAACCAATTAGTACACTTCTCGTTCCTATAGAATCTTCTACATAGGTTACCTGATGATTTTCTAGTACTTTTTGATAACCCCAAACATTCCCAGAGGTAGTTGTCCCTAAATGCCCTATATACCTGAATAAGATCTCCTCTTAAATATCTATAAGAAACACTGTACAAGTTCAGATATTTTAGTCTTTCATAATAACTTAGATTTTCACATCCATGGATGCCCTTAGTATATTTCCACTGTGCTCTTTCCAGTTTATTCATGCTTGTTTTCCTATAGGGTTTCCATATTGCTATTCCATCCTCAAGTTTGGAACTAATGTAACTAACAAATAATGACTTCATTATGTTTGATTTCCTAGACTTTATAAATCTTTTTATACAACCTATAGTTCTATAACTATCATTAACCAATTGGTTGATATGATTAGAAAAACTAATGGCTGAATCTACCCATATACCCAGGTCCTTAAATGAGTCTACAGTTTCAATCACCGTGTGCTGTATTAAATATTCACCTTTCAGTTTATGTTTCCCAAATTTCATACGCTTAGTTTTTGATGTATTTATCAACATATTCTCCTGTGCCTAAATGGTCAATTTAGTCAAATTATTTTGCAGACATGCCCTATCTGTAACACTTGTAATCAGTTTACCTCATTTCAGGTCATCAGCATATAGACTGTAGAACACCTCAGATGAAAAGTAAGGTCTGAAAAATACAATCTAAACAAGTAAGGGCCTAGTACAGAGCCCTGTGGGACACCTTGACTGTAACCAAGGATTTCACCTGTCCAGTTGGTGTGTGATACTTGTCATGTCCTATCTGTAAGCCATGCGGCTATCCATCTTATCAACAGTACATCAATACCTAGTTGCACTAATTTATTGATCAGTGTTTTGTGCATGACCCTGTCAAATGCTGAAGTTAAATCTATATAAATCTCATCACAACACAAGTTTTCATTCATAGCTGTTATTATATTGTTATAGAACATCATGTCACAGATGATAATAGATCTATTTTCAATATATGCATGCTGATATATGGTTTCAAGTCCCAATCTATCCAGTTCTGACAACAACTTATCCAGTATTACTTTCTCCATTATTTTTCCACAACATGAAAGTAGACTTAAGGGTCTGTATGACTCTGGGTTTGTCCTACTCCCCTTTCCCTTAAAGACAGGTTTAATAAGTGCATGTCTCCAATCTTGAGGAATCTCCCCATATTTATAAGACCTAGTGAATAATAGATATAATGGTAGTGTAAGTTCTTGCTTAAGTGTTCTCAGGTCATTGTTACTTATTCCGTCTTCTCCCTGCACTTTGTTTGGACCCAGTTTGCACAGTTCTTTTTCAATATAATCTAATTTGATTCCAGTATCTGGGGTTACATGAATGTCACTAGAACAACTTGCCACCTCTTTTGTGGAGCCAAACTGTTTTGAATAAGATTTTGTAATTATATCTATAATCTGTTGTGTCTGAGAATAAATTTTAGCATCTGCACACAGTTTATCAATTTTTGCATCTTTACTCCTTCCACATCTTATGTATCTATAAAAAGGTTTCCTATTATGTTCAATATTTTATATAAATTTTCTTCAAAATGTTTTTGATCTTAACACCATGCTTAATCTGTTTGTCCAGCTCATTTATTTCAGTTTTCAAAGTTGTAGTTCGACCTCTCTTCCATTTCTTATACTTTTTGTCTCTCATCTTAATCAGATATCTTGTTCTTATGGAAATATACCCCCCTGATGTTGTGTGCCTAGATCCTGATGTTAAACATTTTTTTTTTACTTTTTGTACTCAAACAATTTCTCTTTCAAAACTTTCCACATTCCATCAGCAGTTTTTCCACTGAACATCTCATAGTAACTATTTTGCTTCCCTATAATCTGTAATTAACCTTCTGTGCATTGGCTTACATTTCAGTTTGGCAGAATTATCTAGCAACAAATTAACCTTTATGACCCCATGATCACTGCACATCAATGGTGGTAAAACTTGACTTGAAGTTACAGTAATTTATTTGGGAACACAAACAATATCTACTATATTCCGTCCCCTGGTAGTTTTTTTTTACAATCTAAAGCATTTGTTGTTCCTGAATATACTCTGTGAATAATTTCTTTACTAACGTTGTTAAATCAATGTTATTCCATTCTGTTTCTGGTAAATTTAATCCCCAGCTAATATTATTCTTCCCTCCTGTGTTTCATGTAAGAAATGTATGGATTCCTCTAGGTCATCTGCACTTCACTTTGGTGGCCTGTACACTCCAACAATTGTTATGTGTTCCAGGGATATCTTTATTATCACAGTTACACAATCTATAGTATTGGTGTTATCATTGAACATGTAATAATCACAGATCTCATAGCTATCTTTAATCCCTATCATAACACCGCCACCTGATTTTTTGTTAGAATGTCTGTTACAGTAAAAATATTTATACCCTGACAGAACTGGTTTCTAATCATTGTTCTTTATCCATGTTTCACAAACTATAACAACATCAATCTTGTGGGAACGTAGCAAATTTTCTAATAAAAAAACTTTATTATTAATGCTCCTAACATTAACAACCATAAGAGATGCATCAGATGTTGCTATCTGTGAACTGTTACATATTTGACCTGGCAAAAATCCTGGCTAGTGTTTGTCAAATAATGCAAAATATCTGCTACAAAAATTCTCTTCCCTGATCTAGACAAATGCACACCATCCTGTCTGAACACATGTGCCCAAAAGAAGGCTTGGATGCTCTACACATTTCCATTTTTTAAAACAGGACATTTTTTCCATCAAGGTGTTTATCCAAAAAATCTTTTCATTCACAGTGAACTATCCTTTCTATAGGTGATTTGTGAAACATATGTCCTAACACCAGTACAGGCTATACTATCTAGGAGGGCTGTCAGTTCCCGATTAACAGCCAGAGAATCTTTGTTGCTGACATCGTTTGTACCAACATGAATAAAAACAGATCCATACTTCCTTACATTAAGGTGTTCCAAGGCTTGTTTCACATCTTCTATTTTTGCTCCTGGCTAGCATAACACTATTCGATGTTCATTATCATCTTTGCAAATATAAGTATCAGTTCCTCTAATAACTGAATCTCCAATTACAAGAATATCTTTGCTGACCATCTCTGAAGAATCTTCAGCTTCAAATACTGTAATATCTACTCATCACCTGTTACGAAGGATAGATCTTCACCACTATTAGTCTTATTAATTCCACTGTTTTCATTGCGTATTAAATTCTCATCCAGCTGGCATTGTAAATCCACAGCTTGAGCCATGTAGTCAACATCGGTCTTTCTCTTCTTTTTTCATACAGTAATGTTCTTCAATCCTTCCACATTCAGTTTTGATTTCTTCCTTTTCACCTGCCCCTTGCCTCTTTTTTCTATCTTTTCCACTGGAAAGGTGATGCCTTTTTCTGTAGACTGAGGGTTTTCTGATAGACAGATATCTTCATTCCCTGTCACCAGTGTGTTACATAACAAAGCAGGATCCTTTTTACTATGTATTTTCTTTCCTTTACATTCATTAATCAGTTTCTTTTTCTTCCTTATTTGTGAACTTTTTCCTTTCTTTTTTTTTTGTTTCCTTCTAAACAAACTGGATCCTCAGATTGATGAGTACTTGCATCCAGAATTCTATAGTTCTCAGGGGCCTCATCATGTTTCATAGGAGTTGAATGTTCTTTGCAGAAAATAGAAGCATCATTTCCTAAATCTGTTCTATTTATTCTATGCCTAACATTATTTAGTTCATCAGGCCAGTCATTAATATATGATACAACAGTCCTCCAAGCCGTGCCAATTGCACATGTGCAATCATCATCATTAAGTTGAAATTTGCTTCTAACAATGGTAAGCAAATCATCCAACTTTTGACATGAGGAACAAAGATCACTAATGTTATCAGCTGTTACCTTTAAATATGCATAGCATTTATTACACTGTACAAGATACTTGTGCATTAGCAAATTGTTAATAGCATACCCATTTAAAAAATCCATATTCAGCTTTAATTGAATAAAATATTGCAAAGGAAAGAATTTCACAGTCAGTAGCAAAGAATTCAAAGGAACTTAAATCAACTTCTATGACAAAAATTATACCAGCAATATCCAACTAAATAATAAAATACAAAAAAGTTGTTCTGACCATACAAGTTCTACCAGCCAGACAGAAGTTGTAATTTCTTTACGTCACTATAACTCGCAGTTGCACCTCCTTTTAACAGTAAAAATAAATAAAACTGCTCTCACCAGTCAACTCCACAACAAATCACAAACTAAGACAGGATTGTTTTGATACGTTCAGAATTTTCCTCTCTGCAGTCTGTGCAAATTTATAGCTGTCTAGGCCCCTTGTGGTGGCTAGAGCTTGCCTGTCCAAAACCTATTCCTTTCTCACAACCAAAACTAAAGGTAAAACAACTAAATATGAATCAAAGTAAAGCTTGTTAATAAGCACTCTCTTCCTACCTACAAACAGTTAAAAATAGTGATAACAAATGCAATATAAATTCAAATAAAACTGCTCTTACCAGTCAACTCCACAACAAATCACAAACCAAGTTGGTTAGCTTTAATCAGATATTTAATAAAAAAAGGGTTTACTCATTTTATTTATGTATACTTTTGCTGCTGTACACAAGGGGGAACTGTTGGTGGGGATATGCGGACACCTATGAGTGGTCTCACTCATTTCATACCCCTTTCTGCTGTTCTTCATTGCTGGGGCACGTATATTCTGAGAACTCTGCTCTCAGACACACACCCTGCACTCTTACATGCTCCATGTAAGACTAGGAGCACAGGCAGTGCACTTCATTACTATGCATGCCGCGCTGCTGTCCTGCTCCTAAATGGCCACTTCCATGCAGGACTACACTAGCCCTGCATGGAGGAATAGTAAATCCGGGGGAATGTTTAACAAACTCAAAAACACACTAAGGCTAGAGATGAGTATATAATATACAGAATGTACTGTTCATAATACTCATGTCATGCTATGTTGCAGCTAAAACAAAGATATACAGTGTAGAAAAGGTGCATTGTTAACCACTTTTATAGCACAAGATACCCAAATACTTTCCCCCAGAAAGTGTCTCTGGAACAAGGGTCTTTTCTTTCTCATGGTATAAATGAAAACAATTATGATTAAATCAATTTATAACATACATACAAAAAAGTGTCCGCTCTGGCAGGAGGGATAAAGTCCTGACTACAGCCCAGCCAACCTGGGTTCAATTAGCAGCTCAAGTGACTGAAGGAGCAGCAGGGAAAGAATAGGCAAGGTTGTCCTGGGTGGGAAGATGCTTGTTGATAAAGTCTTTAAAGGGAGGGGGTGGTCCAAAGAGTGAAGTTGCTCATGGATGAAATCTGCATGGGGATGGGGAAGGGAGATGGGTAGAGCATAAACAAACAAACAAACAAACAAACAGACAACAAACAAACATATCCCGCAGATGGAAACATAGATGAACCAAGCCTCCAGGACACCCTTAGGATCCATGACCAGCCCCAGACAGTTCCAGAGTAAGTCCAGGAGGGCAGGGGACAGCTGATAGACCTGGTGTTACTTGGGGTACTGGCAGCTGAGCTGGTATAGATGAGGTTCGAGGGGATCAAAAATGTATTTAAAAAACATACATAAAATGGAAATAATATTCTACTTATATTCAGAACTGCAAATAGACGTGATTATGGGAATAGTTTATCTAGCATATACAGCAGCTGTGGGATTCCAAAGGAAGTTATAATTGGGGTAGCTGCACATCAGATATAAAAAAAGGGCTCTGGGTTTTCTCAAGCCACAAAGGCTAATGAGGAATTCCAAAACATAAATCAAGTTTGCAGCAATGTCAGACAGAAATTTTACATTGGTTTTAGAAACTGTTGTAAAATCTTTTACTAATAACATGACCCATTCAAAAGAATAGGCCTTCTAGTCATAGGTGGTTCTTCACCTGTGTGCTGGTAATACAGATATAGGTAGTGCTTTACCTGTCTGCTGGTACTACAGACATAGGTAGTGCTTCACCTGTATGCTGGTACTACAGACATAGGGGGTGTTTCTCCTGTATGCTGGTTCTACAGACATAGGTGGTACTTCACCTGTATGCTGGTACTACAGACAAAGATGGTACTTCATCTGCATGCTGGTACCGTAGTCATAGGTGGTGCTTCAGCTCTGTGCTGGTAAAACAGACATAGGTGGCTTAACCTGTGTACTGGTACTACAGACATGCAGTAGGTGGTGCTTTATCTGTGTGATGGTACTAAAGACATAGGTGGTGCTTGTGGGCTGGTACTACAGACATAGATGTTGCTTCACCTGTAGGCTAGTACTGCAGACATAAGTGGTGCTTCACCTGTGCGCTGGTACTACAGACATAGGTGGTGCTTCACCTGTGTGCTAGTATTACAAAAATAGGTGGTGCTTCACCTTTATGCTGATACTACAGACATAGGTGGTGATTCACATCTGTGCTGGTACTACAGACATAGGTGGTGCTTCACCTATGTGCTGGTGCTACAGACATAGATGGGCTTGTGTGCGACTACTACATACATAAGTGGTTCTTCACCTGTATGCTGATAGTGCAGACATACATGGTTCTTTAGCTGTTTGCTGGTACTACAGACAAAGGTGGTGTTTCAAATGTGTGCCGGTACTACAGACATAGGTGGTGCTTCACCTGTGTGCTGGTGCTACAGACATAGATGGGCTTGTGTGCAACTACTACATACATAAGTGGTTCTTCACCTGTATGCTGATAGTGCAGACATACATGGTTCTTTAGCTGTTTGCTGGTACTACAGACAAAGGTGGTGTTTCAAATGTGTGCTGGTACTACAGACATAGGTGGTGTTTGTGTGCTGGTACTACAGAAATAGGTGGAGCTTCACCTGTGTGCTGGCACTACAGACAAATGTGGTGCTTCACCTGTGTGCTGGTACTACAGACATAGGGGGTGATTGTGTGCAGGTACTACAGAAATAGGTGGTGCTTCACCTGTGTGCTGGTACTACAAAGATGGTGCTTCTGCTTTGTGCTGGTACTACAGACATAGATTGTGCTTCAGCTGTGTGCTGGTACTGCAGACATAGGTGGTGCTTCACATATATGCTGGTACTACAGACATAGGTGGTGTTTGTGTGCTGGTACTACAGAAATAGGTGGAGCTTCACCTGTCTGCTGGTACTACAAACATAGGTGGTGCTTCACCTGTGTGCTGGTACTACAGACATAGATGGCCCTTCACCTGCATGCTGGTACCTCAGTCATAGATGGTGCTTCAGCTGTGTGCTGGTACAACAGACATAGGTGGTGCTTAACCTGTGTGCTGGTACTACAGATATGCAGTAGGTTGTGCTTTACCTGTGTGATGGTACTAAAGACATAGGTGGTGCTTGCGGGCAGGTACTACAGACATAGGTGTTGCTTCACCTGTAGGCTGGTACTACAGACATAGGTGGTGCTTCACCTGTGTGCTGGTACTACAGACACAGGAGGTGCTTCATCTGTGTGCTAGTACTACAAAAATAGGTGGTGCTTCACCTGTGTGCTGGTACTGCAAACATACATGTTTTTTTTAGCTGTGTGCTGGTACTACAGACATAGGTGGAGCTTCACCTGTGAGTTGGTACTACAGACATAGTTGGTGCTTCTGCTTTGTGCTGGTACTACAGACATAGCGGGTGCTTGTGTGCTGGTACTACAGACATAGGTGGTGCTTCACGTGTATTCTGGAACTGCAGACATAGGTGGTGCTTCACATGTGTGCTGGTACTACAGACATAGGTGATACTTCACCTGTGTGCTGGTACTACAGATATAGGTGGTGCTTCTCCTGTGTGCTGGTACTATAGACATAGGTGGTGCTTCACCTGTGTGCTGGTACTACAGACATGCAGTAGGTGGTGCTTTACCTGTGTGGTGGTATTATGACCATAGGTGATGCTTGTGGGCTGGTACTATAGACATAGGTGTTGCTTCACGTGTATTCTGGAACTACAGACGTAGGTGGTGCTTCACATGTGTGCTGGTACTACAGACATAGGTGATACTTCACCTGTGTGCTGGTACTACAGATATAGGTGGTGCTTCTCCTGTGTGCTGGTACTATAGACATAGGTGGTGCTTCAACTGTGTGCTGGTACTACAGACATAGGTTGTGCTTTACCTGTGTGCTGGTACTAAAGACATAGGTGGTGCTTCAACTGTGTGCTGGTACTATAGACATAGGTGGTGCTTCACCTGTGTGCTGTGCTACAGACATTGGTGGTGCTTGTTTGCTGGTACTACAAACATGGATGGTGCATCAACTGTTTGTTGGTACTACAGGCACAGATGGTGCTTCACATGTGTGCTAGTACTAGAGAAATAGGTGATGCTTCAGCTGTATGCTGGTTTTACAGACATAGGTGGTACTTCACCTGTATGCTGGTACTACAGATGTAGGTGGTGCCTCACCTATATGCTGGTACTACAGACATAGATGGTGCTTCACCTGCATGCTGGCACCATAGTCATAGATGGTGCTTCAGCTGTGGGCTGGTACTACAGACATAGGTGGTGCTTCACCTGTGCACTGCTACTACTGACATAGGTGGTGCTTCACCTGTATGCTGGTTTTACAGACATAGATGGTGCTTCACCAGCATGCTGGTACCATAGCCATAGGTGGTGCTTCAGCTGTGTGCTGGTACAACAGACATAGGTGGTGCTTTATCTGTGTGGTGGTACTACAGACATACATGTTGCTTCATCTATGTGCTAGAACTATACACATAGGTGGGTCTTCACCTGTGTGCTGGTACTACAGACATGCAGTAGGCAGTGCTTTACCTGTGTGATGGTATTACAGACATAGGTGACACTTGTGTGCTGGTACTACAGACATAGGTGTTGCTTCATGTGTATTCTTGAACTACAGAAATAGATGTTGCTTCACCTGTGCCCCTGTACTACTGACATAGGTGGTGCTTCACCTGTATGCTGGTTCTACAGACATAGATGGTGGTTTGTGCAGGTACCATAGGCATAGGTAGTGCTTCTGCTGTGTGGTGATACAACAGACATAGATGGTGCTTTATCCATGCTGGTACTACAGACATAGGTGGTGCTTCACCTATGTGCTAGTACTACAGACATAGATGGTGCTTCACCTGTGTGCTGGTACTACAGACATGCAATAGGTGGTGCTTTACTTGTGTGATGGTATTACAGACATAGGTAATGCTTGTCTGCTTGTACCACAGACATAGGTGGTGCGTCACCTGTGTGCTGGGACTGCAGACATAAGTGGTTCTTCAACTGTATGCTGGCACAACAGACAAAGGTGGTGCATCACAAGTGTGCTGGTACTACAGACATAGGTGTTGCTTCACCTCTATGCTGGTACTACAGACATAGGTGGTGCTTCACCTGTGTGCTGGTACAACAGACATAGGAGGTGCTTCATCTGTGTGCTAGTACTACAAAAATAGGTGGTGCTTCACCTTTATGCTGATACTACAGACATAGGTGGTGATTCACATGTGTGCTGGTACTACAGACATAGGTGGTGCTTCACCTGTGTGCTGGTACTGCAAACATACATGTTTTTTTTAGCTGTGTGCTGGTACTACAGACATAGGTGGAGCTTCACCTGTGAGCTGGTACTACAGACATAGTTGGTGCTTCTGCTTTGTGCTGGTACTACAGACATAGCGGGTGCTTGTGTGCTGGTACTACAGACATAGGTGGTGCTTCACCTGTGTGCTGGTGCTACAGATATAGATGGGCTTGTGTGCAGGTACTACAGACATAAGTGGTTCTTCACCTGTATGTTGCACTGCGGACATACATGGTTCTTTAGCTGTGTGCTGGTACTACAGACATAGGTGGTGCTTCACCTGTGTGCTGGTACTATAGACATAGGTGGTGCTTCACCTTTGTGCTGGTACTAGAGACAAAAGTGGTGCTTGTGGTGCACTGGTACTACAGAAATAGGTGGTGCTTCACCTGTGTGCTGGTACAACAGACATAGATGGTGCTTCAGCTCTGTGCTGGTACTGCAGACATAGATTCTGCTTCAGCTGTGTGCTGGTACTGCAGACATAGGTGGTGCTTCACATGTATGCTGGTACTACAGATATAGGTGGTGCTTCACCTGTGTGCTGGTACTACAGACATAGGTGGAGCTTGTGTGCGGGTACTACAGATATAGGTGGTTCTTCAACTGTATGCTGGTACTGCAGACATAGGTGATACATCTCCTGTGTACTGGTAGTACAGACATAGGTGGTGCTTTACCTAAATGCTGGTACTGCAGACATGTGTGTGCTTCACATGTGTGCTGGTACTACAGACATAGGTAGTGCTTCAGCTGTGTACTGGTACTACAGACATAACTGGTGCTTCTCCTGTGTGCTGGTACTACAGTATGAAGAAGTCCACCTATTGAGGTCGACGAAAAGCGCTTTATGCTATCCGCTGTTTTAGTTGTTTGCTTGTGTTTTTACTTCGTGTAACAGCTGCTGTTGGAATTGATTAAAGCCGTATATTCCTTTTTACCAAACAAGGAGTGGTTCTCTGGCCAGAAGTCTTCACTTTTTGTTTCCTTGTGTGCTGGTACGACAGAAATAGGTTTTGCTTCACCCGTATGCTGGTACAACAGTCATAGGTTGTCCTTCACCTGTGTGCTGGTCCTACAGACTTAGGTGGTGCTTCACCTGTATGCTGGTACTACCGACATAGGTGGTGCTTGTGTGCTTCTACTACAGACATGGGTGGTGGTTCATCTGTATGCTGGTACTACAGACATAGGTGGTGCTTCACCTGTGTGCTGGTACTACAGAGATAGGTGGTGCTTCGCATGTATGCTGATACTAAAGACATAGGTGATGCCTCACGTGTGCGCTCCTGTTACAGAGATAGGTGTTGCTTCACCTCTATGCTGGTAGTACAGACATAGGTGGTGCTTCACATTTGTGCTGGTACTAGAGACATAGGTGATGATTCACCGGTATGCTTGTTCTACAGACATAAGTGGTACTTCACCTGTATACTGGTAATACAGATGTAGGTGGTGCCTCACCTGTATGCTGGTAGTATAGACATAGATGGTGCTTCACCTGCATGCTGGCACCATAGTCATAGGTGGTGCTTCAGCTGTGTGCTGGTACTACAGACATAGGTGATGCTTCAGTTGTATGCTGGTACTACAGACATAGGTGTTGCTTCAGCTATGTGCTAGTACTACAGACATAGGTGGTACTTCACCTGTATGCTGGTTCTACAAACATAGGTAGTGCTTCACCTGTGTGCTGGTACAACTGACATAGGTGGTGCTTCACCTGTATGATGGTTCTACAGAGATAGATGGTGCTTTACCTGTATGCTGGTTCCATAGTCATAGGTGGTGCTTCAGCTGTGTGCTGGTATAATGGACAAAGGTGTTGCTTCATCTGTGTTCTGGTACTACAGACATACGTGTTACTTAACCTATGTGCTAGTACTACAGACATATGTGGTGTTTCACTTGTGTGCTGGTACGACAGACATGCAGTAGGTGGTGCATTACCTGTGTGATGGTACTACAGACATAGGTGTTGCTTGTGTGCTGGCAATACAGACATAGGTGGTGCCTCACCTGTGTGCTGGTGGTACAGACATAGGTGGTGCTTGTGTGTGGGTACTACAGGAATAGTTGGTTTTTCCCTTGTATGCTGGTACTGCAGACATAGATGGTTTTCACCTGTATGTTGGTACTACAGATATAGGTGGTGCTTCACCTAAGTGCTGGTACTACAGACATAGGTGGTGCTTCACCTGTGTGCTGGTACTACAGACATAGGTGGTGCTTGTGTGATGGTACTGCAGAAATAGGTGTTTCTTAACATGTATGCTGATACTACAGATATAGGTAGTGCTTCACCTGTGTGCTGGTACTGTAGATATAGGTGATGCTTCATCTGCATGCTAGTATTACAGTCATACATGGTGAGTCACCTGTTTGCTGGTGCTACAGATATAGGTGATGTTTGTGTGCAGGTACTACAGATATAGGTGGTTCTTCACCTTTATGCTGGTACTGCAGACATATTGTGGTGCTTTAGCTGTGTGCTGGTACTACAGACATATGAGGTGCTTCACCTGTGTGCTCGTAATACAGACTTAGGTGGTGCCCCACCTGTGTGCTGTTACTACAGACATAGGTGGTTCTTCACCTGTGTGCTGGTACTACAGACATATGTGGTGCTTTTGTGCTGGTACTACAGAAATAGGTGTTGCTTCACCTGTATGCTTGTACTACAGACATAGGTTGTGCTTCAGCTGTGTGCTGGTACTAAAGACATATTTGGTGCTTCACCTGTGTGCTGGTACTAAAGACATAGGTAGTAGTTCACCTATGTGCTGGTAATACATGTGTAGGTGCTGCTTCATCTGTGTGCTGATACTGCAGACATAGGTGAATCTTCATCTGTATGCTAGTACTATAGACATAGTTTGTGCATCTCCTGTGTACTGGTAGTACAGACATAGGTGGTGCTTCACCTAAATGTTGATAATACAGACATGGGTGATCCTTCACATGTGTGCTGGTACTACAGGCATAGGTGCTACTTCACCTGTGTGTTGATACTACAGTCTTAGGTGACACTTCAGCTGTGTGCTGGTACTACTGACATAGGTGGTGCTTCACTTGTATGCTGGTACTACAGACATAGGTGTTGCTTCAGCTATGTGCTAGTACTACAGACATAGGTGGTGCCTCACCTGTATGCTAGTTCTACAGACATAGGTAGTGCTTCACCTGTGTGCTGGTATACTGGCATAGGTGGTGCTTCACCTGTATGATGGTTCTACAGAGATAGATGGTGCTTCACCTGCATGCTGGTACCATAGTCATAGGTGGTGCTTCTGCTGTGATCTGGTACAACAGACATAGGTGGTGCTTCATCTGTGTGCTGGTACTACAGACATACGTCTTGCTTCATCTATGTGATAGTACTACAGACATATGTGGTGCCTCACTTGTGTGCTGGTACTACAGACATGCAGTAGGTGGTGTTTTACCTGTGTGATGGTGCTACAGACATAGGTGTTGCTTGTGTGCTGGTAATACAGACATAGGTGGTGCTTCACCTGTATGCTGGTACTACAGACATAGGTGTTGCTTGTGTGCTGGTAATACAGGCATAGGTGGTGCTTCACCTGTGTGCTGGTGCTACAGACATAGGTGGTGCTTGTGTGTGGGTACTACAGACAGAGGTGGTGCTTCACCTATATGCTGGTACTACAGACATACGTGGTGCTTCACCTGTATTCTGGAATTTTAGAAATAGGTGGTTCTTCACCTGTATGCTGCTACTACAGACATAGGTGGTGCTTCACATGTGTGCTGGTACTACAGACATAGGGGGTAGTTGTATGCAGGTACTACAGAAATAGGTGGTGTTTCACCTGTGTGCTGGTACTACAGACATAGATGGTGCTTCAGCTGTGTGCTGGTACTACAGACATAGATTGTGCTTCAGCTGTGTGCTGGTACTGCAGACATAGGGGGTACTTCACATGTATGCTGGTACTACAGACATAGGTGGTGCTTCACATGTATGCTGGTATTACAGACATAGGTGGTGCTTCACCTGTATGCTGGTACTAGAGACACAGGTGGTGCTTCACTTGTCTGCTGGTACTAAAGACATAGGTGGTGCTTCACCGGTGTGCTGGTACTACAGACATAGATGGTCCTTTTCCTGCATGCTGGTACCACAGTCATAGGTGGTGCTTCCTCTGTGTGCTGGTACAACAGACATAGGTGGTGCTTAACCTTTGTGCTGGTACTACAGACATGAAGTAGGTGGTGCTTTACCTGTGTGATGGTACTACAGACATTGGTGGTGCTTGTGGGCAGGTACTATAGGTGTTGTTTAACCTGTAGGCTGGTATTACAGACATAGGTGGTGCTTCATCTGTGTGCTAGTACTACAAAAATAGGTGGTGCTTCACCTTTATGCTGGTACTACAGACATAGGTGGTGCTTCACATGTGTGCTGGTACTACAGACATAGGTGGTGCTTCACCTGTGTGCTGGTACTGCAGACATACATGGTTTTAGCTGTGTGGTGGTACTACAGACATAGGTGGTGCTTCACCTGTGTGCTGGTACTACAGACATAGGTGATACTTGTGTGCTGGTATAGAGAAATAGGTGGAGCTTTACCTGTGTGCTGGTACTACAGACATAGGTGGTTCTTCACGTTTGTGCTGGTACTACAGACATAGCGGGTGCTTGTGTGCTGGTACTACAGAAATAGGTGGTGCTTCACCTGTGTGCTGGTACTACAGAAATAGATGGTGCTTCAGCTCTGTGCTGGTACTACAGACATAGATTCTGCTTCAGCTGTGTGCTGGTACTGCAGACATAGGTGGTGCTTCACCTCTATGCTGGTACTACAGGCATAGGTGGTGCTTCATGTGTGTGCTGGTACTAGAGACAAAGGTAGTGCTTCACCTGTATGCTGGTACTACAGACATAGGTGGTGCTTGTGTGCAGGTACTACAGATATAGGTGGTTCTTCACCTGTATGCTGGTACTGCAGACATAGGTGATGCATCTCCTGTGTACTAGAACTACAGACATAGGTGGTGCTTTACCTAAATGCTGGTACTGCAGACATGTGTGGTGCTTTACCTGTGCACTGGTACTAGAGATATAGGTGGTGCTTTACCTGTGTGTTGGCACTACAGACATAGGTGGTTCTTCTGTTGTTTGCTGGTACTACAGATATAGGTGATGCTTCAGCTGTGTCCTGGTACTACACACATAGGTGGTGCTTCTCCTGTGTGCTGGTACTATAGGCATAGGCTGTGCTTGTCTGCTTGTACTACAACATGGGTGGTGCTTCACCTGTGTGCTGGTACTGCAGACATAGGTGATGCTTCACCTGTGTGCTGGTAGTGCAGACATAGGTGGTCCCTATGTGTTGGTACTACAGACATAGGTGGTGTTCGACCTGCATGCTGGTACCACAGTCATAGGTGGTGCTTCAGCTGTGTTCTGGTACTACAGTCATAGGTGATGCTTCACCTGTATGCTGGTACTACAGACATAGGTGGTGCTTCGCCTGTGTGATTGTACTACAGACATAGGTGGTGCTTCACCGTGTATCTGGTACTACAGACTTCAATGGTATGTCACCTGTGTGCTGGTATTACAAACATAGGTGATACTTCACCTCTATGCTGGTACTACAGCCATAGGTGGTGCTTAACATGTGTGCTGGCACTACAGAAATAGGTGATGCTACACCTGTGTGCTGGTACTACAGACATTGGAGGTGCTTCTGTGCTGGTACTACAGATATGGGTAGTGCATAAACTGTTTTCAGGTACTACAGGCATAGATGGTGCTTCACATGTGTGCTGGTACTAGAAAAATAGGTGATGCTTCAGTTGTATGTCAGTTTTACAGACATAGGTGGTACTTCACCTGTATGCTGGTACTACAGATGTAGGTGGTGCCTCACCTGTATTCTGGTACTACAGACACAGATGGTGCTTCACCTGCATGCTGGCTCCAAAGTCAAAGGTGGTGCTTTAGCTGTGGGTTGGTACTACAGACATAGGTGGTGCTTCACCTGTGCGTTGGTACTAATGACATAGGTGGTGCTTCACCTGTATGCTGGTTCTACAGACATAGATGGTACTTCACCAGCATGCTGGTATCATAGTCATCGGTGGTGCTTCAGCTGTATGCTGGTACAACAGACATAGGTGTTGCTTTATCTGTGTGGTGGTACTACAGACATAGATGTTGCTTCATCTATGTGCTAGAACTATACACATAGGTGGGTCTTTACCTGTGTGCTGGTACTACAGACATGCAGTAGGTAGTGCTTTACCTGTGTGATGGTATTACAGACATAGGTGATGCTTGTGTGCTGGTAATACAGACACAGGTGTAGCTTCACGTGTATTCTGGAACTACAGACATAGGTGGTACTTCACATGTGTGCTGGTACTACAGACATAGGTGATACTTCACCTGTGTGCTGGTACTACAGATATAGGTGGTGCTTCTCCTGTGCTGGTACTATAGACATAGGTGGTGCTTCAACTGTGTGCTGGTACTACAGACATAGGTGGTGCTTCACCTGTGTGCTGGTACTACAGACATAGGTGGTGCTTCACCTGTGTGCTGGTACTACAGGCATAGGTGGTACTTCACCTGTGTGCTGGTACTACAGTGATAGGCGGCTCTTCACCTGAATGCTGGTGATGCAGACATAGATGGTGCTTCACCTGTGTGCTGGTACTACAGACATTGGTGGTGCTTGTGTGCTGGTACTACAGACATGGATGGTGCATCAACTGTTTGCTGGTACTTCAGGCATAAATGGTGCTTCACATGTGCGCTGGTACAACAGACATAGGTGGTGCTTTACCTGTGTAGTGGTACTACAGAAATAGATGTTGCTTCATCTATGTGCTAGAACTATGCACATAGGTGCTGCTTCACTTGTGTGCTGGTACTACAGACATGCAGTAGGTGGTGATTTACCTGTGTGATGGTATTACATACACAGGTGATGCTTGTGTACTAGTACAACAGACATAGGTGTTGCTTCACGTGTATTCTGGAGTTATAGACATAGGTGGTGCTTTACATGTGTGCTGGTACTACAGACATAGGTGATACTTCACCTGTGTGCTGGTACTACAGATATAGGTGGTGCTTCTCCTATGTGTTGGTACTATAGACATAGGTGGTGCTTCAACTGTGTGCTGGTACTACAGACATAGGTGGTGATTCACCTGTGTGCTGGTACTAAAGGCATAGGTGGTGCTTCACTTGTGTGCTGGTACTACAGACAAAGGTGGTTCTTCACCTGTGTGCTGATACTACAGTGATAGGTGGTTCTTCACCTGAATGCTGGTGCTGCAGACATAGGTGGTGCATCCCAAGTGTGCTGGTTCTACAGACATAGGAGGTGCTTCACCTGGGTGCTGGTACTACACACATAGGTGGTGCTTCACCTGTGTGCTGGTACTACAGACAAAGGTTGTTCCTTACCTGTATGCTGGTACTGCAGACAGATGGTGCTTCAGCTGTGTGGTGGTACTATAGACATAGGTAGTGCTTCACATATGTATTGATACTACAGATATAGGTGGTTTTTCACCTGTATGATGGTACTACAGACATAGATGTTGCTTCATCTATGTGCTAGAACTATACACATAAGTGGGTCTTCACCTGTATGCTGGTACTACAGACATGCAGTAGGTGGGGCTTTACCTGTGTGATGGTATTACAGACATAGGTAACACTTGTGTGCTGGTACTACAGACATAGATGTTGCTTCACATGTATTCTGGAACTACAGACATAGGTGGTGCTTCACATGTGTGCTGGTACTACAGACATAGGTGATTCTTCACCTGTGTGCAGGTACTACAGATATAGGTGGTGCTACTCCTTTGTCAGGACCTTCTCCCACGTGGTCTGTGGTTGCGCAGTTGTTTGGAAAGTGAATTTTCGCTCTTTCTTCCTGCGTAGACTACCCACTTAATGTGTAATGGACTGCATTGTATAGCCCCTAAATCATCTAATTTTTTTGTATTTTTTACTCTGCAATTGTTAAGAGCATAACTTTCAAGTATTCAATTTAAAAGCATATACTCAAGGAGTATTTAGCCCCATTTTGGTGATATACCTTCCTACTCTATTCATACCGCTCGTTAACATTTCTGAATACTTAGTCAGTGCTACCTTTCTATTTCTCTCTACAGAGAGACTTGCCCAATGTCTAGTTCCTTATTTTTTTTCCTTAAGATTTATTAAAAGATGTGCCACTGCTAATACCTTCATGAACATTATTATTGAAAGATAAGAGCCTCAAGTATACTTCATGGTAGCTACTCGATAATCATAGGACCTACTATTTTTAAGTTGTATCACTCCTTCCCTCTGCGGGAACCGCTTTTTTTTTAACATACCAAGTGGTTGTTGCATGCTTTTTTGTGCGGAATTTTCTACATTAATTTTTATATACCAGAATTTTATTAATAGTTTTTTACTATTCTGTATGCTAAAGTGTGGAATTGTTACTGCATCAACTTAAATACCAGAGTTATTTGTGTCTGACTCACTATATCACTAACACCCTCTCTCCCTACCTTCTTACCCTCCTAGCTTTCCATCCTCTACTCTGCACTAAGGAACCTACTTGGCCACTAAGGATACCCTCGACATTTCAAGCCATGTCCAGTTGGATACACTCACTCTGCTGTCCCAATACCTTACTACTGCCAGTCCAGTATTTTACAAAGTACGTCCTTGCAAATGTATTATATTATTTTGGCCCCCGAGTCAGGAACTCTAGCAGCCAGAGTCCTCTCCAAGTCCTATACTGTCTCTCTTTCCTTCCCCTCAGCTTACCTTAGCCTTTCCTTCAAGTAATTTCTGCCCTCTGTCACATGTTGTACTTCAACCTTGAACACTAGGTAGCATTCTTACCAAGACTTTTACCCTCATCCCCTTTACTTGTACTATTCCACCTCTATACACTATTCTTTTCACCTTCGCCTCCCTTGCCCTCTTGTATAATCACTCCTTATATCTCTCCTTCACTGCCCCCAACCTCTTCTCCTATCTCCATCTACTCTTAGCAGACTAGTATGCTATTTTGTTTCCTCTCTCTTTCCTTTGGTCTCTAGCTATACTTGCCTCGCTTGAAGCCACTCACCTGCTTTATCTTCTCTGTCTGGGCTGCTCCGATCATTGATTGTCTCCTTCACTACTTGCTGTAACCCGCTCCATTCGCCCTACGGGCTCACTCCGCTCCCCTACCCTACCCTCAATATCCACCCACCCCCAGTGCTGTTACACTTATACTTCACAAACCACACCCACCATAGTTCCCATCAAATCACTGCAACTAAATAGCTTGAACTCCTCCCCTTATCTCCCTATCTTAATACCAAACTAACAAATTCTCTTATAGCTTCCTCTTCTTATTCTTCCACTTGCACACTCCATCATCTCCACTATCCCTTCTCTGCAACTTTACCACTTATCTTACATCTACAACTATTTTCTTCCTACCCCACTACCTACCCCAGCTATCCTTTCTAACCTTTCAATTAACTTAGCCTTCACTTCAATTATATTCTAAACCACCTTTACTTGATCATTCCTAATGGCCTACTCTCATAAACCTTTACTTAAACATATTTTTTCTCTTCTGTTCATTATTCATATTTCTAACCTTTACCTATACCCTCACTGCCTATGATCAGTATTTACCAGATCATAAAGTGTCACATTCACAAACTCTCCCAACCTTACTTCCCAATTGCCTCTCTCACTGTAACATTACCTCTAACTCAGCCTATTTGCATCCTAAGTTCCATAGATATACTCATCTTACTTACCTCCCCAATAGGCTATGCCCACCCAAACTTAATAAATTCTCAAAAACTTCCTTAATACAATCCAAAAATATTCCAACAGGTGGAGACATTCATCCTAATCCCGGCCCAACCCCACTAAGGGTCAATCCACAAAAACAATGGCAAAATGACACTTCCACCTCTTCTAAATTAGATAACTCCCTCAAAATAGCACATCTTAATATTCGAAGCATTAATAACAAAACTAGCCACCAGCATGCTCTCCTTCAAGCCCATGCATTTGACATTCTCTGTCTTACAGAAACTTGGCTAAAACCCTATACTCAGGACCAAGAAATAATCCCACCTGGTTACAATATCCTTAGATGTGACCGCACTTCAAAAAAGGGTGGCGGCGTAGCAATCCTGTTCAAATCTGAACTTGTTTCTCCCTATCATGTAGCACTACCCTCAAATACCAATGCTGAGACACTTACCATCAAACTCCAACTTAATAGCTCTAAATCTATATATATAATCTGTTCTTATATCCCTCCAGGTAATAATATCACTACCCTCGAAAACATATTAGCAGCCTATCCACTCACCTACCTCAAGAAACAATAGTACTAGGAGATTTTAATATAGACTGGACCTTATGTAACTCTTCCAACCCTAAGACCCACATAAACCTATTTGGTTTCACTCAAATAATAAACACCCCCACTAGAATCCATAAACCTAGTACTAAACAAGCCACTCTGGACTGGATACTAATTAACAGTCACCCTGAAACGTACTTGACAGGATCATTCCCAGATGACATCAGTGACCACATTCTAACCTACATAGTCAAGCAAAAGAAACCTAGCCCCAAAGACAACATATTTATCATCTATTGGTCAAAAAAATACTTCCAATCTGAGTCCTTTATTAATGAACTAAAAGCCTGCAACTGGTCATTACTAAAGCTACTTAATCTGGATGATGCTGTCTCCTTCTTTAATTCTAAATTCCTTCAAATCCTGAACAGCCATGCTCCCATCCACTCCTCTAGAGTCAGGACCAGAATAGCTCCTTGGCTTACAAAACAAACCAAAGATAAAATGTTCCTACGGAACAAAATTTGGGCAAAATGGAGAACCTCCAAAAGCTCAGCAGATCATCTCTACTTTAAACAATTAAGAAATGCCATCAAAAAGATATAATCTTAGACAAAAAAAAAACTATTATTCCCATCTTCAACACTCAAACTCTAATAATCCTCAAACGTTTTGGTCTGGCATTAATAAACTCCTCAAACCAGGCCAGGCTAGAACTCCCTCTCCCAGCTCTATCCCCCATAACAACCTTCTGCAAATAGCTAATGCTTTTAACAACTACTTCATTGAAGCTATTCAAACCCTTACTAGAACACTTACACCCAGTACACCCACTTCTACACAACATACCAACAAGTCTCTTCCCCCCCTACATTTACAACCAGTACCAACTACCTTTATCTGCAAACTCCTTCAAAAACTTAAACCTTGCACCCCTTCTGCTGACTGTCTCCCAGCAGAATACCTTCAAATCGCTGCTAAAGCCATTGCATACCCTGTTTCGATCCTTATAAACAGAACTATATCTGAAGGTTAAATCCCTTCTCAATGGAAAATCTCCCATATAATCCCCTTACACAAAGGAGGTAAATCCACTGAAACCTCCAACTACCGTCCAATTGCTTTACTCTCCCCTTTAGCTAAAATCATGGAAAAATGTATCCACCATCAACTACTTCAGCACCTTCTCCACAATAACTTGCTTGCTAATTGCCAACACGGTTTCAGACCCTTTCATAGTACTACATCTGCCCTACTAACCTTTAATGACTGTATTAACAAGAATTGAAACAACAACTCTCTCTCATCTGCTCTATTTATCGACCTATCTAAAGCTTTTGACATGGTTAATCATAACCTACTTATCAATACACTAAAAGCACAACATCTAGACCAACAAGCAATCCTTTGGTTTAAATCCTATCTTGAAAACAGAAAGCAGGCAGTACTCTGGGACAATAAACTATCCACACCCCTCCCAGTGGACACTGGTGTACCCCAAGGCTCTATCCTAGGACCTCTTCTTTTTTCCATTTTCATTAATGATCTCCATACTGCTTTTCCACAAACTTCCTGTATACAATATGCTGATGACTCTACACTTATCTGTACTGCCAAATCTTCCTCCTCCATCCAGACCCTTACCCAAACTGTATTTAATAAAGTAGAAATATGGTTTACCCAATGTTGCCTCCTCCTCAACCCCAAAAAAACAAAACTTTTACTATTTACTCCCACCAGAAAATCACCGCAAATCCACTTTACCATTACCTCTAACAATGGTACTTGTATTTCCCCAGACTCTACCGCTCATCTCCTTGGAATAACTATTGACCATAACCTCACCTTCGATGACCATGTTAACAATACTATAAAAACCATCAATAAAAAACTAGGTTCTCTGTACAGAATTAAACCCTTTCTTACCCCATTAGCTAGGAAATCGATTGCCCAGACTCAGCTTACATCTTCCCTGTTCTATGCATCTGCCATATATACCAATCTATCTAAACATAATCTTTCCAAGCTGGAAATGAGCTATAATAACATCACTAGATTTGCCACTGGCTCCCCTTATAGACCCCACCACTGTTGCAACCTGCAACAACTCAGTTAGTTAGAACTACAGAACCAACTACAATATAATCAACTTCTGATTGCTCAAAAAATTCTCCACCACCCTACTAACACCCCCATCCTTTCTAATCTGTTCTCCCCATACAAAAATCTTACAACACTACGCTCAGCTAACAAGTTACACATTGCCAACAATATATCAAATAACAAAGCAGGAGATTCACTCTTTTCCAATGTGGTTGGTAGAATCTGGAACAAGCTTCCTGACACACTCACTTCTCTCTCCTCTACACAACTCTTTAAGAAACACCTCAGATATTACCTAAAAGGACAATGGCTTTGTCCCTGCTCTAAGTCTGATTAAAACATACTCTTACTTTTTTGCCCCCTCCTCTCATGCTTTTTAACTAACCCCACCCCTGTGAGTCACTGACTTTTGACTACCAACCCCTTTTTTGCCTGCTCTTTCTCCTGCCTTGTCTCCACTTTATTTTTTTTTCTTTTTCTTTTCTCTTCTTTTCTTTCCCTTATTTTGTGATTTTGGATTTAAGTTTCTTGTCTCTCAAATGAATGTTGATGCCTAATTATGTTAACTGTTGCATGATTGTATTTGCAACCCCTCTGTAGAATTTAAAATATGATTATGCTATATCTACTCTAATGTCTCTGTACAGTGTTCATAATACTAACTTCTGTACTTGATATGCTGTATAATTGTAGCTAGTCTTTTTTGCAAAGTTTTTAATACCTTAATGAATTTGTACATGGAGCTTTTCTCCCCGGGCCTCTGTTGAAAATGGATATGTATCCAGCTAGACTAGCCCGGTCAACAAAAATAAATAAATAAATACATTGTGCTGTTACTATAGACATAGGTGGTGCTTCAACTGTGTGCTGGTACTACAGACATAGGTGGTGCTTCACCTGTGTGCTGGTACTAAAGACATAGGTGGTGCTTCACCTGTGTGCTGGTACTACAGACATAGGTGATTCTTCACCTGTGTGCTGGTACTACAGTGATAGGTGGTTCTTCACCTGAATGCTGGTGCTGCAGACATAGATGATGCATCCCAAGTGTGCTGGTACTACAGACATAGGAGGTGCTTCACCTGTGTGCTCGTACTACAGACATTTGCAGTGCTTGTGTGCTGGTACTACAGACATGGGTGGTGCATCAACTGTTTGCTGGTACTACAGGCATAAATGGTGCTTCACATGTGTGCTGGTACTAGAGAAATAGGTGATGCTTCAGCTGTATGCTGGTTTTACAGACATAGGTGGTACTTCACCTGTATGCTGGTACTACAGATGTAGGTGGTGCCCTACCTTTATGCTGGTACTACAGACACAGATGGTGCTTCACCTGCATGCTGGCACCATAGTCATAGGTGGTGCTTCAGCTGTGGGTTGCTACTACAGACATAGGTGGTGCTTCACCTGTGTGCTGGTACTCCTGACATAGGTGGTGCTTCATCTGTATGCTGGTTCTACAGACATAGGTCATGCTTCACCAGCATGCTGGTACCATAGTCATAGGTGGAGCTTCAGCTGTGTGCTGGTACAACAGACATAGGTGGTGCTTTATCTGTGTGGTGGTACTACAGACATAGATGTTGCTTCATCTATGTGCTAGAACTCTACACATAGGTGGTGCTTCACTTGCGTGCTGGTACTACAGACATGTAGTAGGTGGTGCTTTACCTGTGTGATGGTATTACATACATAGGTGATGCTTATGTGCTAGTACAACAGACATAGGTGTTGCTTGACGTGTATTCTGGAGCTACAGACATAGGTGGTGCTTCACATGTGTGCTGGTACTACAGACATAGGTGATACTTCTCCTGTGTGCTGGTACTACAGATATAGGTGGTGCTTCTCCTGTGTGCTGGTACTATAGACATAGGTGGTGCTTCAACTGTGTGCTGGCACTAAAGATATAAGTGGTGCTTCATGTGTGTGCTGGTACTAAAGACATAGGTGGTGCTTCACTTGTGTGCTGGTACTACAGACATAGGTGGTTCCTCACCTGTGTGCTGGTACTACAGTGATAGGTGGTTCTTCACCTGAATGCTGGTGCTGCAGACATAGGTGGTGCATCCCAAGTGTGCTGGTACTACAGACATAGGAGGTGCTTCACCTGGGTGCTGGTACTACACACATAGGTGGTGCTTCACCTGTGTGCTGGTATTACAGACAAAGGTGGTTCTTTACCTGTATGCTGGTACTGCAGACAGATGGTGCTTCAGCTGTGTGCTGGTACTACAGACATAGGTGGTGCTTCACATATGTGTTGGTACTACAGACATAGGTGGTGCTTCATCTGTATGTTGGTACTACAGACATAGGTGTTGCTTCAGCTGTGTGCTGGTAGAACAGATATAGGTGTTGCTTTCTTTGTGTGATGATACTACAGACGTAGATGTTGCTTCATCTATGTGTTAGAACTATACACATAGGTAGGTCGTCACCTGTGTGCTGGAACTACAAACATGCAGTAGGTGGTTCTTTACCTGTGTGATGGTATTATAGGCATAGGTGACGCTTGTGTGCTGGTACTACAGAGATAAGTGTTGCTTCACATGTATTCTGGAACTACAGACATAGGTGGTGCTTCACATGTGTGCTGGTACTACAGAAATAGGTGATACTTCACCTGTGTGCTGGTACTATAGACATAGGTGGTGCTTAAACTGTGTGCTGGTACTACAGACATAGGTGGTGCTTCACCTGTATGCTGGTAGTAAAGACATAGGTGGTGCTTCACCTGTGTGCTTGTACTACAGACATTGGTGGTTCTTCACCTGTGTGCTGGTACTACAGTGATAGGTGTTTTTTCACCTGAATGCTGGTGCTGCAGACATAGGTGGTGCATCCCAAGTGTGCTGGTACTACAGACATAGGAGGTGTTTCACCTGTGTGCTGGTAATGCAGACATTGGCGGTGCTTGTGTGCCGGTACTACATACATGGGTGGCGCATCAACTGTTTGCTGGTACTTCAGGCATAAATGGTGCTTCACATGTGTGCTGGTACTAGAGAAATAGGTGATGCTTCAGCTGTATGCTGGTTTTACAGACATAGGTGGTACTTCACCTGTATGCTGGTACTACAGATGTAGGTGGTGCCTCACCTGTATGCTGGTACAACAGACACAGATGGTGCTTCACCTGCATGCTGGCACCATAGTCATAGGTGGTGCTTCACTGTGGGCTGGTACTACAGACATAGGTGGTGCTTCACCTCTGCGCTGGTACTACTGACATAGGTGGTGCTTCATGTGTATGGTGGTTCTACAGACATAGGTGGTGCTTCACCAGCATGCTGGTACCATAGTCATAGGTGGTGCTTCAGCTGTGTGCTGGTACAACAGACATAGGTGGTGCTTTATCTGTGTGGTGGTACTACAGACATAGATGTTGCTTCATATATGTGCTAGAACTATACACATAGGTGGTGCTTCACTTGTGTGCTGGTACTACAGACATGCAGTTGGTGGTGCTTTACCTGTGTGATGGTATTACATACATAGGTGACGCTTGTGTGCTGGTATAACAGACATAGATGTTGCTTCATGTGTATTCTGGAGCTACAGACATAGGTGGTGCTTCATATGTGTGCTGGTACTACAGGCATAGGTGATACTTCACCTGTTTGCTGGTACTACAGATATAGATTGTGCTTCTCCTGTGTGCTGGTACTATAGATATAGGTGGCGCTTCAACTGTGTGCTGGTACTACAGACATAGGTGGTGATTCCCCTGTGTGCTGGTACTAAAGACATAGGTGGTGCTTTACTTATGTGGTGGTACTACAGACATAGGTAGTTCTTCACCTGTGTGCTGGTACTACAGTGATAGGTGGTTCTTCACCTGAATGCTAGTGCTGCAGACATAGGTGGTGCATCCCAAGTGTGCTGGTACTACAGACATAGGAGGTGCTTCACCTGAGTGCTGGTACTACAAACATAGGTGGTGCTTTACCTGTGTGCTGGTATTACAGACAAAGGTGGTTCTTTACCTGTATACTGGTACTGCAGACAGATGTTGCTTCAGCTGTGTGTTGGTAAAAAATAAATAGGTGGTGCTTTACATATGTGTTGGTACTACATACATAGGTGGTGCTTCACCTGTATGATGATACTACAGACATAGGAGTTGCTTCAGCTGTATGATGGTACTACAGATATAGGTGGTGTTTCACCTATGTGCTGGTAGTACAGAAATAGGGTGTGCTTGTGCGCTGGTACTACAGAAAAAGGTGTTACTTCACCCGTATGCTGGTACTACAGTCATAGGTTTTGCTTCACCTGTGTGCTGGTACTACAGACATTGGTAGTGCTTCACCTGTGTGCTGGTACTACAGACATAGCTGGTGCTTGTGTGCTGGTACTACAGACATGGGTGGGGCTTCACCTGTATGCTTGTACTACAGACATAGGTGTTGCTTCACCTCTATGCTGGTGCTACTGACATAGGTGATGTACCACCTTTGTGCTGGTACTACAGACAAAGGTGGTGTTTCACCTGTGTGCCGGTTCTACTGACATAGGTACAGCTTCACCTGTATGCTGGTTCTACAGTCATAGATGGTGCTTCACCTGCATGCTGGTACCATACTCATAGGTGGCGCTTCCTCTGCATGCTGATACAACAGATATAGGTGGTGCTTTATATGTGCTTGTACTACAGACATAGGTGTTGCTTCATCTATGTGCAAGTACTACAGACATAGGTGGTGCTTCACCTGTGTGCTGGTACTACAGACATGCAATCGGTGGTGATTTACCTATGTGACAGTATTACAGACATAGGTAATGCTTGTGTGCTTGTACCACAGACATAGGAGTTGCTTCACCTGTATGCTGATACTACAGACATAGGTGGTGCTTCACCTGTGAGCTGGTACTACAGAAATAGGTGGTGCGTCACCTGTGTGCTGGTACTGCAGATGTAGGTGGTTCTTCATCTGTATGCTGGCACTACAGACATTGGTGGTGCATCACAAGTGTGTTGGTACTACAGACATAGGTGGTTGCTCACCTCTATGCTGGTACTACAGACATAGGTGGTGCTTCACCTTTGTGCTGATGCAACAGACATAAATGGCGCTAGTCTGCGGATACTACAGACATGGGTGGTTCTTCTCCTGTATGTGGTACTGCAGACATAGATGGTGCTTCAGCTCTGTGCTGGTACTGCAGACATAGGTGGTGCTTCACCTGTGTGCTGGTACTAAAGACATAAGTAGTGCATCACCTGTGTGCTGGTACTACAGACATAGGTGATTCTTCACCTGTGTGCTGGTACTACAGTGATAGGTTGTCTGCACCTGAATGCTGTTGTGCAGACATAGGTAGTGCTTCCCAAGTGTGCTGGTACTACAGAGATAGGAGGTGCTTGACCTGTGTGCTGGTACTACAGACATTGGTGGTGCTTGTGTGCTGGTACTACAGACATGGGTGGTGCATCAACTGTTTGCTGGTACTACAGGCATAAATGGTGCTTCACATGTGTGCTGGTACTAGAGAAATAGGTGATGTTTCAGCTGTATGCTGGTTTTACAGACATAGGTGGTAATTCACCTGTATGCTGGTACTACAGATGTAGGTGGTGCCTCACCTTTACGCTGGTACTATAGACACAGATGGTGCTTTATCTGCTTGCTGGCACCATAGTCATAGGTGGTGCTTCAGCTATGGGTTGCTACTACAGACATAGGTGGTGCTTCACCTGTGTTCTGGTACTCCTGACATAGGTGGTGATTCCCCTGTGTGCTGGTACTAAAGATATAGGTGGTGCTTCACTTGTGTGCTTTTACTCAAGACATAGGTGGTGTTTCACTTGTGTGCTGGTACTACAGACATAGGTGATTCTTCACCTGTGTGCTGGTACTCTACAGTGATAGGTGGTTCTTCACGTGAATGCTGGTGCTGCAGACATAGTTGGTGCATCCCAAGTGTGCTGGTACTACAGACATAGGAGGTGCTTCACCTGTGTGCTGGTACTACAGACATTGGTGGTGCTAGTGTGCTGGTACTAGACATGGGTGGTGCATCAACTGTTTGCTGGTATTACAGGCATAAATGGTGTTTCACATGTGTGCTGGTACTAGAGAAATAGGTGATGCTTCAACTGAATGCTGGTTTTACAGACATAGGTGGTACTTTACCTGTATGCTGGTACTACAGATGTAGGTGGTGCCTCACCTTTATGCTGGTACTACAGACACAGATGGTGCTTCACCTGCATGCTGGCAGCATAGTCATAGGTGGTGCTTCAGCTGTGGGTTGCTACTACAGGCATCACCTGTGTGCTGGTACTCCTGACATAGGTGGTGCTTCATTTGTATGCTGGTTCTACAGACATAGGTCGTGCTTGACCAGCATGCTGGTACCATAGTCATAGGTGGTGCCTCAGCTGTGTGCTGGTACAACAGACATAGGTGGTGCTTTATCTTTGTGGTGGTACTACAGACATAGATGTTGCTTCATTTATGCGCTAGAACTATACACATAGATGGTGCTTCACTTGTGTGCTGGTACTACAGACATGCAGTAGGTGGTGCTTTACCTGTGTGATGGTATTACATACATAGGTGATGCTTGTGTGCTGGTACAACAGACATAGGTGTTGCTTGACGTGTATTCTGGAGCTAAAGACATAGGTGGTGCTTCACATGTGTGCTGGTACTACAGACATAGGTGATACTTCACCTGTGTGCTGGTACTACAGATATAGGTGGTGCTTCTCCTGTGTGCTGGTACTATAGACATAGGTGGTGCTTCAACTTTGTGCTGGTACTACAGACATAGGTGGTGATTCACCTGTGTGCTGGTACTAAAGATATAGGTGGTGCTTCACTTGTGTGCTGGTACTACAGACATAGGTGGTGCTTCACCTGTGTGCTGGTACTACAGTGATAGGTGCTTTTTCACCTGAATACTGGTGCTGCAGACATAGGTGGTGCATCCCAACTGTGCTGGTACTATAGACATAAGAGGTGCTTCACTTGAGTGCTGTTACTACACACATAGGTGGTGCTTCACCTGTGTGCTGGTATTACAGACAAATGTGGTTCTTTATCTGTATTCTGGTACTGCAGACAGATGGTGCTTCAGCTGTGTGCTGGTACTACAGACATAGGTGGTGCTTCACATATGTGTTGGTACTACAGACATAGGTGGTGCTTCACTTGTATGATGGTACTACAGACATAGGTGTTGCTTCACCTGTATGCTGGTTCTACAGACATTGATGGTGCTTCACCAGCATGCTGGTACCATAGTCATAAGTGGTCATTCAGCTGTGTGCTGGTACAACAGACATAGGTGTTGCTTTATCTGTGTGATGGTACTACAGACATAGATGTTGCTTCATCTACGTGTTAAAACTATACACATAGGTGGGTCTTCACCGTTGTGCTGGAACTACAGACAAGCAGCAGGTGGTGTTTTACCTGTGTGATGGTATTACAGACATAGGTGATGCTTGTGTGCTGGTACTACACACATAAGTGTTGCTTCATGTGTATTCTGGAACTACAGACAAAGATGGTGCTTCACATGTGTGCTGGTACTACAGACATAGGTGATACTTCACCTGCTGGTACTACAGATATAGGTAGTGCTTCTCCTGTGTGCTGGTACTATCGACATAGGTGGAGCTTCAACTGTGTGCTGGTACTACAGACATAGGTGGTGCTTCACCTGTGTGCTGGCACTAAAGACATAGGTGGTGCTTCACCTGTGTGCTGGTACTACAGACATAGGAGGTTCTTCACCTGTGTGCTGGTACTGCAGTGACAGGTGGTTCTTCACCTAAATGCTGGTGCTGCAGACATAGGTGGTGCATCCCAAGTGTGCTGGTACTACAGACATAGGAGGTCCTTCACCTGTGTGCTGGTAATACAGACATTGGCGGTGCTTGTGTGCCGGTACTACATACATGGGTGGTGCACCAACTGATTGCTGGTACTTCAGGCATAAATGGTGCTTTACATGTGTGCTGGTACTAGAGAAATAGGTGATGCCTCAGCTGTATGCTGGTTTTACAGACATAGGTGGTACTTCACCTGTATGCCTGTATGCTGGTACTACAGATGTAGGTGGTGCCTCACCTGTATGCTGATACTACAGACACAGATGGTGCTTCACCTGCATGCTGGCACCATAGTCATAGGTGGTGCTTCAGGTGTGGGCTGGTATTACAGACATAGGTGGTGCTTCACCTGTGCGCTGGTACAACAGACATAGGTTGTGCTTTATCTGTGTGGTGGTATTACAGACATATATTTGCTAGAACTATACACATAGGTGGTGCTTCACTTGTGTGCTGGTACTAAAGACATGCAGTAGGTGCTGCTTTGCCTGTGTGATGGTATTACATACATAGGTGACACTTGTGTGCTGGTATAACAGACATAGGTGTTGCTTCACGTGTATGCTGGAGCTACAGACATAGGTGGTGCTTTGCATGTGTGCTGGTACTACAGACATAGGTGATACTTACCTGTGTGCTTGTACTACAGATATAGATGGTGCTTCTCCTGTGTGCTGGTACTATAGAAATAGGTGGTGCTTCAACTGTGTGCTGGTACTACAGACATAGGTGGAGATTCACCTGTGTGCTCATACTAAAGACATAGGTGGTGCTTCACTTGTGTGCTGGTACTACAGACATAGGAGGTGCTTCACCTGTGTGCTCCTACTACAGGCATTGGCAGTGCTTGTTTGCTGGTACTAAAGACAAGGGTGGTGCATCAACTGTTTGCTGGTACTACAGGCATAAATGGTGCTTCACATGTGTACTGGTACTAGAGAAATAGGTGATGCTTCAGCTGTATGCTGGTTTTACAGACATAGGTGGTACTTCACCTGTATGCTGGTACAACAGATATAGGTGGTGCCCTACCTTTATGCTGGTACTACAGACACAGATGGTGCTTCACCTGCATGCTGGCACCATAGTCATAGGTGGTGCTTCAGCTGTGGGTTGCTACTACGGACATAGGTGGTGCTTCTCCTTTGCGCTGGTACTCCTGACATAGGTGGTGCTTCATCTGTATGCTGGTTCTACAGACATAGATCGTGCTTCACCAGCATGCTGGTATCATAGTCATAGGTGGTGCTTCATCTGTGTGCTGGCACAACAGTCATAGGTGGTGCTTTATCTGTGTGGTGGTACTACAGACATAGATGTTGCTTCATCTATGTGCTAGAACTATACACATAGGTGCTGCTTCACTTGTGTGCTTGTACTATAGACATGTAGTAGGTGGTGTTTTACCTGTGTGATGGTATTACATACATAGATGACGCTTGTGTGCTGGTACAACAGAAACAGGTGTTGCTTGACGTGTGTGCTGGTACTACAGACATAGGTGATACTTCACCTGTGTGCTGGTACTAAAGATATAGGTGGTGCTTCCCCTGTGTGCTGGTACTATAGACATAGGTGGTGCTAAACCTGTGTGCTTGTACTACAGACATAGGTGTTGCTTCACCTGTAGGCTGGTACTACAGACATAGGCGGTGCTTCACCTGTGTGCTGGTACTACAGACATAAGTGCTGCTTCATCTGTGTGCTAGTACTACAAAAATAGGTGGTGCTTCACCTTTATGCTGATACTACAGACAAAGGTGGTGCTTCACATGTGTGCTGGTACTACAGACATACATGTTTTTTTAGCTGTGTGCTGGTACTACAGACATAGGTGATGCTTTACCTGTGTGCTGGTACTACAGACATAGGTGGTGCTTGTGTGCTGCTACTAGAGAAATAGGTAGAGCTTCACCTGTTTGCTGGTTCTACAGACATAGGTGGTGCTTCACCTGTGTACTGGTACTACAGACATAGCGGTTGCTTGTTTGCTGGTAGTACAGAAATAGGTAGTGCTTCACCTGTGTGCTGGTAGTACAGACATAGATGGTGCCTCAGCTCTGTGCTGATACTACAGACATAGATTCTACCACAGCTGTGTGCTGGTACTGCAGACATAGGTGGTGCTTCACATTTATGCTGGTACTACAGACATAGGTGGTGCTTCACCTGTATGCTGGTACTATAGACATAGGAGGTGCTTCACCTGTGTGCTGGTACTACTGACATAGGTGGTGCTTTACCTGTGTGCTGGTACTACAGACATAGGTGGTGCTTGTGTGCGGGTACTACAGATATAGGTGGTTCTTCACCTGTATGCTGGTACTGCTGACATAGGTGATGCAGCTCCTGTGTACTGGGAGTACAGACATAGGTGGTGCTTTACCTAAATTCTGGTACTGCAGACATGTGTGGTGCTTGACCTGTGTGCTGGTACTAGTGACATAGGTGGTGTTTACCTGTGTGCTGGTACTACAGACGTAGGTGGTACTTCTGCTGTTTGCTGGTACTACAGACATTGGTGATGCTTCACCTGTGTGCTGGTAGTACAGACATAGGTGGTCCCTGTGTGCTGGTACTACAGACATGGGTGGTGTTTCACCTGGATACTGGTACCACAGTCAAAGGTGGTGCTTCAGCTGTGTTCTGGTACTAACGTCATAGGTGATGCTTCACCTGTATGCTGGTACTACAGACATAGGTGATGCTTCGCCTGTGTGATTGTACTACAGACAGAGTTGGTGCTTCACCGTGTATGCTGGTACTACAGACATGGGTGGTATGTCACCTGTGTGCTGGTATTACAAACATAGGTGGTACTTCGCCTCTATGCTGGTACTACAGACATAGGTGGTGCTTCACATGTGTGTTGGTACTACAGAAATAAGTGATGTTTCACATGTATGCTGGTACTACAGACATAGGTTGTGCTTCACCTGTATGCTGGTACTACATGTATAGGTAGTGCTTCAGCTGTGTGCTGGTACTACAGACATAACTGGTGCTTCTCCTTTGTGCTGGTACTACAGACATAAGCAGTGCTTGTACTACAACATGGGTGGTGCTTCACCTGTGTGCTGGTACTGCAGACATTGGTGATGCTTCACCTGTGTGCTAGTAGTACAAACATAGGTGGGCCCTGTGTGCTGGTACTATAGACATGGTTGGTGTTTCACCTGCATGCTGGTACCACAGTCATAGGGGGTGCTTCAGCTATGTTCCAGTACTACAGTCCTAGGTGATGCTTCACTTGTATGCTGGTACTACAGACATAGGTAGTGCTTCACCTATGTGATTGTACTACAGACATAGGTGGTGCTTTATCTGTGTGGTGGTACTACAGACATACATGTTGCTTCATCTATGTGCTAGAACTATACACATAGGTGGGTCTTCACCTGTGTGTTGGTACTACAGACATGCACTAGGTGGTGTTTTACCTGTGTGATGGTATTACAGACATAGGTGATGCTTGTGTGCTGGTACTAGAGACATAGGTGTTGCTTCACATGTATTCTGGAGCTACAGACATAGGTGGTGCTTCACTTGAGTGCTGGTACTACAAACATAGGTGATACTTCACCTGTGTGCTGCTACTACAGATATAGGTGGTGCTTCTCATGTGTGTTGGTACTATAGACAAAGGTGGTGCTTCAACTGTGTGCTGGTACAACAGACATAGGTGGTGCTTCACCTGTGTGCTGGTACTAAAGACATAGGTGGTGCTTCACTTGTGTGCTGGTACTACAGACATAGGTGGTTCTTCACCTGTGTGCTGGTACTACAGTGATAGGTGGTTCTTCACCTGAATGCTGGTGTTGCAGACATAGGTGGTGCATTCCAAGTGTACTGGTACTACAGACATAGGTGATGCTTCATCTGTGTGCTGGTACTACAGACATAAGTGGTTCTTTACCTGTATGCTGGTACTGCAGACATAGGTGGTGCTTCAGCTGTGTGCTGGTACTACAGACATAGGTGGTGCTACACATATATGTTGGTAATACAAACATAGGTGGTGCTTCACCTGTATGATGGTACTACAGACATAGGTGTTGCTTCACCTGTATGCTGGTACTATAGACATAGGTGGTGCTTCGCTTCACCTGTTTGCTGGTAGTACAGATATAGAGTGTGCTTGTGTGCTGGTACTACATAAATAGGTGTTCTCTCACCCGTATGCTGGTACTACAGTCATAGGTTGTGCTTCACCTTTACGATGATACTACTGACAAAGGTGGTGCTTCACCTGTATGCTGGTTCTACATACATAGATGGTGCTTCACCAGCATGCTGGTACCATAGTCATAGGTGGTGCTTCAGCTGTGTGCTCGTACAACAGACATATGTGGTGCTTTATCTGTGTGGTGGTACTACAGACATAGATGTTGCTTCATCTATGTGCTAGAACTATACACATAGGTGGTGCTTCACCTGTGTGCTGGTACTACAGACAAGCAGTAGGTGGTGCTTTACCTGTGTGATGTTATAACAGACATAGGTGATGTTTGTGTGCTGGTACTACAGACATAGGTGTTGCTTCACGTGTATTCTGGAACTACAGACATAGGTGGTGCTTCACATGTGTGCTGGTACTACAGACATAGGTGATACTACACATGTGTGCTGGTACTACAGTAAAAGGTTGTGCTTCACCTGTGTGTTGGTACTACAGACATAGGTGGTGCTTTGCCTGTGTGCTGGCACTACAAACCTAGCTTGTGCTTGTGTGCTGGTACTACAGACATGGGTGGGCCTTCCCCTGTATGCTGGTACTACAGACATAGTTGGTACTTCACCTGTATGCTGGTACTACAGAGATTGGTGGTGCTTCACCTGTTTGCTGGTAGTACAGACATAGGTGATGTTTCACTTGTGTGCTGGTACAACAGACATAGGTGTTGCTTCACCTCTATGCTGGTACTACTGACATTGGTGGTGCTCCACCTTTGTGCTGGTATTACAGACACAGGTGGTGTTTCATCTGTGTGCCAGTACTACTGACATAGGTGCAGCTTCACCTGTATGCTGGTTCTACAGACATAGATGGTGCTTCACCTACATGCTGATACCACAGTCATAGGTGGTGCTTCCACTGTGATACAACAGACATAGGTGGTGCTTTATTTGTGGTTGTACTACAGACATAGGTGTTTCTTCACCTATGTGCTAGTACTACAGACATAGGTGGTGCTTTACCTGTGTGCTGGTACTACGGACATGCAATAGTTGGTGCTTCACCTGTGTGCTGGTACTGCAGATATAGGTGGTGCTTCACCTGTAAGCTTGTACTACAGAAATAGGTGGTGCATCACCTGTGTGCTGGTACTGCAGACCTAGGTGGTTCTTCACCTGTATGCTGGCACTACAGACATTGGTGGCGCATCACAAGTGTGCTGGTACTACAGGCATAGGTGTTGCTTCACCTCTATGCTGGGTACTACAGACATAGGTGGGGCTTCACCTTTGTGCTGATGCTACAGACATAGGTGGTGCTAGTCTGCGGGTACTACAGACATGGGTTGTTCATCTCCTGTATGCTGGTACTGCAGACATAGATGGTGCTTCAGCTTTGTGCTTGTACTACAGACATAGGTTGTACTTCACATGTGTGCTGGTACTACTGACATAGGTGATGCTTCATCTGTATGCTGGTTCTACAGACATAGGTGGTGCTTCACCAGCATGCTGGTACCATAGTCATAGGTGGTGCTTCAGCTGTGTGCTGGTGCAACAGACATAGGTGGTGCTTTATCTGTGTGGTGGTACTACAGACATAGATGTTGCTTCATATATGTGCTAGAACTATACACATAGGTGGTGCTTCACTTGTGTGCTGGTACTACAGACATGCAGTAGGTGGTGCTTTACCTGTGTGATGGTATTGCATATATAGCTGACACTTCTATACTGGTATAACAGACATAGGTGTTGCCTCACGTTTATTTTGGAGCTACAGACATATGTGGTGCTTCACATGTGTGCTGGTACTACAGGCATCGGTGGTGATTCACCTGTGCGCTGGTACTAAAGACATAGGTGGTGCTTCACTTGTGTGCTGGTACTACAGACATAGCTGGTTCTTCACCTGTCTGCTGGTACTACAGTGATAGGTGGTTCTTCACCTGAATGCTGGTGCTGCAGACATAGGTGGTGCATCCCAAGTGCGCTGGTACTACAGACATAGGAAGTGCTCCACCTGAGTGCTGGTACTACAAACATAGGTGGTGCTTCACCTGTGTGCTGGTACTGCAGACAGATGATGCTTCAACTGTGTGCTGGTAAAACAGACATAGGTGGTGCTTACATATGTGTTGGTAATACAGACATAGGTGGTGCTTCACCTGTATGATGGTACTACAGACATAGGCGTTGCTTCACCTGTATGCTGGGATTATAGACATAGGTGGTGCTTCACCTGTATGCTGGTAGTACAGACATAGGGTGTGCTTGTGTGCTGGTACTACAGAAAAAGGTGTTACTTCGCCTGTATGCTGGTACTACAGTCATAGGTTTTGCTTCACCTGTGTGCTGGTACTACAGACATAGGTGGTGCTTCACCTGTGTGCTGGTACTACAGACATAGCTGGTGCTTGTGTGCTGGTACTACAGACATGGTTGGGGCTTCACCTGTATGCTTGTACTACACACATAGGTGTTGCTTCACCTCTGTGCTGGTACTACTGACATAGGTGGTGCTCCACCTTTGTGCTGGTACTACAGACAAAGGTGGTGTTTCACCTGTGTGCCAGTACTACTGACATAGGTACAGCTTCACCTGTATGCTGGTTCTACAGTCATAGATGGTGCTTCACCTGCATGCTGGTACCATAATCATAGGTGGCGCTTCCGCTGTGTGCTGATACAACAGATATAGGTGGTGCTTTATCTGTGCTTGTACTACAGACATAGGTGTTGCTTCACCTATGTGCAAGTACTACAGACATAGGTGGTGTTTCACCTGTGTGCTGGTACTACAGTCATGCAATCGGCGGTGATTTACCTGTGTGATGGTATTACAGACATAGGTAAGGCTTGTGTGCTTGTACCACAGACATAGGAGTTGCTTCACCTCTATGCTGATACTACAGACATAGGTGGTGCTTCCCCGGTGAGCTGGTACTACAGAAATAGGTGTTGTGTCACCTGTGTGCTGGTACTGCAGACGTAGGTGGTTTTTCACCTGTATGCTGGCACTACAGACATTGGTGGTGCATCACAAGTGTGTTGGTACTACAGACATAGGTGGTGGTTCACCTCTATGCTGGTACTACAGACACAGGTGGTGCTTCACCTTTCTGCTGATGCTACAGACATAGGTGGTGCTAGTTTGCAGGTACTACAGACATGGGTCTTTCTTCTCTTGTATGTGGTACTGCAGACATAGATGGTGCTTCAGCTCTGTACTGGTACTACAGACATAGGTGGTGCTTCACCTGTGTGCTGGTACTAAAGACATCGGTGGTGCTTCACCTGTGTGCTGGTACTACAGACATAGGTGATTCTTCACCTGTGTGCTGGTACTACAGTGATAGGTGGTTCTTCACCTGAATGCTGGTGCTGCAGACATAGGTGGTGCATCCCAAGTGTGCTGGTACTACAGACATAGGAGGTGCTTCACCTGTGTGCTGGTACTACAGACATTGGCGGTGCTTGTGTGCTGGTACTACAGACATGGGTGGTGCATCAACTGTTTGCTGGTACTACAGGCATAAATGGTGCTTCACATGTGTGCTGGTACTAGAGAACTATGTAATGCTTTAGCTGTATGCTGGTTTTACAGACATAGGTGGTACTTCAGCTTCAGCTGTATGTTGGTACTACAGATGTAGGTGGTGCCTCACCTTTATGCTGGTACTATAGACACAGATGGTGCTTCAGCTGCATGCTGGCACCATAGTCATAGGTGGTGCTTCAGCTGTGGGTTGCTACTACAGACATAGGTGGTGCTTCTCCTGTGCCCTGGTACTCCTGACATAGGTGGTGCTTTATCTGTATGCTGGTTCTACAGACATAGGTCGTGCTTCACCAGCATACTGGTAACATAGTCATAGGTGGTGCTTCAGCTGTGTGCTGGCACAACAGTCATATGTGGTGCTTTATCTGTGTAGTGGTACTACAGACATAGATGTTGCTTCATCTATGTGCTAGAGCTATACACATATGTGGTGCTTCACTTGTGTGCTTGTTCTACAGACATGTAGTAGGTGGTGCTTTACCTGTGTGATGGTATTACATACATAGGTGACACTTGTGTGCTGGTACAACAGACATAGGTGTTGCTTGACGTGTATTCTGGAGCTACAGACATAGGTGGTGCTTCACATGTGTGCTGGTACTACAGACATAGGTGATACTTCTCCTGTGTGCTGATACTACAGATATAGGTGGTGCTTCCCCTGTGTGCTGGTACTATAGACATAGGTGGTGCTTCAACTGTACTACAGACATAGGTGGTGATTCACCTGTCTGCTGGTACTACAGACATAGGTGGTGCTAAACCTGTGTGCTTGTACTACAGACATGCAGTAGGTGGTGATTTACCTGTGTGATGGTATTAAAGATACACGTGGTGCTTGTGGGCAGGTACTACAGACATAGGTGTTGCTTCACCTGTAGGCTGGTACAACAGACATAGGTGGTGCTTCACCTGTGTGCTGGTACTACAGACATAGGTGGTGCTTCACCTGTGTGCTGGTACTGCAGACATACATGTTTTTTTAGCTGTGTGCTGGTACTACAGACATAGGTGATGTTTTACCTGTGTGCTGGTTCTACAGACATAGGTGGTGCTTGTGTGCTGCTACTAGAGAAATAGGTAGAGATTCACATGTTTGCTGGTACTACAGACATAGGTAGTGCTTCCCCTGTGTACTGGTACTACAGACATAGCAGTTGCTTGTTTGCTGGTACTACAGAAATAGGTAGAGCTTCTTCCTGTGTGCTGGTAGTACAGACAGAGATGGTGCTTCAGCTCTGTGCTGGTACTACAGACATAGATTCTGCTTCAGCTGTGTGCTGGTACTGCAGACGTAGGTGGTGCTTCACATTTATGCTGGTACTGCAGAAATAGGTGGTGCTTCACCCGTATGCTGGTACTATAGACATAGGAGGTGCTTCACCTGTGTGCTGGTACTACAGACATAGGTGGTGCTTTACCTGTGTGCTGGTACTACAGACATAGGTGGTGCTTGTGTGCGGGTACTACAGATATATGTGGTTCTTCACCTCTATGCTGGTACTGCTGACATAGGTGATGCAGCTCCTGTGTTTTGGTAGTACAGACATAGGTGGTGCTTTACCTAAATGCTGGTACTGCAGACATGTGTGGTGCTTTACCTGTGTGCTGGTACTAGTGACATAGGTGGTGTTTACCTGTGTGCTGGTACTACAGACATAGGTGGTACTTCTGCTGTTTACTGGTACTACAGACATAGGTGATACTTCACCTGTGTGCTGGTAGGTCAGACATTGGTGGTCCCTGTGTGCTGGTAATACAGACATGGGTGGTGTTTCACATGCATACTGATACCACAGTCAAAGGTGGTGCTTCAGCTGTGTTCTGGTAGTACAGTCATAGGAGATGCTTCACCTGTATGCTGGTACTACAGACATAGATGATGCTTCGCCTGTGTGATTGTACTACAGACAGAGTTGATGCTTCGCCGTGTATGCTGGTGCTACAGACTTGGGTGGAATGTCACCTGTGTGCTGGTATTACAAACATAGGTGGTACTTCAACTCTATGCTGGTACTAAAGACATAGGTGGTGCTTCACATGTGTGTTGGTACTACAGAAATAAGTGATGCCTCACATGTATGCTGGTACTACAGACATAGATTGTGCTTCACCTGTATGCTGGTACTACATATATAGGTAGTGCTTCAGCTGTGTGCTGGTACTACAGACATAACTGGTGCTTCTCCTTTGTGGTGGTACTACAGACATAGGCGGTGCTTGTGTGCTTGTACTACAGCATGGGTGGTGCTTCACCTGTGTGCTGGTACTGCAGACATTGGTGATGCTTCACCTGTGTGCTGGTACTGCAGACATAGGTGATGCTTCACCTGTGAGCTGGTAATACAGATATAGGTGGTCCCTGTGTGCTGGTACTACAGACATGGGTGGTGTTTCACCTGCATGCTGGTACCACAGTCATAGGTGGTGCTTTAGCTGTGTGCTGGTACAACAGACATAGGTGGTGCTTTATCTGTGGTGGTACTACAAACACACATTTTGCTTCATCTATGTGCTAGAACTATACACATAGGTGGTGCTTCACCTGTGTGCTGGTACTACAGACATGTAGTAGGTGGTTCTTTACCTGTGTGATGGTATTACAGACATAGGTGATGTTTGTGTGCTGGTACTACAGACATAGGTGTTGCTTCACGTGTATTCTGGAACTACAGATATAGGTGGTGCTTCACATGTGTTCTGGTACTACAGACATAGGTGGTACTTCACCTATATGCTGGTACTATAGTCATAGGTTGTGCTTCACCTGTGTGTTGGTACTACAGACATAGGTGATGCTTTGCCTGGGTGCTGGTACTACAGACATAGCTTGTGCTTGTGTGCTGGTACTACAGCATGGGTGGTGCTTCACCTGTGTGCTGGTACTACAGACATAGGTGTTGCTTCACGTGTATTCTGGAACTACAGATATAGGTGGTGCTTCACATGTGTGCTGGTACTACAGACATAGGTGATACTGCACATGTGTGCTGGTACTACAGTGATAGGTTGTGCTTCACCTGTGTGTTGGTACTACAGACATCGGTGGTGCTTTGCCTGTGTGCTGGTACTACAGACATAGCTTGTGCTTGTGTGCTGGTACTACAGTCATGGGTGGGCCTTCCCCTGTATGCTGGTACTACAGACATAGTTGGTACTTCACCTGTATGCTGGTACTACAGAGATATGTGGTGCTTCACTTGTGTGCTGGTAGTACAGACATAGGTGTTGCTTCACCTCTATGCTGGTACTACTGACATAGGTGTTGCTCCACCTTTCTGCTGGTACTACAGACACAGGTGGTGTTTCATCTGTGTGCCAGTACTACTGACATAGGAGCAGCTTCACCTGTATGCTGGTTCTACAGACATAGATGGTGCTTCACCTACATGCTGGTACCACAGTCATAGGTGGTGCTTCCACTGTGATACAACAGACATAGGTGGTGCTTTATATGTGGTTGTACTACAGACATAGGTGTTTCTTCACCTATGTGCTAGTACTACAGACATAGGTGGTGCTTTACCTGTGTGCTGGTACTACGGACATGCAATAGTTGGTGCTTTACCTGTGTGATGGTATTACAGACATAGGTAATGCTTGTGTACTTGTACCACAGACATAGGAGTTGCTTCACCTGTATGCTGGTACTACAGATAAAGGTGGTGCTTCACCTGTAAGCTGGTACTACAGAAATAGGTGGTGCATCACCTGTGTGCTGGTACTGCAGACCTAGGTGGTTCTTCACCTGTATGCTGGCACTACAGACATTGGTGGCGCATCACAAGTGTGCTGGTACTACAGGCATAGGTGTTGCTTCACCTCTATGCTGGGTACTACAGACATAGGTGGGGCTTCACCTTTGTGCTGATGCTACAGACATAGGTGGTGCTAGTCTGTGGGTACTACAGACATGGGTTGTTCATCTCCTGTATGCTGGTACTGCAGACATAGATGGTGCTTCAGCTTTGTGCTTGTACTACAGACATAGGTGGTACTTCACATGTGTGCTGGTACTACAGACATAGGTGGTGCTTCACATCTATGCTCGTACTACAGATATAGGTGGTGCTTCACCTGCATGGTGGTACTATAGACATAGGTAGTGCTTCACCTGTGTGCTGCTACTACAAACATAGGTGGTGCTTGTGTGCTGGTACTACAGAAATAGGTGTTGCTTCACCCGTATGCTGGTACAACAGTCATAGGTTATGCTTCACCTGTGTGCTGGTCCTACAGACTTAGGTGGGGCTTCACCTGTATCTGGTACTACCGACATAGGTGTTGCTTGTGTGCTTATACTACAGACATAAGTGATACTTCACCTGTATGCTGGTACTACAGACATGGGTAGTGCTTCACCTTTGCCTTGGTACTACAGACATAAGTGGTGCTTCACCTGTGTGGTGGTACTACAAACATAGGTGGTGCTTCACATGCACACTGATACTAAAAACATGGGTGACGCTTCACTTGTGCGCTCCTGTTACAGAGATAGGTGTTGCTTCACCTCTATGCTGGTAGTACAGACATATTTGGTGCTTCACATTTGTGCTGGTACTAGAGACATGGGAGATGATTCACCTGTATGCTTGTTCTACAGACATAGGTGGTACTTCACCAGTATGCTGGTAATACAGATGTAGGTGGTGCCTCACCTGTATGCTGGTACTAGTGAGATAGTTGGTGCTTCACCTGCATGCTGGCACCATAGTCATAGGTAGTTCTTCAGCTGTGTGCTGGTACTACAGACATAGGTGATGTTTCAGTTGTATGCTGGTACTACAGACATAGGTGTTGCTTCAGTTATGTGCTAGTACTACAGACATATGTGGTACTTCACCCATATGCTGGTACTACAGTCATAGGTTGTGCTTCGCCTGTGTGTTGGTACTACAGACATAGCTGGTGCTTGTGTGCTGGTACTACAGACATGGGTGGGGCTTCACCTGTATGCTGGTACTATAGACATAGGTGGTGCTGCATCTGTATGCTGGTACTACAGAGATAGGTGGTGCTCCACCTGTGTGCTGGTAGTATAGACATAGGTGGTGCTGCAGCTGTATGCTGGTACTACAGAGATAGGTGGTGCTCCACCTGTGTGCTGGTAGTATAGGCATAGGTGGTGCTTCACCTGTATGCTGGTTCTACATACATAGATGGTGCTTCACCAGCATGCTGGTACCATACTCATTGGTGGTGCTTCAGCTGTTTGCTGGTACAATAGACATAGGTGGTGCTTTATCTGTGTGGTGGTACTACAGACATAGATGTTGTTTCATCTATGTGCTAGAACTATACACATATGTGGTGCTTCACCTGTGTGCTGGTACTACAGACATGCAGTAGGTAGTGCTTTAACTGTGTGATGGTATTACATTCATAGGTGATGCTTTTGTGCTGCTACTACAGACATAGGTGTTGCTTCACATGTGTGCTGGTACTACAGACATAGGTGATACTTCACCTGTGTGCTGGTACTACAGAAATAGGTGTTACTTCACCCATATGCTGGTACTACAGTCATAGGTTGTGCTTCACCTGTGTATTGGTACTACAGACATATGTGGTGCTTTACCTGTGTGCTGGTACTACATACATAGCTGGTGCTTGTGTGCTGGTACTACAGACATGGGTGGGGCTTCACCTTTATGCTGGTACTACAGACATAGGTGGTGCTTCACATGTATGCTGGTACTACAGAGATAGGGGTGCTTCACCTGTGTGCTGGTAGTGCAGACATAGGTGGTGCTTCACTTGTGTGCTGGTACTACAGACATAGGTGTTGCTTCACCTCTATGCTGGTACTACTGACATAGGTGGTGCTTCACCTTTGTGCTAGTACTACAGACAAAGGTGGTGTTTCACCTGTGTGCCGCTACTACTGACATAGGTGGAGCTTCACCTGTATGCTGGTTCTACAGACATAGATGGTGCTTTACCTGCATGCTTGTACCACAGTCATACGTGGTGCGTCCACTGTGTGCTGATACAAAGGACATAGGTGGTGCTTTATCTGTGGTTGTACTACAGACATAGGTGTTGCTTCACCTATGTGCTAGTACTACAGACATAGGTGGTGCTTCACCTGTGTACTGCTACTACGGACATGCAATAGTTGGTGCTTTATCTGTGTGATGGTATTACAGACATAGGTAATACTTGTGTGCTTGTACCACAGACATAGGAGTTGCTTCACCTGTATGCTGGTACTACATACATAGGTGGTGCTTCACCTGTGAGCTGGTACTACAGAAATAGGTGTTGCGTCACCTGTGTGCTGGTACTGCAGATGTAGGTGGTTCTTCACCTGTATGCTGGCACTACAGACATAGGTGGTGTTTGTGTGCTTATACTACAGACATGGGTGGTGCTTCACCAGTATGCTGGTACTACAGACATAGGTGGTGCTTCACCTTTGCCCTGGTACTACAGACATAGGTGGTGCTTCACCTGTGTGGTGGTACTACAGACATAGGTGGTGCTTCGCATGTATACTGATACTAAAAACATGGGTGATGCTTCACTTGTGCGCTCCTGTTAGAGAGATAGGTGTTGCTTCACCTCTATGCTGGTAGTACAGTGCTTCACATTTGTGCTGGTACTAGAGACATAAGAGATGCTTCACCTGTACGCTTGTTCTACAGACATAGGTGGCACTTCACCTGTATTCTGGTAATACAGATGTAGGTGGTGCCTCACCTGTATGCTGGTACTATAGACATAGATGGTGCTTCATCTGCATGCTGGTACCATAGTCATAGGTGGTGCTTCAGCTGTGTGCTGGTACGACCGACATAGGTGATGTTTCAGTTGTATGCTGGTACTACAGACATAGATGTTGCTTCAGCTATGTGCTAGTACTACAGACATAGGTGGTGCTTCTTCTGTATGCTGGTACTACAGAGATAGGTGATGCTTCACCTGTGTGCTGGTAGTACAGACATAAGTGGTGTTTCACCAGTATGCTGGTTCTACATACATAGATGTTGCTTCACCAGCATGCTGGTACCATAGTCATTAGTGGTGCTTCAGCTGTGTGCTGGTGCAACAGACATAGGTGGTGCTTTATCTGTGTGGTGGTACTACCGACATAGATGTTGCTTCATCTATGTGCTAGAACTATACACATAGGTGGTGCTTCACCTGTGTGCTGGTACTAAAGACATGCAGTAGGTGGTGCTTTATCTGTGTGATGGTATTACAGACATAGGTGATGCTTGTGTGCTGGTACTACAGACGTAGGTGTTGCTTCACATGTATTCTGGAACTACAGACATAGGTGGTGCTTCACATGTGTACTGGTACTACAGACATAGGTGATACTTCACCTGTGTGCTGGTACTACAGACATAGGTGGTGCTTTGCCTGTGTGCTGGTACTACAGACATAGCTGGTGCTTATGTGCTGGTACTACAGACATGGGTGGGGCTTCACCTGTATGCTGGTACTACAGACATAGGTGGTGCTTCACATGTATGCTGGTACTACAGCGATAGGTGGTGCTTCACCTGTGTGCTGGTAGTACAGACATAGGTGGTGCTTCACTTGTGTGCTGGTACTACAGACATAGGTGTTGCTTCACCTCTATGCTGGTACTACTGACATAGGGGGTGCTTCATCTCTGTGCTGGTACTACAGACAAAGGTGGTGTTTCACCTGTGTGCCGGTACTACTGACATAGGTGGAGCTTCACCTATATCCTGGTCCTACAGACATAGATGGTGCTTCACCTGCATGCTGGTACCGCAGTCATAGGTGTTGCTTCCGCTGTGTGCTGATACAACAGACATAGGTGGTGCTTTATCTGTGGTTGCACTACAGACATAGGTGTTGCTTCACCTATGTGCTAGTACTACAGACATAGGTGGTGCTTCACCTGTGAGCTAGTACTACAGAAATAGGTGGTGCGTCACCTGTGTGCTGATACTGCAGATGTAAGTGGTTCTTCACCTGTATGCTGGCACTACAGACGGTGGTGCATCACAAGTTTGCTGGTACTACAGACATAGGTGTTGCTTCACCTCTATGCTGGTACTACAGACATAGGTGGTGCTTCACCTTTGTCCTGATACTACAGACATAGGTGGTGCTAGTTTGTGGGTACTACAGACATGGGTGGTCCTTCTCCTGTATGCTGGTACTGCAGACATAGGTGGTGCTTCACCTTTGTCCTGATATTACAGACATAGGTGGTGCTAGTTTGTGGGTACTACAGACATGGGTGGTTCTTCTCCTGTATGCTGGTACTGCAGACATAGATGGTGCTTCAGCTTTGTGCTGGTACTACAGACATAAGTGGTGCTTCACCTCTATGCTCTTACTACAGATATAGGTGGTGCTTCACCTGCATGGTGGTACTATAGACATAGGTAGTGCTTCACCTGTGTGCTGGTACTACAAACATAGGTGGTGCTTGTGTGCTGGTACTGCAGAAATAGGTGTTGCTTCACCCGTATGCTGGTACAACAGTCATAGGTTGTGCTTCACCTGTGTGCTGGTCCTACAGACATAGGTGGTGCTTCATCTGTATGCTGGTACTACAGAAATAGGTGGTGCTTCACCTTTGCCCTGGTACTACATACATAGGTGGTGCTTCACCTGTGTGGTGGTACAACATTCATAGGTGGTACTTTGCATGTATACTGATACTGAAAACATGGGTGATGCTTCACTTATGCACTCCTATTACAGAGATAGGTGTTGCTTCACCTCTATGCTGGTAGTACAGACATAGGTGGTGCTTCACATTTGTGCTGGTACTACAGACATAGGTAATGATTCACCTGTACTCTTGTTCTACAGACATAGGTGGTACTTCACCTGTATGCTGGTAATACAGATGTAGGTGGTGCCTCACCTGTATGCTGGTACTACAGACATATGTGGTGCTTCACTTGTCTGCTGGTATTACAGACATGTGGTAGGTGGTGCTTTACCTATGTGATGGTACTACAGACATAGAAGTTGCTTGTGTGCTGGCAATACAGACATAGGTGGGCTTCACCTCTATGCTCATACCACCTTTGTCTCTAGTAAAAGCATACAGGTGGGCTTCACCTGTATGCTCGTTCTACAGACAAATGTGGTGCCTCACCTGTGTGCTGGTGCTACAGACATAGCTGGTGCTTGTGTGTGGGTACTACAGACATACTTGGTTCTTCACATGTATGCTGGTACTGCAGACATAGATGGTTCTCACCTGTATGCTGGTACTACAGACATAGGTGGTGCTTCACCTGTGTGCTGGTACTACAGACATAGGTGGTGCTTGTGTGCTGGTTCTATAGAAATAGGTGTTGCTTCACCTGTATGCTGGTACTACATATATAGGTAGTGCTTCACCTGTGTGCTGGTACTGCAGACATAGGTGGTGCTTTGCCTGTATGCTAGTACTACAGCCATAGGTGGTGCTTCACCTGTGTGCTGGTGCTACAGATATAGGTGATGCTTGTGTGCAGGTACGACAGCTATAGGTGGTTCTTCACCTTTATGCTGGTACTGCAGACATAGGTGGTGCTTTATCTGTGTGCTGGTACTACAGACATATGTGGTGCTTCACCTGTGTGCTGGTAATACAAACTTAGGTGGTGCCCCACGTGTGTGCTGTTACTACAGACATAGGTGGTGCTTCACCTGTGTGCTGGTACTACAGACATATGTGGTGCTTGTGTGCTGGTACTACAGAAATAGGTGTTGCTTCACCTGTATGCTGGTACTACAGACATAGGTTGTGCTTCAGCTGTGTTTTGGTACTAAATACATATTTGTTGCTTCACCTGTGTGCTGGTACTAAAGACATAGGTAGTACTTCACCTATGTGCTGGTAATACATATGTAGGTGCTGCTTCATCTGTGTGCTGATAATGCAGACATAGGAGATGCTTCACCTGTATGCTAGTACTATAGACATAGGTTGTGCACCTCCTGTGTACTGGTATTACAGACATAGGTGGTGCTTCACCTAAATGTTGATAATACAGACATGGGTGATGATTCACCTGTGTGGTGGTACTACAGGCATAGCTGCTGCTTCACCTGTGTGTTGGTGCTACAGACATAGGTGGTGCTTCAGCTGTGTGCTGGTACTACAGACATAGATGTTGTTTCACTGGTATGCTGGTACTACAGACATAGGCGTTGCTTCAGGTATCTGCTAGTACTACACACATAGGTGATTAAGTAAAAAATGCCAGAAAAATGACTTGAGTAACAGAAAATCAGGAGTCTAAAATGTAATTTACGCGTTTCGTTCACTTTTAATCAACCATGAACTTCATCAGAATAACAATTGTAAACTCAGGTGTTATTTAAATACCTTTTCAAAAGAAAAACATGTGACTTTTTCACCCAATAATGAGTGTCAACCATAATCAATGTAAAGTTTCTTCATTATTAAAAATATTTCCATTGAACATTTTTAACAAAATACTTGTCAAAATGATGTTTTACTATCCGAAATGTACAGTTTTGAACATTATAATCTTTGTGCTTGTAAAAAGCACTTGATGTTAATAACATCATTTAACCCAGGAGGCTCATCTGCATTCAGCAGAATCTACCACAAAGCTTCTTTGCACTCCAATTTGACTTTGAAATTCCCAGAGAACTGTGCATTGTTAACTTTTTCAAGAACTGAAAACCTAAACTTTTTGAAATTCACACATGATGCAACATGCCTAGCTAGGGCATTAGATGTATCTTTCTTTTTGATAGCTAAATTATGTTCATATATACGCCTATTTAGGGTCCTGATAGTTTTGCCTATATAAAAATGTCCACATGTGTCACATAAACCAATGTAAACCACATTCTGCGTTTTACAGGTGTAATGACCTTTACTACAGAGTGTTTTGTTTATGTGTTTCAAAAATATAGTGTCACTTCCAGAAATGTACCTACATTGCTTACAGTGATTACACGGAAATGTATCATAGTTAGACCCTTCAAAACTAGTTACTTTGCCACTTTCTACCAAACTCTTGATGTTAACTGTTTTTTTGTAGGTGAATAATGGAGTCTTCCCTATGATGGAACTCAAATCATTGTTGCCCAAAACAACTTTCCAGTTGTTAAGTAAAATGTTCTTTATTAAAGACATCTCGTTAGAAATGGGAATGGGAAAGGCTAACTTATATTCACTAACAATTTTAGAACCACTGTCCTCTAGTGTTCTGTGCATCACAATAGCCTGCTGTAAAATAGGACCTGCCTTGTCTGTTCTTAGAGCGACAACTTCTCTCTGGATGTCTTCTAACCAGCTGCTACCGTAACCTCTTTCTATAAAGAAATTATTTAGTTTCTCAACCTCTGTTAAAAACACGTCGTCTCTACTAGTTAATCTACTTAATCTAATAAGTTGTCCCTTAACTACTCCACGTTTCATGAAATCAGGATGTAAACTGTCGTGATGTAAATACTGATTCACGAATGTGGGTTTCCTAAAGATGTCACTTTCAAACCTGGATCTGTCATCACTGAAACTTAAGTGAATGTCTAAAAAGTTGATGTCCTCACCAAAATGGCCAATAGTGAACTTCAGAAAGTCTGTTGAATTGTTTAAATAGTCCACAAACTTCTGAAAAGAATTAAAGTCTCCATTCCACAAAAAAAATTAAATCATCAATGTATCTCTTATAAAAAAGAATGTTCATAGCTGACAAGTGTGGATATAAAAACTTGATTTCCCACATGGCCATCACTATGTCAGCAAAACTAGGGGCAACTCTAGACCCCATAGCAACTCCGGAAATTTGCTGAAAAAAAACATGGGGAATTGGGAAATTTGAAACTTCTGAGACCAAATGGCACACATTTCAATCGCACATACTCCTACAAGTTTCAATTTTGCCTCTTTAGATGCAACATCATTGTACACCAGTATTGATCAGACCATTGGAGTTGAATATTTAAGGGAATATTTAAGTACACAAACAGATATAGGTAACAATTTAGTCAGTACTATATGTACCTTAATGGACATAGTATTGGAAAACAATTTTTTCATTTTCGAAGACACTTTTTTTCAGCAAATTTCCGGAGTTGCTATGGGGTCTAGACTTGCCCCTAGTTTTGCTAACATAGTGATGGCTATGTGGGAAATCAAGTTTTTATATCCACACTTGTCAGCTATGAACATTCTTTTTTATAAGAGATACATTGATGATTTAATTTTTTTGTGGAATGGAGACTTTAATTCTTTTCAGAAGTTTGTGGACTATTTAAATAATTCAACAGACTTTCTGAAGTTCACGATTGGCCATTTTGGTGAGGACATCAACTTTTTAGACATTCACTTAAGTTTCAGTGATGACAGATCCAGGTTTGAAAGTGACATCTTTAGGAAACCCACATTCGTGAATCAGTATTTACATCACGACAGTTTACATCCTGATTTCATGAAACGTGGAGTAGTTAAGAGACAACTTATTAGATTAAGTAGATTAACTAGTAGAGATGACGTGTTTTTAACAGAGGTTGAGAAACTAAATAATTTCTTTATAGAAAGAGGTTACAGTAGCAGCTGGTTAGAAGACATCCAGAGAGACGTTGTCACTGTAAGAACAGACAAGGCACATCCTATTTTACAGCAGGCTATTGTGGTAAACAGAACACTAGAGGACAGTGGTTCTAAAATTGTTAGTGAATATAAGTTAGCCTTGCACATTCCCATTTCTAACAAGATGTCTTTAATAAAGAACATTTTACTTAACAACTGGAAAGTTGTTTTGGGCAACAATGATTTGAGTTCCATCATAGAGAAGACTCCATTATTCACCTACAAAAAAAACAGTTAACATCAAGAGTTTGGTAGAAAGTGGCAAAGTAACTACTTTTGAAGGGTCTAACTATGGTACATTTCCATGTAATCACTGTAAGCAGTGTAGGTACATTTCTGGAAGTAACACTATATTTTTGAAACACAAACAAAACACTCTGTAGTAAAGGTCATTATACCTGTAAAACACAGAATGTGGTTTACATTGGTTTATGTGACACATGTGGACATTTTTATATAGGCAAAACTATCAGGACCCTAAATAGGCGTATATATGAACATAATTTAGCTATCAAAAAGAAAGATACATCTAATGCCCTAGCTAGGCATGTTGCATCATGTGTGAATTTCAAAAAGTTTAGGTTTTCAGTTCTTGAAAAAGTTAACAATGCACAGTTCTCTGGGAATTTCAAAGTCAAATTGGAGTGCAAAGAAGCTTTGTGGCAGATTCTGCTGAATGCAGATGAGCCTCCTGGGTTAAATGATGTTATTAACATCAAGTGCTTTTTACAAGCACAAAGATTATAATGTTCAAAACTGTATATTCCGGATAGTAAAACATCATTTTGACAAATATTTTGTTAAAAATGTTCAGTGGAAATATTTTTAATAATGAAGAAACTTTACATTGATTATGGTTGACACTCATTATTGGGTGAAAAAGTCACATGTTTTTCTTTTGAAAAGGTATTTAAATAACACCTGAGTTTACAATTGTTATTCTGATGAAGTTCATGGTTGATTAAAAGTGAACAAAACGCGTAAATTACATTTTAGACTCCTGATTTTCTGTTACTCAAGTAATTTTTCTGGCGTTTTTTTTACTTGGTTTTTGTGCATGTTTCACACACATAGGTGATGCTTCACCTGTATGCTGGTTCTACAGACATAGGTAGTGCTTCACCTGTATGGTGGTTCTACAGAGATAGATGGTGCTTCACCTGCATGCTGGTACCATAGTCATAGGTGGTGCTTCAGCTGTGATCTGGTATAACAGACATAGGTGGTGCTTCATCTCTGTGCTAGTACTACAGACATACGTGTTGCTTCACCTATGTGCTAATACTACAGACATATGTTGTGCCTCACTTGTGTGCTGGTACTACAGACATGCAGTAGGTGGTGTTTTACCTGTGTGATGGTGCTACAGACATAGGTGTTGCTTGTGTGCTGGTAATACAGACATAGGTGGTGCTTCACCTGTGTGATGGTGCTGCAGACATAGGTGGTGCTTGTGTGTGTGTACTACAGACAGAGGTGGTGCTTCACCTATATGCTGGTACTACAGACATAGGTGGTGCTTCACATGTGTGCTGGTGCTACAGACATAGGTTGCGCTTGTGTGGGGGTACTACAGACATAGGTAGTTCTTCACATGTATGCTGGTACTGCAGACATAGATGGTTCTCACCTGTATTCTGGTACTACAGACATAGGTAGTTCTTCACATGTATGCTGGTACTGCAGACATAGATGGTTCTCACCTGTATGCTGGTACTACAGACATAGGTGGTGCCTGTGTGCTGGTACTACAGACATAGGTTGTGCTTCACCTGTGTGCTGGTACTACAGACATAGGTGGTGCTTCACCTGTATGCTAGTTCTACAGCCATAGGTGGTGCTTCACCTGTGTGCTGGTGCTACAGATATAGGTGATGCATGTGTGCTGGTACTACAGATATAGGTGGTTGTTCACCTGTATGCTGGTACTGCAGACATAGGTGGTGCTTCAGCTGTGTGCTGGTACTATAGACATATGTGGTGCTTCATCTGTGTGCAGGTAATACAGACTTAGCTGGTGCCCCACCTGTGTGCTGTTACTACAGACATAAGTGGTGCTTCACCTGTGTGCTGGTACTACAAACATATGTGGTGCTTGTGTGCTGGTACTACAGAAATAGGTATTGCTTCACCTGTCTGCTGGTACTACAGACATAGGCTGTGCTTCAGCTGTGTGCTGGTACTACAGACGTATTTGGTGCTTCACCTGTGTGCTAGTACTAAAGATATAGGTGGTACTTCACCTGTGTGCTGGTACTACATGTGTAGGTGGTGTTCACCTGTGTGGTGATACTGCAGACATAGGTGATGCTTCACCTGTATGCTAGTACTATAGACATAGGCTGTGCATCTCCTGTGTACTGGTAGTACAGACATAGGTGGTGCTTCACCGAAATGTTGGTACTACAGACATGGGTGATACTTCACCTGTGTGCTGGTAATGCAGGCATAGGTGCTGCTTCACCTGTGTGCTGGTACTACAGACATAGGTGGTTCTTCAGCTGTGTGCTGGTACTGCAGATATAGGTGCTGCTTGTGTGTTGGTACTACAAACATGGGTGGTGCTTCACCTGTGTGCTGGTACTGAAGACATAGGTGATTTTTCACCTGTGTGCTGGTAGTACAGACATAGATGAACTTGTATGCTGTTTGTACAGACAGGGGTGGTACTTCACCTGTATGCTGGTACCACAGTCATAGGTGGTGCTTCAGCTGTGTTCTGGTACTACATTCATAGTTGGTGTTTCTCCTCTATGCTGGTACTACAAACATAGGTGGTGCTTCGCCTGTATGCTGGTACTACAGACATAGGTGGTGCTTCTCCTGTGTGCTGGTATTACAAACATATGTGGTGTTTCGCCATGTATGCTGGTACTACTGACATGGTTGGTGTGTCACCTGTGTGCTGGTATTACAGACATAGGTGGTGCTTCACCTCTATGCTGGTACTACAGACATAGTTGGTGCTTCACCTGTATGCTGGTACTGCATACATAGGTAGTGCTTCACATGTGTGTTGGTACTACAAGCATAGGTGGTTCTTTGCCTGTATGCAGGTACTATAGACATGGGTGGTACTTCACCTATGTGCTGGTATTACAGACTTAAATGGTGCTTCACCTCTATGCTGGTACTACAGACATAGGTGATGCTTTACATGTGTGCTGGTACTACAGACATGGTTGATGCTTCACATGTGTGCTGGTACTACAGACATAGGTGATGCTTGTGTGCTGGTGCTACAGACTTAGATGGTACTTCACCTCTATGCTGGTGCTACAGACATAGGTGATGCTTTACATGTGTGCTGGTATTACAGACTTAGGTGGTGCTTCACCTCTATGCTGATACAACAGGCATAGGTGGTGCTTGTGTGCTGGTACTACAGACATGGGTGGTGATTCACCTGTGTGCTGGTACTACAGGCATGGGTGGTGCTTCACCTGTGTGCTGGTATTACAGACTTAGTTGGTGCTTCACCTCTATGCTGGTACTTCAGACATAGGTGGTGCTTCACATGTGTGCTTGCACTACAGACATAGGTTGTGCTTCACCTGTGTACTGGTTCTACAGACATAGATGGTGCTTCACCTGTGTGCTGTTGCTGCAGGCATAGGTGTGCTTCACCTGTGTGCCAGTACTATGAACATAGATGGTGCTTCACTTGTGTACTGGTACTACAGACAAGCGGTGCATCACCTGTAAGCTGGTGCTACAGACATAGGTAGTGCTTAACCTGTGTGCTGTTACTACATACATAGGTAGTGCTTCACCTGTATGGTGGTACTACAGACATAAATGGTGCTTCACCTGTCTGCTGGTACTACAGACTTTATATATTGTGAAGCCAGTCACCTGCAGTACCTGTTCTGGTACACAGGCAAAGCGGTACTGCAGACTACAGGTAAGTTGAAGGCAGACAACATCTATAAGCATGAACATTTGTTATAATCCACGTCATCCCTCTGCATAGAGGGAACAACTCAGATAAGCTATATGGATGGAATTCTGATCTCTGTCCATCAACAGAGTGACCCATATACCATGCCTTCTCTGTATCATACCCGTCAACCTTTAATCTTTCAAAATCATAGTAGTGGATCATGAATAATAACATCAAAGGGTCAAAATTAAAGCACTGAATATTTGGTTTTACATAAATTTGCACACTTGGATTGTGGGATATAATGTGCAAGCTTGCCCCTTTGGTGGACGTAACCTACTAAATTTAGAGTCTTGTAGATATTGAGCATGTATATTCTAAAATATAAATGGCTCTAGCATCTAGTATTCAAGAACAGCATTCAACACTAATAATTTAATGCCAGGCTACAATGTTCACAGGAGAAAAAAGGAGTTATGTATACTCATGTCCAAAGAGGAGACCCATTTTTACTAGAGTTAAACTCCCAAAATATTTATTCTGAAATATAATTATTACATAGAGAAGTAGTGGAATGTACTACTGTCCTCAAGTCAGAGAACCACCTGACCTTTTTCCTTTTTTCTCATATACATATAATGAACTGTAACAGCTATTACTCTGAAGGAAGAGAAAAAGTATTTGTTAAAAAGTATTTGATGAAGATGTCCAACAAACTATATATCCATCCATCCACAATCCCCTTCATCCATTTTTACATGGGGTTGAGCTGTCCCTTTAAAAGTGACAATCATCTAGAGCCACTGTTCACACCACCTGGTTGCTAGCCCTGCCACAGCTGTTCTTCTGTGCCACACACTTGCATGCGCACTCACACCTATGGCCAATTTACAGTATCAAATCCACCTGCTGCATGTCTTTGCAATGTGGGAGGAAACTAGATCACCTGGAGGAAACCCACACGAATACAGGAGAACCTGCAGACTCCATACAGAAAGCACCCCAACCAAGAATTTATACATAGATACATACATACATATGCACACATAGAAAACTTTAATTTCTAAGACAGCACTTACCTCATTTGCAAGCTTGATCGTGGATGGATGTTAAAACATTCTAACACTGCTACCAGCCCTGAAGAATGCAGCTCCATGGTTCAGCAACAAATTCAAAGTTATGCAGCTGAATTAAGTGAAAATCTGGACTTCAAAACACCAGAGCTAGCAAGCAGCAATTACAAAGAATATCAGGGCAAGCAATGAGAAGTTCATAGGTTCATAGGTAGGTACTAGGCTATCTGCCCAAGGGCATTTATAAGCTTAGCCAGAGTGTGTCAGCTTTCGCCACCCCATTGATTAATTAACTGAGCCTCTGTCAAGCAGAGCCAATGATGTGATCCCAGGGGTGTATTTTCTGTTACCCATCCACTCGTCAAGGTTTCTCTTGAAGAGTGTTAGTGAGGGGCTCTGCATAATGTAGTTAGGAATTTTGTTCCAAAGCATGGGGAGTCTCTGTGACAGAAATCTATCCCTCCAGCATGTTCTATTTATTGTTGTGATGAGGTTTAGCTCACTAGAGTGAGTGGCTCGCAGTGACTTGGATTTCTTTAGGTGGAGCATGTCGATCAATTCTGAGTTGGCCATGGCTTTGTAAGTCAGGCAGAGATCACCTCTGAGTAAGAGATATGCCACTGAGTACAGTCAGAGTTTTTTCAGTCAGGCTGCATAGGACATATATTTGAGGCCAGTAATCCTCTTGGTGAGGTGCTTTTGTGGTCTTTCCAGCTGTTAGAAGTGTCTTGTGAGGTGCATCCCAAATGGGGCATTATACTCTATGATGGGTCTGATGAGTGACGAGTAGAGGGGCACTATAACCTCTTTATTTCTAGATGTGAACCCTTTAGTAATTAGATAGGCCAAATAGAAGGATTTCCTAACTACTTTGGCAATATGATTGTCAAAGGAGAGATTACTATCTACCTGGGTGCCCCAGATCTCTTATTACCTCTTATGTATTAAGAGGGCTGCCGCATATGTGGTAATTCGTGGGTGTTTTGTTTTTCCCAAACGGGATGACTATGCATTTTTTGGCATTTAGCTTAAGGCCATGACTTTGACACCAGGTGTCTATCTCAGTAAGGAATTTTTGAAGGATGTCCATGTCAGCCAGAGAGTCAATTATGGCTCCCAGTTTGCAGTCATCGGTGAACTTGGTTAGCCATAGTCCTCCTGTGTGTGCCTGTACCTCTAAGAAGTATAAGTATATGCCGAACAGTAGGGGTCCCAGGACCGAGCCTTGTGGGACATCACTTGTGACTGGTTTAGAGTCGGACCTGGAGCCTGCCATTTTTACCATGTGAGTTCTGTCTATAAGCCAGTTGGCAACCCATCTTGTGATATAGGGGTTTATGTTCAGGCTGGTGAGTTTTTCTATAATACCCGATTGAGGAATGGTGTCAACCGCCTTGGCGAGATCAAGCTAGGCTGTGCGAACAACCTTTCCCTCTTTTATGGCCTTGGTGACTGTCTCAAAGAAGTCAATCAGGTTTAGCAGGCATGATCTGCCCTTAACAAAGCTGAACTGGGTCAGGTCAAGTGTTTGGAGGTTCCCAATGTCTTTGTTAATGAGTTCCATGATGATGTGCTCCATAGCCTTGCAGACCAGGCTAGTCAGGCTTATGGGGCAATAGTTACCAGGGTCAGTTGTGGCCCCTCCTTTGTGGAGCGGAATAACCGTTGCTGTGCGCCATTCTATGGGCACATAGCCTGTGGAGAGGCTGAGGTTGAACAGCGTGTTTAGGTGGGGGGGTTAGTTCATTCTGTAGTTCGTGTAAGATGCAGCCTGGGACACCATCTGGCCCCATTGATGCTGTGTTTTTGGCTTTTGAAAGGGCTGTTTTCACCTGTGCTTCTGTGATTTCTGGGACACTACACGTTTCCGGTATTGTTATGGGCCCTTTTGGAGGTAAGAGGGAGGTGAAGTTTGCACTGAATCTATCTGCAAGGATGTTGGCAATATCAGTAGGTTCAGTATATTTTGTGCTATTTTGCACTAGCTAAGAGGACATCTGTGAGTTGCCACTTAGATTCTTGACATAGCTAAAGAAGGCTTTGTGGTTATCTTTCAAATCCTTGGCTATTTTTCTTTCGAAGTTAGCCTTGGATGATTTTATGAGGGACCTTAGTTTCTTACTGATACTGATCAGGGATGTCTTTCCTTCCTGGGATTTGCTTTTTTTCTGATCTAGTTTCCTCCTTTTGTTGTATAACCTGTTTATGGCAGGGGTCCACCAGACTGGTTTCCTTCTCTTAGGGGAGTGAGTCTTGGTTTTGCTGGGGATGGCATGATCCATGCATCCTTGTAGGTGCTCATAGAGTGCAATTGTAAAGGATTCTGCATCTTGGGCAGTGTTATCCTTTAGCGTGGGGGCTGTGAAACTTACCACCTCTGCCTTAAGTAAGGTGAAGTTTGCTTTAGAAAAGTTTTTCACTGTGGTTTCCTTAGTTGGGGTGGTGGTGGGGTGTGGACATCCAGAGTGATGTGTTTATGGTCTGATCTAACCAATGACGGATTGACCTCCAGTGCGGAACACCTGTCGCTCATGTTGGTGATGACCAGGTCCAATATGTTGTGGCCTGTGGTAGGGGAGTTTACCAGCTGATCCAGGGCATTGTAGTTGATAAATTTCAGGAAGCGCTGAGCCTGGGAGTTTGTACAAAAGTAGTTTTACTTGTTAATGTTAGGGTAATTGAATTCGCCCAATATCGGGGTGTTTGGTAGGACCTTCATGTTTTCCAGTGTCACCAGAAAGCAGAGTGGTGGTCCTGGGTCATGGAGGGTAATCTGTAGCAGGCCACAATTTGCATTGCAGATCTGCCCGATGTTAGTTGCACATGGATGATCTCAGAGGTATCATGCTGTGCCACTAACCTGGAGGTGTGGGTATCCTTGATGAATATGGATACACCCCCTCCTTTTGTGTTTCGGTTCGTGTTCTGTGGCTGAAATGTGTGGTATGAGTTGTAGTCCAGTAGTGCTGGAGTGCTCTTTGGAGCCTTGAACCAGGTTTAGTTACTGCACAGATGTCATTATTCTACATACTTAGGAGTGCTTTGAGCCCATGCATTTTGAGATTTAAACTCCTGGCGTTGAGTAGCATAACCCTCATTGTTTTACTTGTGCTGTTTACGAAGGTGGGTTTGAATTTTGAGCCTTGCCTAAAAAAGGAACTATGGGAGCAGCAAGAGCCTCGGCCAGTATTTGAAAGCCAAGGGGTGACAGGTGCAAGCCATCTTTTGTGAAACAACGTAGCCTGTCGAGCATGTCATCCCAGGCTGACAGACACTGGATCCCCTTTGAATGACACCAGAAGCTTAGCCAATTGTTGAAATTGATAATTTTTTCTTTATACTGAGGTATCATTCTTGGTGAGGGCAGGATGCAACTTAGGGTCAGGGTCATACCCGCCTGGGCTACATGATCAGAGAGCTCTTCCATGTCTCTTTTCATGTAGTTCAAAGAGGCATGTCTCAGGTCATTCACAACAACATGAACAATGAGAGAGTCATATTTGTATTTGTTCTGGAATGACCTTTGTGCTTGTGTTATGTGGTGGATTTTGCCTCCTGACACGCAGCTAACAGTAACCTTCTCCTTGTCCAGCATAGTGAGTGGGGCATCAGTGTGCCTGACTATAGAGTCACCTATTACTAGTGTGTTAGGTATGTTATTTCATCTTAAGGGCTGTGATTGTGTGGTACATTGATTTTGTGTTTTATGTGTTATCTGGTTTGGGACAGGAGGTGCAGGTTTTTTGTTGTCTGCTTTGGAGCTCTCTGATGCTTTTGCAGGTTTTTATTTAGAGCCTCCGAGTATGATTTTGTGTATTTATGTGTATTTTTTGCCAGTGCTGGTTTAGAATGTCTATGTGAAGCTGGAGGTGTGGTGCAAGTGCTAACTTTCTCCTCATGACTGTCTGTTCCAGTCTTGGGTGGAGAGACCTTAGCCTCCAGTTTGGTTGTATAATTGCATCTCTCGCATATGTTAGTGTTTTGTGTTAAGAGGAGAGGGCTGTCTGTGTACAGGAGGCAGTTGTAACATTGCCTCAGGATACCCAGATTCACCAGCTGGACTGGAGAGTACACCTGAAGTTGCCCTTTGGTCATGCCTGAATAGTAAGGTGAGCTGCTTAGTAACTTGGTTGGTGAGGGGTGGATAAAGAGCCTTGCCCTGCTGGGAAATCAAGTGTCGGGGTATATTAGTGCTTGCTATTAGATCTGAGCAAGTGCTGGACTGTAGGATGCTTTTTGAGTGCTTAGGTTGAAAGTTAGACTGGTTTCAAGCAAAAAAACTGAAGAGGAGACTTAGTGGAGCCGGGAATAATTTAGACCTAGCTAACGGTGCTGCCCGGCGCACAAAACCGTGCAAACGCGGTTTGTAAACTACTAACTTCTGGGCTGGAACCACTCCTCCAGGGACAGATGTCTGCTCAAAGTTCTCTTCTTTCACAGGTGAACAGAGAAACTTCCCTCTATCCAAGTAAAGTATGGGCAACTACATATGTGACTTGCAGTTGTCAAATATCCCCAACAATTTTACAAAACGTCACTGACTTTTTGTCAATTTCTTATTCTACTTTTGGTAGACTGAGAATTACAATAAACCAATTATACCAGACATTAGAGTTTAGTACTTCTTATTCTTCAAAAAATGTATGTGGACATAAATCCTGTAGCTCTAATAACCTCAGTGAATTAGAGTAATATTTTAAAACTGTGACTGACTTGTAGGTCTTTGTTCCTCTTAACTTTCAGCTTTGTCCCTGATTCTTCCACAAAGAAGTTGAAAAGCATGAACCGACCTGCTGCTCTAGATTGTGCAGATACTTTTCCATTTATCATTCAGCTTGTACTATGACTTCTGTCTCAATCCACGGTTTCAGAAAACAGTCTGAATCCATTAGCTTCATTTAAACAAAACAAAAATTAAAAAATAAAGAATTTCTTTCCAGACAGACAGGACACTATTGTTTTTTGAATTCACTACCTCGTTAACTATCCATGTCTGCTACATCCATACTCATACTATAACCACAATGAACTCCAGGAATTCATTCTTTCATTGGTTCTATAATTCAGTCAAATGAAGAGCAGAAATCTGAGCCATCTATGGTCAGATCAGAAGAGTGGAGCAGATCCAGGGATGGAACCTGAAGTTGGAGCACTACACCAAATGTGGGGCAGTTGAGAGGCATTTTCTATATTTTCTCATGTGACAATACATTCACGATGGACATTTTACCTGTCAGGCATGTATTGTCACATTCAGCAGAGAGGTGGTTCTAGGGGGATGTCTGATACCAGAGGACTTTGATGGCTATGCAACTGGTCTGTTTGTGTTTGCATTATGCCAGAAGTATGTAATGAGTTTCATTTGTGTGGTCTGTTTGTGTTTGCATTATGCCAGAAGTATGTAATGGGTTTCATTTGTGTGGTCTGTTTGTGTTTGCATTGTGCCAGAAGTATGCAATGAGTTTCATTTGTGTGGTCTGTTTGTGTTTGCATTATGCCAGAAGTATGTAATGGGTTTCATTTGTGTGGTCTGTTTGTGTTTGCATTGTGCCAGAAGTATGTAATGGGTTTCATTTGTGTGGTCTGTTTGTGTTTGCATTGTGCCAGAAGTATGTAATGGGTTTCATTTGTGTGGTCTGTTTGTGTTTGCATTATGCCAGAAGTATGTAATGGGTTTCATTTGTGTGGTCTGTTTGTGTTTGCATTGTGCCAGAAGTATGTAATGGGTTTCATTTGTGTGGTCTGTTTGTGTTTGCATTATGCCAGAAGTATGTAATGGGTTTCATTTGTGTACAATCTGTTTTTGAATCTCATTACCTCTTCTTAGCACAAAATGTGCTAAATGCACTTGAGTTACTATACCGCAGGAGGGTGTAAAGTGTTCTCTGCCCCTGGAACTGGGATTCATAGGTTCATAGGTGGTTACTGGGCTATTGGCCCAAAGGTCTTTATAAGCCCAGCCATGTGTGCCCATTATTATACTAGAGAAACCCAAATATAAAGAATCTTGCATTTGCAATGGAACAGCTACACACTAAGGAAACCACTTTCCAGATGATTCCTATTTGCCTATCCTTGATATCTTAGTTAGCAATGACTGCTAATATATAGGGGGGGGGTCATAGGTGAAATCCCCAGCAGGAAGTTGCAATTTCCCATCCAGCCATCCAGGCTATGCTTAAACAGGGTCATAGAAGGGCTTTATTTGATGTGAACTGGTAGCCTATTCCAGAGGAGTGATAACCTCTGAGAGATATAGCTGTCTGTCCAGCAGGTCCTATTTATGTCGCAGGCCAGGTTAAGGTCCCCGGAGCAGGTGTCCTTTGTCCCATTTGACTTGCAGATGTGCAGCATTTCCATAAGCTATGGATCCGAGATTTGTCTATAGGTCAGGTGCAAGTTTCCTCTAAGTAGTCTGTACGCTGAGGACAGTAACAGTGACTTCAGTCTGTCAATGTTTGACATGTGCTGGAGACCCTGAATTTTCTTGGTTAGAAATCTCTGAGGTGTCTCAAATTGCTGCAGGTGCCTGGTAAGGTACATAATAAAGGGAGCATTGTACTCAGTTATTGGCCTGATGAGAGTCAAGTACAGGGGTGTTATGTCCTCTTTCACTTTTGAGGCAATGCCTTTGTTAATGAGGTGTGCGACCTAGAATGCCTTTTTTACTAAAGTAGACACATGCTACAGTCAACTTGTGTTCCGAAGTCTTTCACTACTGAGTTGTTATTTAGGTATTATTATTTATATGATAATCTGCAGGGGTATCATTTTTACCAAAAGGGATGATAATGCATGTGTTAGCATTGGGTTTGAGTCCATGGCTTGGCACCAATCACTGGTTTGTTTAAGTCCCTCTTGAAATATATTGACATCATTTGGGGATTCAGTGATTGCATTTAATTTGCAGTCATCAGCAAACTTAGTCAGCCACAGCCCCTCTGTTTTAGCCTGAACTTCTGAGAAGTATATTCCAAACAACAGGAGGCCCAGCACTGATCCTTGTGGAACCCCACTGGTGACAGGTCTGCTGATTGAAGTAAAGTCCCCAACTCTGAGTGTGACCTGTTGGTGAGACAGTTAGCAACCCACCTGATGATATAAGGATTGATATGCAACTGGGAGAGGTTATCATTGATGCCAGAATGTGGGATTCTGTCAAAGGCCTTGGCTAATTTAAGATTTGCCTCCGTCTGTGGCTTTGGTGACATTTTCAAAGAAGTTCACCAGGTTTAACAAGCATGACCTGCCTTTGACAAAACCAAACTGTGTCAGATCAAGGGTTTGGAGATCACCTGTATCCTTATTTGTAAGGCCTAGGATAATTAATTCCATGGCCTTACATATAAGGCTGGTTAAGCTTATGGGTCTGTAGTTCCCAGGGTCTGTTGCTGTACCCCCTTAATGAAAGGGGATGACTGTTGCTGTTTTCAATTTATCAGAGACAAAACCAGTACTCAGGTTGTGGTTGAAGACAGTACCTAATGGAATTGTTAACTCATGTTTTAGACCATTTAAAATGTAACCTGGGATGCTATCTGGTCCCATAGAGGCTGTGTTTTTGGCTTTGGAGAGAGCATTAATCACTTGCTCTTTGGAGATAAAAGGTAGGGGAGATGTACAGGGAATGCTTTGTGGAACATTTGGAGGGGATGGGGGGCTGAAATTTTCACCAGACGTCAGATAATAGGTTAGCTATTTTCACTTGATCAGTGCATGTGTGATGCTATACACAGCTAATTCAGCACATGTCTTGGTCCTACCTTTTAGGTTATGGATAGAGCTGAAGAATACCTTATGGTTATCCTTAGCTATGGCTGCTAGATTTTGCCATTAGATGATTTTACAAGTTGTCTTATTTGTGTGTTCAAGCACAGGAGGGTGTTCTTCCAGTGTCGGGACTTCTTTTTTATTCTTAGACGGCAACTTCTTCCTCTTGTTGTATGGCATATTAATGCTAGATGTCCACCAGGGAAGCTTGTTTTTTCTTGAGGATCTTGTTTTGATCCCATCAGGTACAGCTGTGTCAATACATTTGTATAAGTGTTTGTAAAGGGCATTTGTGTATACCTTAGTATAGTTGTGAATGTCATCTGTGGGAACAGGAGCTTGGAAATTATTTAAGCCATCCCTTAGGAGGGTATAATTAGCTTTGGTGAAATATTTTAGGGATTCAGGTGTTATAGCTACTTCAAATGTGACTGATTGGTGATCAGATTTATCCAGTGAGGGTCCTATACTTGTAGTGGTGCAATGGTCATGCATGTTGGTGAGGACCAGGTTGAGAATATTTGAACCACTTGTGGGTTTGCCTACTATTTGATCCAGGGCATTACTGTTAACAAATTCCAGGAACTTTTGTGTGAGCATGTTGGTACTTATGTAAGTTTCCCAGTCAATGGAGGGATAGTTAAAATCACCCATGACTGGAGTGTTTGGTTGTAATTTGATTCACTCTAGTAAGTCTAAATAAGCAGCGTGGATACCTTGGTTCATTGAAGGGGTCCTATGGTGAATGATGACTTGAAGGGGGGGGTCTTACCCACAGTTAGTTAAACTTAGAGTAACTCCATGGAGTTTTCCTGTCTAACAGTCTAGAGGTGTATTTATCTTTGATGAAGATAGATTCTCCTCTTCCTCCTTTGGTTCTCACAAATTCATTTTGGGGTCTAAAACTGTGGAAGGCATTTTAGCTTTGCAAGGCAGGGGTACTGTCTGTGGCCCTGAACCAAGATGTTCTTCATGTTTCACTGTTGTAGTCATCACATTTGGGTAATCTGCTGGCAGGTTGCCCTCAGATGGCCTGAATAACAAAGTCTTGGGTCCTGCGTCGGTTGCTGTCTCCTCTTCCATGATGTCAGGTTGTCAGGGGTATAAAACATGCAGCCGATGCCATTTTAATCAGTCTTTCTTGCCACACGGTGCCCAAAGCAGAAGCAGTTCACAAGTGTCGGTTGGCAGACTCCTGAAATTTACGTTTTAGAGTTTCAGAACTAAAGTCTTCAAACTAAAGCTAAGTACCCCGTTGGGGAAACTTTTTCTTGCTCCTTACCGATGTCAGTAAAAGGTAATAATTGTATTACTTGTGGGAAGCAAATACCTCATAAGGATTTTCATTTGTACTGTCTTCCTTGCCTAGACACTGACCACAATGTGTCTTGCTGTCGGTTTTGTGCTAAATTTAACCAACGCACTATTAAGCGTCGGTATATTTTTGCTTCTAAATACTTTGGTTCAAGATTTAACTATCCTTAAATGTCGTCGGTTAGCAATCCGACTACCGGAATTCACAAAAAACACAAAGAAAATGACAGAGACAGACCATGGAGGTCCAAAACCAACGACTAAGCTGCTCGTAAGCCAGTTGCCATTTCGCCGGTACTCAGTGAGGTGCTTTTGCAGCCCCTGATGCCCGCTACTTTTGAGTCACAGGCCTCTACTGAGACCCATCCGGAGTCCGGTATGCCGCAAGATTCTTCAAGTATATAACCCGCAGATGTCTCTCCCTTGGATGGGTCCGGAGTAGCTGAGCAGGCACCGGCTTCTGAGGGTGTTTTCAGGCCTAAAGATTTGCATATTAAACCGACGCCATCATCAAAAACAAGGCCAAAACCAACTACTATGTCTAAAAAAATGATGCATGAGCCACGTGCTCAGGCCCCTATGCCTAAAAAACAAATGATCAAAATGGCTGAGGATTTAATTACCTTGATCAGGGGTTCCTAACCCCCTCCTGCTAAGAGGCCTAGGCAATGCACTGATTATGAATCTTCAGATCAGGTTTCCATTTCTTCTGATTCCTCTTCTGATCAGGAATGATCTATCCCCACTTATGAGGACTCTGATGCAGAAGAATCCATCCCTTCTGCTTCTCCTCCTGAGGATTTTTCTTTTGGAAAGACTTTGCATACCTTAAGGGAACATTTTCATTGGGAGAGTCAGGACTTTTCAGAATCCAAAAAGAGGCTTAGGGATTTTTTTCTTCTTTCTTAGCATAGGCCGTTGGCTATACCGCCTGTTTTAGACATTGTTGATGATGTTTTCTCTGAATCCAGCATGGGTAGGATTTTTAGCAGTAGAAGCCGTAACACCCTTGGGACCCTGAGAAATAGTTTCAGGGTCAGCAGTAGGATTTTTTGAAAAGAAACTTTAGGAGCTGGAGGCAGGGAATCAAGTCTTCTACTGCTAGAAATCCTACCCCTTCTGATAGAGACAGCAGGGCACTGGATAGATGGGGTAAGAAGATTTATACGTCTGCAACCCTGGCAATCAGGGCTTTAAACTGTCAATTGCATATGCTTAAATATCAATAGCATGTCATGGGCTTACTGAAACAGAAAATGATGTTGATTTCTGATTGTGTGGAAAATAAAGAGTTACAGGAGTTATTGCATTCAGCTGAACAAGTTGGAAAGCATACTTTGCAATGTGGTTTTGATTCCTTGGAGGCCTCTTGCAGAGCCGTCGTAACTGGTTCTGTGATAAGAAGGCATGCTTGGCTCAAGGAGCAAAATCTGCCTGATCATGTTAAAGCTAAATTATTGGATGCTCCATTACAGCAGGACAGTCTGTTTAGTAATAAGGCAGAAGAAGTTTTAAAAAAGATGTAAGACAAAGCTAAATCTATGCAAACTGTAAAAGATTTATTGCAAGTGCAGCCACCCAGGTTCAGTAGGCACTGGCCTGCTAAGAAATGGTCCTTTCCAGTACCCAACAGAGCCACTCAGGTCAAACCCAGACACTTCAAAGGCTCCAGGTTTCAGTCACAAGGATCTTATAGGACAAAACAATGGGGTGCCTCCACCTCCAAATCAGGAAGTAGCAAAGCACCACCCTACGGCAAACAGTCTCAATGACTTTCCTCTGCAATTTCCAAGCACTTTTATCTTTTGGCAGCCCCTTTGGGGGAAACCTAGCACTTCATGCTCAAAATTGGCATCTAATTACCCAGGACAAGTGGGTCTTAAATATAGTATCCCAGAGGTACATATTTCATTTCCACACGTTGCCAATTCCAAACAGATGGCCAGATCTGCCCCCAAATCAGTAGGCAGAGGCCCAGAAACAAGTCATGTCCCTCATGGATTTGGGGGCTATTCAACCAGTACCAGAAAAGGAAAAAGGACAGAGTTTTTATTCAAGACTTTTCCTGGTACTCAGAAAAGACAAATCATAGCATCCAATTTTGGACTTATCCATTCTAAATACTTTCCTGGACATTCCAAAATTCAAGATGTTGACTCTTCAACAGCTACTGCCTATGCTAGGCAAGAATGCCTGGTTGGTAACTCTATACTTAAAAGAGGCTTACCTGCATATCCCAATCAGGGAATCTTGCAGAAGATGCCTCCACTTCAAAGCAGGCTATTTGCATTACCAGTTCTCTGCACTGCCCTTTGGCTTATCTACTGTGCCCAGGACCTTCACAAAGTGCCTGGCACCAGTAATTGCATTTTGCAGACAAAGAAACATTCAAATTTATCCTTATCTAGACGATTGTCTAATTCAGGCAGAGGACAAGGACACTCTTCTACAACATCTGGTGTTTGGAAAAAGGGTTATAACATGCCTAGGGTACACCATAAATGAAAATAAATCACAACTGGTACCCTCTCAAATAATTACATTCCTGGGTTCAAGCCTGAATACAACTGCCCAGATCGCTTACCTCATGCCAGACAAACAAATTAAATTGATAACATACTTCAAACAAGTGGCCACAAAAACCCAGCTATCTGCAAGACAAATTCTGCAGGCTTTGGGGTTCATGGCATCCTGCATTCTACTAATTCCATATGCAAGACTGCATATGAGGAAACATCAATGGTAACTAAAAAGCTTATGGAGTCAACATTGTCACAGCCTGGAAACAATGATTCCTCTCATTCCTTGCCTGCAACAGGAGTTTCTTTGGTGGGCAGAGGCCTGTCACCAAAACAAGGGACTGTCATTTATTCTACCCCCTGCCACCCAAACCCTCACTACAGATGCATCAGACTATGCTTGGGGGGCCCATCTGGCAGGGAGATGCATTCAGGGTGAATGGAGCCCAAATCAAATGCACCTACATATCAACCAGAAAGACATGTTAGCTGTACAGAATGCTCTGACAGCCTTCAAGGACTTCCTTCATCTAGGATAACTACTGATAAAGATGGACAACACCACAGTTATGTGGTACATAAGCAAGCAGGGGGGTACCCACTCCTACCCCCTTTGCAGACTAGCTATGGCCTTGTGGAATACAGCCTTGACTTACTAAATACATCTACAAGCTCAATTCCTGCCAGGAAAGCAAAATACTCTGGCAGACGACCTAAGCAGAAATCTTATGGACCCACACGAATGGAAAATGGATCCACAAATCTTCAGCATCTTGACACTAAAATGGGGGAGCCCAGACATAGATCTTTTTGCCTCTCCCCAAAACTACTAGTTAGACAAATTCTGCACAAGAACTCATCACAAAAAAGCTTGGAAAGTGGATGCTCTGTCCTTCAGCTGGAAAAACCTATCAGTCTATACCTTTCCCCCTCTGCCTCTGCTCTCCAAGGTTTTACTAAAAGTCAGACAGGAAAAACCAAATATGATTCTGATTGCTCCGGATTGGCCTCACCAACACTGGTACCTGCTTCTAAGGAATATATCACACCTTCCTCCATGGTGCTTGCCTCAGACACTTCATCTATTGTCTCAGCAGAACTATCAAATTCTGCACACTCAGCTCCAAATTCTGAATCTTGCTGCATGGCTAATCAACTAATTTCACCAATCACATCTCTCGGTAAACCTGTGATGGATGTCATTGTGGATGCTAGAAGGCCTAGTACTAGAAAATCTTATGCTGATAAATGGAAGAGATTCTCTTCCTGGAACCAAGCACAAGGAATGAGCACAGCAATGACCAATATTCCTCAGATTTTGCAATATTTAACTGAGATTCTTCACAAGGGCCTATCTTTTTCTTCTATAAAAATCCATGCCTCTGCCATCTCGGCTCATTACAACACAGAGCCTCCTCTCTTTTCTCATCCCCTGCTAAAGCAGTATTTCAGAGGGGCCAAAAATTTGAGACCTCCCAGGAGAGCACTGACCCATGCATGGGACCTCAATTTTGCACTGGAAAAACTCACCCTACATCCTTTTGAACTAGCTGCTACTGTAGACATAAAAATTCTTTCTTGGAAGATCGACTTTCTTTTAGCAGTCACTTCAGCTAGAAGGATTTCAGAACTACAGGCTCTCATGGCAGTGGAGCCTTTCATTATCTTTTATCCGGACAGGGTGGCCCTCAGGACCAATTCTTCTTTTATGCCTAAGGTAATATCCAGTGTGGCTCTTAACCAGACCATTCATCTGCCAACTTTTTTCCCAAATCCGCAGAACAAGGGGGAGTGGATTCTGCATTCATTGGATGTACACAGACAACTAAGATTCTACTTAAAAAGGACAAAATCTCTAAGAAAGTCTGAGCAACTACTGGTGGCAATTGCTGCAGGGGCAGAAGGGAAGGCTATATCAAAGCAGACTGTTTCAAAATGGATAAGCCATTGTATTCGTTTCTGCTACATGCAGCATGGTAAACCTGTTCCCAAGGGGATCTGATCCTATTCCACCAGGGCTGCTACTACTTCTGCAGCCTTCCTCAGAGGGGTTCCTCCCAGAGACATTCTAGAAGCTGCTACTTGGAGCTCAGTTCATACATTCACAAAACATTACCATTTACCTCTCTTTTCTAAATCCAGGGCAGGCTTTGCCACTCCTGTCCTGCAGGGCCTTACAGCTGCTCCTAATGCTGTATAATTCCATCCTCCCATCCACAGCTTTGGGATTCTACCCAAATGTAATGACTGCAACAGTGAAACACGAAGAACATAGTACAGTTGTGTACACTTACCATAAATGTAGATGTTCAAGTGTATTCACTGTTGCAGTCAAATTACCGCCAGCCCCTTTACTTCTCTATTATTATACCTCTTCTTTCCTTCACTATGCTCAAAAGCCTTTGTGGTGTATTTGATTTTCGTTGGAGGTAAATTTTTTGTGTTCTAAAATGCATGCATGTATGTATGTATATATATATATATATATATATATATATATATATATATATAGGTTCACTTTATAACATCGAAATACTGAAATGTCATATTTCAGTATCTCAAAGCTATAAAGTCGAATGTTAGAAATATCGAACGTTCATAATCGCGAATTTCACATATCTCGAATATATGTCGAATTCGCGGGTATGAAGTTGTGCTACGTAATGTCTGGGTTTGTGTTTTGGTGGAGCGTGGTGCCGTGTGTGGATGTAGGTGTTATGTCAGGTAAGTGAGTGTTTTGTAGGGTGTTGAGTGGGAGTTAGAGTGTGTGTGAGGGATTGGAGAATGTGCGTGTGTGAGTGAGCTTTTGTGTTGTGTTTGTGCGATCAAGGAGTTAGTATATATATAAGTAGGGGTGTGGGGCGCAGTGTTTGTGTGAGTTGTGTATGTGTGGTTTTCTTTGTTTATGTTGTGATGTGAGTGTTGTGTTGTATGTTTAGTGTAGTGTGTGCAGTGTTTTCGGTTATGTGGTTTCACGGTTTTTGTTTGTCAGTGTTTTGTGGATTCGGTTTTATAGTCTCAAGATACTGAAATTCGATATTTCAGCATTTTGAGGTTATAAAGTGAATATATATATATATATATATATATATATATATATATATATATATTTTTTTGCTATCCCCATTTGGGGGCACCTGACATCTGGGGTAAAAACTGATTAACATCAGATGTTCAACTACTTTATACCCCTTATGACCTGACGTCATGGAAGAAGAGACAGTAACCGACGCAGGACCCAAGACTTTGTTATTCAGGCTGACTGAGGGCAACCTACCAGCGGATTACCCAAATGTAATGACTGCAACAGTGAATACACTCGAACACCTACATTTATGGTAAGTGTACACAGCTGTACATTTCTGTGACTGCACAGATGTCAACAACCTCCAGAGAGAGGGGTGATTTCCAGAGATTGCAGTTTCTGGTTAGGTAGGTACTGATTATATGCATGTAGCAGCATAACCATTCATTTATTTGTGTTTCTGAGTTTAAACTCCTAGCATGTAGCGAAATGTTCATTTATTTGTGTTTCTGATGCATAAACTCCTAGCTTCGAAAATAAAGACATTTATTTGTGTTTATGATTTAAACTCATATATATAGCAGTATATATATATATTTATTTGTGTTTCTGATTTAAACTCTTAGCATCTGGGGTAGCAAACTGATTAAAATGGTGTCAACTGCATTTAAACCCCTATCCTTGCGTCATGGAAGAAGAGCATAACCTTTCAAGACTTTGTTATTCAGGCTGACTGAGGGCAACCTACCAGCGGATTACCCAAATGTAATGATTGCAACAGTGAATACACTCGAACATCTACATTTATGGCAAGTGTACACAGCTGTACTTTTCTATGACTGCACAGATGTCAACAACCTCCAGAGAGAGGGGTGATTTCCAGAGATTGCAGTTTCTGATTTAAACTCCTAGCATGTAGCAGCATAACCTTTTATTTATTTGTGTTTCTGATTTAAACTCCTAGCATGTAGCAGCGTAACCTTTCGTTTATTTGTGTTTCTGATTTAAACTCCTAGCTTTTAGCAATGTAACCTTTCACTTATTTGTGTTTCTGATTTAAACTCCTAGCATGTAGCAGCTTAACCTTTCATTTATTTGTGTTTCTGATTTAAACTCCTAGCATGTAGCAGCATAACCTTTCATTTATTTGTGTTTCTGATTTAAACTCCTAGCATGTAGCAGCGTAACCTTTCATTTATTTGTGTTTCTGATTTAAACTCCTAGCGTTTAGCAGTGTAACCTTTCATTTATTTGTGTTTCTGATTTAAACTCCTAGCATGTAGCAGCATAATCTTTCATTTATTTGTGTTTCTGATTTAAATTCTTAGCATGTAGCAGTGTAACCTTTCATTTATTTGTGTTTCTGATTTAAACTCCTAGCATGTAGCAGCATAACCTTTCATTTATTTGTGTTTCTGATTTAAACTCCCAGCATGTAGCAGCATAACCTTTCATTTATTTGTGTTTCTGATTTAAACTCCTAGCGTTTAGCAGCGTAACCTTTCATTTATTTGTGTTTCTGATTTAAACTCCTAGCATGTAGCAGCATAACCTTTCATTTATTTGTGTTTCTGATTTAAACTCCTAGCATTTAGCAGCGTAACCTTTCATTTATTTGTGTTTCTGATTTAAACTCCTAGCATGTAGCAGCATAACCTTTCATTTATTTGTGTTTCTGATTTAAACTCCTAGCATGTAGCAGCGTAACCTTTTATTTATTTGTGTTTCTGATTTAAACTCCTAGCATGTAGCAGCGTAACCTTTCATTTATTTGTGCTTCTGATTTAGACTCCTAGCAAGTAGCAGCATAACCTTTCATTTATTTGTGTTTCTGATTTGAACTCCTAGCACATAGCAGCATAACCTTTCATTTATTTGTGTTTCTGATTTAAACTCCTAGCATGTAGCAGCGTAACCTTTCATTTATTTGTGTTTCTGATTTAAACTCCTAGCATGTAGCAGTGTAACCTTTCATTTATTTGTGTTTCTGATTTAAACTCCTAGCATGTAGCAGCGTAACCTTTCATTTATTTGTGTTTCTGATTTAAACTCCTAGCATGTAGCAGCATAACCTTTCATTTATTTTTGTTTCTGATTTGAACTCCTAGCACGTAGCAGCGTAACCTTTCATTTATTTGTGTTTCTGATTTAAACTCCTAGCATGTAGCAGCATAACCTTTCATTTATTTGTGTTTCTGATTTAGACTCAGCATGTAGCAGCGTAACCTTTCATTTATTTGTGTTTCTGATTTAAACTCCTAGCATTTAGCAGTGTAACCTTTAACCTTTCATTTATTTGTGAGGGGTATTTTCATGTCAGGAAGTTTGTTCTTGAGACCTTGCCTAAAAAAGGCACTATGGGGCAGGCAAGTGCCTTAACCAGTAACCAAAAGCCTAGAGGTGACATGTGAAGACCATCCTGGCAAAGCAGGGTGGTCTATCAACCATATCATCTCAGGCTGACAGGAAATGGATCCCCTTACAACGACACCAGAAACTAAGTCAATTGTTCAAGTCAATCATTTTTTGTTTATATTGTGGTATCACCCTAGGTGAGGGTAGTATGCTGCTCAAGGCTAAGGACATACCTGTCTAGGATACATATCCGTAGAGCTTGAGCATGTCTCTCTTCAAGTAGTCCAGTGAGGTACATCTCCATTCATTCACATCAACATGAACTATCACAGAGTCATAATGTTACTTGTTGAGACACTTGAGTGCCTGTGTGATCTGATGGATCCTGGCACCTGATAGGCAGCTGAGTGTAACCATTTCCTTGTCCAGCCAGGTGAGTGGGACATCTGTGTGTCTCACGATGGAGTCAGCTGTGACTAAAAAATTTGGTTTAGATGTTTTTTGCCTTAGGGACGTATTTGGTGAGATACTGGTGCTTATGTTTTTATGTGTATTGAGTGTTGTAGGCACTGTAATAGCTGTATGTGTTTGGAAGGTTTGTGGTGTTTAGGTAGGTTTCTGGTGACTACTTCCTCATATGATGATTTATGTGTTGAGTGTACATTTTGCATAAGAGGTGTAGTATGTCAGCTGACAACCTGTTCAGAGTTACTGTTCTGTGTATGAGAGAGCAAGGATTCCAGATTTTTAGTGTAGATGCATCTCTCAAAAATTGTACTTGGCTGATTTAGGAGTAGATGATTGCCAGTGTAGATGAGGTAGTTACTACACTGCCTCAGTATACCCATGTCAATCAGACTGGTGGGAGAAATGTAAGAAAACTGACCATCTTCCCCTTTTGGTATGTACTTCACAAGACATCTACAATAACTGGAAAGGCCACAGAAATATCTCATGAAGAGGATTACTGGCCTAAAACAGATTCCCTACGCAGACTGTCTCAAAAAACTCTAGCTTTACTCCATCGCATATCGCCTACTCAGAGGTGATCTCTGCCTAACATAGAAAGCTATGTCAAACCCAGAGCTGTTGGACATGCTCCACTTAAAGAAATCCCAATCCCTCTGAGCTACATGCTCACGGGACCTAAACCTTGTCACTACAATAAACAGAACATGCTGGAAGGATAAATTTCTATCCCAGAGACTTCCCATACCTTGGAACAAACTACCTATCTATATCAAACAAAGCACCTCATTAGCACTTTTCAAGAAAAATCTTGATGATTGGATGGGAGATAGGAAATTCACCCCGGGGATCACTTCTGTGGCTCTGCTCGACAGGGGCACAGGAAAATTATTTTCTTGGGTGCCGAAACCCAGGGTGCCATTTGGCTAGGCTTATATAGGCCCTAGTGCCAATAGCCTAGTACCTGCCTATGAACCTATGAATCTCTAATGCTAGGTTAAATCCTGTTTTCACAGTGAGGAGAGAAAATGGAGGGGTGTGGAATAACTGGGTGCTCTAAACGGGATCTGTACTAATGTGGTAGTCTGTAAAGGGTCTGTACTATTAGTGCTTCTCTAAATGGTATGAGACTATTGTAGATTTAGTGGTTTGGGGGCTGTCTGAGGGAAAAAGTGCAGCTGAGGTGCTTTCTGAGCAGCTAAGTACAATTTAAGGACTTCTTGGCCAGATCACAGCCAGCTACTAATGGAAAATTTATATACTAAAGTTTTTCAATCTATAACCACCAGTGCTTGCCCCCCTCTATGCAGTAGTGCACAGTGATACACAGAGGTGCACTATGGATAAACAGATGACTAAAGAAGAGCAGTGGCTGGTCACCTAACTCTGTGAAGCTGTGTTAAAACGAGCGCAAACCATGCAAACACAAGACTAATATAACAACAGTGAGCAAACTGAATTAAACAATTTAACCAATGAAAAAGCTCAACATTGAGCCCTGTGCCAGCAACGTTCAATCAGATGAGTCCTAACTGTACTATCCTACCACAAGAGTGCAGGGGCAGGCCATCTCCAACAAAAGATAGACTGGTTTAGTTCTCAATTTAACAAACAGAATCAGATTCAGAGTGTCAATGTACCCTGAATTACAGCAGACAAAATGTGCAGCAAATCAGCAAGAACAGTTAGCAATCAGCAATATAGCAAAAATACAGTTTAAAAGTCTAAAATACAGGATAAAGCTGTACTTATGGTTAGCAGAATGCAACAGATTCCTTGGATTGTACAGATGAATACAGCAGAGCAACGGCCGGTCGCCTGACTCTGTGAGGTTGTCTTAAAATAGTTAGATCAGCACACTTCTTACACAAGGATGCAGAAAACACCTTCTCAATGTAAAATAGCCTGATTGGAGTCCAAGAATTACAAGATCAGACAAAACACCTACAACAGCCCTGCAACTAACAGATATATGTTAATACAGTGCAAAACAACAGCAGACAGTACAGTTTTTTAACTACTGAAGTACAGTCACAGTATATAACAGAAGTGCAGAGAAAAATACTTAGAGCCCTTTTGTGTGTTTCCCAGTTCAGAAAGATCAGGTAAACACCTACAGCTACTAGATGAATAATCACAGTTCTCCTAATGTAAAAGCACAGAAAGAGAGTATCCGGAGTGAAGTACTACCATAAACCTAAAGATATGGATACAGTAGTGTACTTAAAACAGCTCATAAAAAGTATGATTATTCAATAAAAGTACTTTGCTTTGCATAAATAAGCCAAGAGCCACTCAGTTGTTCAGAATTTATAAAGGCACTAAAAATAAGATAATCTGATTAATAACCTCACCAGCCAATAAAATTACATGCAGAAATCTCAAGTGTTTCCTCAACCAAGACAGACCAGGTTACCTCCCAGTGCACTAGATGGAAAATCCACTGACCTTAATGAAAAAAACAAGCGCTTGCTAGAGTGTAAAAATATACTACATTATCCAACAGTTAGCTAGATAATGAATTCAGATGAAGTAAGATAAGACTTCTTATCTGGTTGTTATTTTCAATATTAAAAATGGTATTTCCACTCCATCATTAGTACATGATAATTAGTACATCATATCTGAAAATAAAATTTGTTTGTTACAATAGATGTAAAAGTTTTAAGGAGTTTCTTTTCCTTGCATATGTCAAATGTTAAATAAAATCATAATCATCAAAAAAATTGGTTTCCTAAACTAATGTTCATACCTCAAATCACATATCAAGGAATACATTTAGATATGATGCAAAATGTTTTCTAAAATATTTCACAGTAGTCAAAATGTATTCTTTTTTAATCAGGTACCTTTATCAACTTTACGTACTACACAGTAACATGGGTATGCATGCATTATATATATTTATATAATGACTGGCCATTAGCATTCAAAACAAGCACACTGATTGGTCAACCCAACCAGCATGCCCATTTATATGACTGTAAATTTGCCTTTGTCACAAAATAACCAGCAGAGAACAGAAGAGAGCATAACACACATTCATGCCAAATAAACCTATTTACATTTTTACACAACACAACAACTGCTCAAGGCAGAAGCAGGAGAAACAACCACCTAAACCTGCCACCCTTCTTGCTGTCTGAAGGGCTACAAAGAGCTCTGGTCAGTTTTTCTGTGATCCTGTTCTGTCCAAGTAAATCTATCTTGTCTATCTGAACATCTAACTTGTGTAACATATTATCCAACTTATTGGAATGGTTCTTGAAAGGGTAGTTCAATGGACTGACTAATATTATATTATTATTACACTTTGGGGGGGAATGATGGAGATTTAGTGAAGAGGAATGCTATGTGGGTGAAAGATGAAATGAATATTAACTGAGTTGCTTGGGCTGCTGAAAAAGGGTCTCCCCATGACAAACTTCAAAAAGGACAGGAAGGCTGGTTCAAAGGGTGTGTAGCATCAGCTGTGACAAGAGAAGGTTCAAGTTCCAAGGTGAAGTAGGACTTCTAACTGGTGGTCTAATATGAAAGATCCTTTAGAAAGGCCATGAAAATTTGATATGGCAGCTAATTGCACTTTCAAAAGGCAGGAGGCCCCCTTGGAACAATTCAGTTAAAACCCAAGAGACCTTCAAAGGAGGAAGGAACGATTACTCAATTGTGATATTTTGAACTGCAGGAGATAGAAGATCAGACCTGGCTAAGAAGGAAAGGAGCAAGCCAAGCTGCTAGTCTGAGAGAGAAGAAAGAGTGGAGAGGAGAGCCCAGTGGGTCAGTAGATCTGCATTTGGTGTGCTAGAAGAAAGGGAACCATATTTTTGACGAGGAATGAATGGGGCAGGGATAGGTTGCTGGCTTTCTGTAGAAATTTTGAAATCAGGGGACAGGGAGGAAAGGCGTGAGAGAGACGGGGGGCCAATGAACAAAGCGTCCTTGGGACTTCCACTGGAGGGGTAATAGGGGCAAAATAGCTTCATTCTCATGGCCTCTCTGCATAGTTGGTAAGACTTGGTTCCCCTTGCTTGTTTATGTACCAGACTACCCCATGTTGTGTCCTGCTGACTGCTAGAACATTGATGTGCAGATTGCATCAAATTGGTCCATTCGGCTTAGACTGTCTGTCCCTGAAAGATGCCCCCCCCCCCTAGGGAAGGCCCGCGTGGTCACCGCACCTGTCGGTGTCCAAGGGTATCGCAATGAGAGAAGCTGATGAGACCCGACGACCTTCAGAACCAGGTGGTTTTGTAGTGAGGCTATCCTTTCTGGAGGAAGCCTTAAATTAGGGCAACACGTGTGTCAAATTGCTCTCTATGAAGTCAACACTGGGTGTGGGCAGAAAGAGCAGTCAGTCTAGACGATGAACACCCTGGAATCCCAGGCCTCAAGTGAGATGGCCTCCAGTCCCCTGTCTTTTTGAACTAAAAAGAACCTTGAGTAAGTTCGAATCCTCTTCTTCTGGGACTGGTTGGATGACTCTCTTTTTTTTTTTGCTTTGAATGTAGCTTAGCTGCAGGAATCTGGGAGTCTTTTCTGTGGAAATGGGGCAATAGGGAAGAATTTTTTTTTCTGGTAACAACGCTTTTACCCTTTTGTCTGTAAGTCTGAATTTTGCCACCTCCAGAGCAGGACAGTCGGGCCTCCTCTGGAGTGCCCTGTGCCTGGGAAAGAACCCTGGGGGTTTCGAAATTTTTTTTTCCACCACGCTGCTGGTTCTGGGGTCTGGGGGTGGAGGGGTGGAAGCGGACTCCAAACACAGACAGAGTCTTTCCCTCTCTCACACCAGGTGTCCAGTCTCCTTTTCCCTTTACTTTGGGGAGCAAATGGGGCGTTAGTAAAGGAAGACTTGAAGGCTTCTAAATGAACATGATCAGCCTCATGGACGAAGTTTACAATAGATGTAAGGTATTGAGATGTGTAACTTTTCTCTCAGAGACAGACAGCAGTGTAGTACCCTGGGGAGGGTCCCAACTCAAATAGTTCAGGATCGTGATAGAAAAAGCCGCTGAACTAAAAAATGCTCCCGCAGCTGCCACCACCATAGCGTCCACTGGCTTGTCTCAGAAGGGGGAGGGATTGCCAATCACTCTCTTAGGATAGGACCAACAATCTTTTTCGAACTTTTCCGGGGGGGGCATCCGCCTCCGTTCAAAGGCCCCGGGTCCCGAGTGAGGCTGAGTCGATCGAGCGAGGGCCCCGAGGAGGAGTTCAGACCCGAAACATCGGTCCGACTCTCTCAGTCCCCAAGGATGGATCAGGTGAACGGTACCGACCGAGAAAAAGACGGTTCCACACCGAGGGCTCAGCCTCTCCCGGCTCCGAGACTGGATAGGCCGGTGGAGATAAGGGTAGGCCTTCAAGTCTCCAGCCCGGTCTGTGGAAAACGGTGTGAAGAACTTTGAATGAAAGGCTTCGGGCTGCAGAGCCTCTTGGATGCAGGCTTTCAAAGGCCCTATCCATAAGTTTTCCGTTTCTTCCACATTGGCACCGTTTGAGCCTGAAATTTATATACGGAACGAAAAAACCTCGATACTACTACTCACGCACACACACAGTCAATCGATTGAACACTCTCACATTTATAATTACAATAAAGGTATTTGGAATAAAAAACAAGGTCTCATATAAGTTTTATATAAAATGACAGATTTCATCTGTAGTTATATTTTTAGTAATATACCAGATTTTCTCATAGCTGAAGTAATAATATTAACGTGTTCATCAAATGCAAACACATTAGAGATTGCTATACCCAAGTCTTTATACGTTTTTACTTCTTCTAAATTTTGGTTCTGTAAAATAACAGGATATCTTAATAATCTGTTGTTAAAATGGATTCACTTTATAATCCCGAAATGCTGAAATACCGAATCTCTGAATTTTGAGACCATAAAGCCGAAAGCTCTAAACACCGAAATCCCAAAAGTGACATTTTTAAAATTGCAAATCCTACACGAACCATACACCACACACATACACAAACACACACCTTCCCCCCACACACAAACCTACACTACATACAAGCAGGAGGGCAAGCCCCCTGCACCCCCCACACCCCCCTACTTAAATATACTAACTCCAGGATCGCACTACACAGACAAACACACAGAAACACCACCAGACACCTACATTCTCCTTGCACACACACATCACAGTCACAACACACACTGACACACACTAAAGCCCCTAACCAACACCCTTAAACATACATACTTACCTGAACTTTCACCTATCCATTCAAACACCGCAACACCAGAAGCACTACTTCAACATCTCTGAACATCAGGATTTTGAAATTCGTGCTTCTGGGGGTTCGGTATTTAGAGTTTTCAGTTTATGATCTCGAGATTCTGAAATTCAGTATTTCAGAATTTCAAGATTATAAAGTGCTTCCATTAAAATACATGATTTTGTTTTTGCTAATGTGAATGTTAAGTGGCAAACATTTAGAAGGCATTTCTAGGCTTTGATTTCAAAACATTAAACAGTGAGCAATGAATTTTGAACATACATTAATCTCTGGTGCCCTACCTATTGCAGCTGAAACAACATTGAATTGAAACAAAAAAAAAAGCCAATGATGTCGTCCTCACAAAGAAAAAACATGGTCAATGCTGTAAAGCTGGAAAAGTACTTGAAAGTATGATTCCAGCTATACTCAGAATGTAAACTGCTCCTTAAATAAAACTCCACAATCTCTTCACATGGTCACTTAGCTAATGCAAATATCGCACCCATGTTTCAGAAGCTCATATAGAGATCGATGGGGAATTTGCCCATAAAATTATCTATTGACAAACGTCTCAGACCATGAGCTCCAGCATGAAGCAAATTAGCAGGAGAAGAGAAGAGAATACAGTTGTTTACATCCATATTACCCAAGGAAATTATGAACTGGAGGTCAAGATACAAGAAATGAATTTGGGTTTTGTGAAGAATGCAGCTGTGACTTTGGCTGTAATAGCAAACAGGACCTACATGATATGAATTACCAGTCCGAGTGTCATGAATATTACTCTGAGCTCAGTCTCACTTGGAAAGGAAGCTAATGCCTTGCAAATGATGATTTGATGGTTGGTAAATTGAGAAGGTCTCGGCATGGAGGTTTATATATATGGCAGCAGCCAGAAGCTTGTATTTTTTTACCTGCAAATCTCATACTGTAATAAACTAGTTAAGTTATAATGAGACTAACTAGAATGTAGGCATGGAGCTTTAATGCTATTTTAGCTTGTGTTTGTTATTTAACCATTTTTCAATACCTTTACCTTTTAGTAGATATTTGTTAGATAATCCCAGTGGAGGTTTTCAGCATTGTTACTGATGTATTTCTGATTCGGGTCCCTATTAAATTGCCGAACGTTTCAAAGTTCGAATGTTATATGGCCGACACCATATGATTGAACTTTGAAAAGTTCAAAGGTGAAAGGCAATGGCTCCGTATGCACAGAATGGGAAAATTTCCCTTTTCTGCACTGAAGTGCGGTCTCAGAGTTGGTAAATTTAAGTAGGGGGCTGTCGGGGGTGCAGGGGACTTGGCCCCCCTGCTCAGAGCATTAAGGTAAGTTTTTTTTACCTTTTTATTATATATTCGAGGTTTCAAGTTTCACTCATATGTTATCGAACATATGAGGTTCGAAATTTTGAAGCTTCGAATATATAATATAGACCCTCTGATTCATCCCTTTTGCAGCTTTTGTTGGTGTCCTATTTGAAGTTTCCAGTACTAAGTATTTTCCTTTCAGTTATCCTCTGCTATTGCCTGTGCACTTCTTATTTAATATGTTCTAACTGGTATTGGGTATTTACAGCTGATGTATTTAGTGCTGCTGTCTATTACTTCATTTTCAGCTATTATCTGCTATATATCATACACATCTGAGTCAACCATTTTAGCTATTATTAGTTGGATACAGATGATGTTTTTGCACAGTTAAGTACTTTTTTGTTTTGCCTATTATCCATGGTGTTCCATATCTAGACCTGTTTAGATACTATAATTAAAATTTTTCACTTTTATGTCTACTTCCTACCTAGGTCGACCAGCAGCATAAGCACTTCCTTAACTTATTGCTTGCCTTCTCCTCTGTTCCTAACATTACTCCTATTCCACATTGTACTTCCCAAGCCCTGCTGTCCTCCATAAGAAGCTACTCTTTAATATCTAACACTGCCAACTAGGTGGCACCCATCTCCCTGTTTCACTTTATTGACTCAAAACAGTTCCCTTAGACTTACAGTTTCTATATACTTACTTGAACTGCAGCCCCTACTTCTCTTTCTTTCCATCTACCTGTTCTCTAATTCTCCTAATTTTCTTTTTTTTTCCCTGTCCACTATCCCTACTTCTTAGGCCTTTACCTTCACCTATCCACAAACTTACCTTTCCTAGTCAGCCTTCCACTGATAGTTTTTCTTTGGGCTCTCTCGTTCAGTGGCTCTACCTGCTCCGTTCGCCCTACGGGCTCACTCCTCTCCCCTACCCTACCCCCAAATCCCACACACTCCCACTGCATCTAACTTTATAGAAACCTGAATCTCCTCCCCATTTCTCCCCAACCTATCCTAATTTCATGCCCCTCCCTGCAAAATATTACTTACCCCTCCCCCTCCCAGCTGCAATTTAATTAATAACCCCTCCCCCTTTATCCCTCACCTAACTACACTCTCACATATACTCCTCTTCCATACTGCCTCATATTCTACCTTCTCCTCTCTGCCTCCTCTCACAAAATCTTTTCTATTCTTATTCAACCATGTCCTGTTCAACTCAAATCACCTCCATTACATGTATTCTCTTCCTAAAAGCTCTCTTTATTTCAACTTCTTACTCCTCTTCCAAAATTTCCATCTCTTTCTCCTCCCCCACCTCCTCCACTCTCTCCCTTCCCCACCCTCTTCCTTTCCATTTTTATTTAATATCCCCCTCTCTACTTCAACCTGATCCATTTCATTACTTCAAATTAAAACTCCAAACAATTACTTTAAAACCTCTCTCTAATAAAATCAAAACTGTATCTCCATCCTACCACAAGTTACAATCCAAAGGTTGTTCTCATCTCTCCCTTTTCATGGCTTGCTCTATCAGGAGACATCCACCCTAACCCTGGGCCCACGTCCAGTAACACTCTTTCTTCTACATCCTCCTCTACTAGAAGCAACCATAAATACCTTAAGTTCATTACCATTAATACCCAGAGTATAAATAACAAAATAACAAACTTCCATGCATGGCTAAATCACACTGTACCTGACATAGTAGCAGTTACAGAAACATGGCTAAAACCACACATTACTAACTCTGAAATTATCCCTCCAGGCTTCCAAGCTCTTCGATTCGACCACCAAAACAAAAAAAAGAGGTGGTGTAGCGTTAATCTACAACTGCCTGCTAAATCTCTGCCCTTACCAAAATACCATCCCTCAGTTTAATAATGCTGAACTAATAATAGGAATCCTCAAAATGAACAACTTTAAAAGTATCTGTATTATAGCTATCTATATTCCCCCTGGAGACAACACTTCCACCCTAGAGAATATTCTCCTATGGGCTTCAAACAATATCAAATTAGAGACTTACATACTGGGAGATGTCAACATCGACTGGAATAAAATTGACAACAATTCTCCTACTCTTTCTATCGATCTTTACAATTTTACTCAACTCATAAAGGACATTACCAGACCTAACAAAAATCATCCCCCAGGGTCCATCCTGGACTGGATCTTAGTCAGCAATCCAAACAAGATCTCTGACTGTGGTATACTTCCTCACTCTATAAGTGATCATCTTCCAGCCTTTACTCACCGAGCTACCCAACACCTCCCTCACCAGCACCAATATGTCCACACTCGTAACCTCTCCAATTTCAACCCCTCTATATTCTCTGAAATCCTTAAACTAACAAATTGGGATATCTTAAAAACTATTCCTCTAGATGAAGCCTTAGATGTCTTCAATAATACCTTCATGAAAATTCTAAACTCCCAAGCCTCACCTAGAACAAAACAAATAAAAAATAACTCTGCCCCTTGGCTAACTAAGGACACAAAAACTCTCATGCTACAAAGGGACAAAACATAGAAACTCTTTAACAAAACCAAACACCCTGCTACACTACTCCAATTCAAGCAACTCTGCAACCTAACCAAAAAACTTGTTACTAAATATAAAAAAATCTTACTATACCAAACTATAGTCTACCCTCTCAAACAATCCCAAAAAAATTCTGGAATTCCATCAACTCCCTTTTATACCCTCATTCTAAACCCAATCCCTGTCCCAACAGCAATAAGTCTGACACTGAAATTGCAACCCTTTTTAACTCCTTCTTTACCAGCTCTATAGCCGAACTTACTAAAACCTTCACCAAATCCATCCGCATCTGTTACCCCTAAACCCACTTCCTTCTCCACTTACCACTCCAGCTCCCCCAAACCCCCTCCCTCTTTTCACCTAAAACCAGTGTCAACCACCTGTATCAAAAAACTCCTCACTAAACTCAAACCATGCTCCAGTGCCCCAGACAAGATCCCTCCACTCTTTCTTAAGCTTGCTGCCGATGGTATCACCATACCTATTAGCATTCTCTTCAACAGATCCATCCAGGAATCTTATGTTCCCAAACTATGGAGAGCTGCATATATCCTGCCCCTTCACAAAGGAGGCAAGAATAATAGCATTTCTAACTTCCGTCCAATAGCCATTCTTTCCCCAATTTAAAAAATCCTTGAAAAATGTATCCACCTGCAACTCATGCCCCATCTCCTCAATAACCAATTCCTCACCCCTACTCAACACGGATTCCGTCCTGGCCACAGTACCATTGCTGCTCTCCTCTTTTTCTTAGACATAGTTAACCATGCATGTGACTCTGGAAATCTTGTCTCCACTGTCCTTCTCGACCTCTCTAAAGCATTTGACACTGTATCCCACTCACTCTTTCTTAACCATCTTTCAAACCTCAATCTCTCCCTAGATTCCCTTTCTTGGTTCAAAAGCTATCTCTCAGATAGATCCCAAGCTGTGAAATGGCAAACAGCACCTCTACCTTCCTTCCTACCCCTACTGGAGTTCCTCCGGGATCTATTCTTGGTCCTATGCTCTTCAATATATTTATCAATGACTTTCACTCTGCAATTCCTTACTCTCAAATAGTGCAATATGCAGACGACTCTGCTCTAGTCTGCTCAGCCCCTACTCTTCCCGAACTCCAGGCCAAAACACAATTAGCCTTCACAACCACTGAGAATTGGATGCTTCAAAACCATCTCTCCCTAAATGCCAACAAATCCCATATCATTATTTTCTCCCCCTCTAAAGCTCTCTCACTCGATAAGCTCTCTTTCAAGATCACCAGCCTCTCTCACGCCTCAATAGAAGTTGTTTCTAGTGCCAAACTTCTGGGTGTTACCTTTGATGAACAACTGAAATTTAATAATCATATTCAACTAAACATAAAAAAAAACACATCAGAAGCTTGGCATGCTTTATAGAAATGCCCCCTTTCTTTCTTTAGCCACTAGACAAACCCTCACCTCCACCTTCCTTCTACCTTCTCTATTGTATGGTGCTCCCCTTCTAACCAACCTCTCATCTTCTATCTCCTCAAAACTAGAAAGTTGCTACAACAAAATTGCTAAATTTGCTACTAACTCAAAGCATTCATCTCACCATTGCATCTCCCTTCATTCTCTTCAATGTCTCGAACTTACTAATCATCTTGACTACCTCCAACTTACTACAGCACACAAACTCATTTTTAAACCCTCTGCTTGCCCTGCACTTTCTAACATCTTGCCTTTCTACACTCCTCTCAGACCTCTAAGATCAGCCCACCAAAATCTTCTCACAGTGCAAAAACCTAAACGTCCCCCTGGCCACCTTCTATTTTTTATACTATAGCAAGGAAATGGAACCTGCTCCCTCCCCTGCTAAGATCCACTACAAATCCAGAAAATTTTAAATATCTACTCCATAATCACCTCTCACTAAACTGGAAACGTAATTGTATACTTCCTACCTAAATCCTTTCACTTCCCCTTGTAATTACCTCCCTCCTGCACCTCTTTCTTCTAACTCTCTTTATCCCCCACCTTCTACTTTCTTCATCTTTGCCCCACTGTAAACTCTATGTAAATTATTTTATATATTCACTTCCCTCTGACTACATGCCTCTTCTTGCAACTGCAACTTTCACTATTTACATAAAATGTATCATTCATCTGAAACTTAACATGAAACTATATATTTTGTTTTCTGTACTATTAATACAATCTGTATAAAAAAATTGTATTTCTCCTAGTTGTAAATTGTTTAAGGGTGCAATTTCATTGTAATATGTAGCTTAAAGTGTGTAATATGTTTATGATCGGAGCTTTTCTCCCCGGGCCTCCACTGAAAATGGGCCCTCGAGCCCAGTGGACTTCCCCTGTTATCAAACTGGAAATAAATAAAATAAATAAATAAATAAATGTACTTCTGATTAAATGATTTCTGCAGATGGTAGTTATTTGCAGTTGAGCTTTCCATTTTTGAAGTCTAACACTTTTAAGTTTTCTGTGATTTCCAATTCCTAACATGGTATTTCTGACCTGTTCCTTATACGTGTTGTCCATGCACTTCTCATTTAAGATGTTTTAGCTGGCAGTAGACGTGCAGTTAAATTGTTTTATTACTGCTGTCTAGTACTACTGGTTTGGATATGCCCTGCTATTCCTGCTCAAACTGACATTCCCAAGCAGCTGTCAGCAGGTACTTCTCTGTTATATGTTCAGATCCAAAGACACGTAGCGCTCCTTTCTAGATCATGCACAGTACAATTTTGGTAAGTTACTAAGTCTTAGCATTACTCAATCAAATTAATTATAAAATTATAGGTAATTAGCCCTTAAGAGCAGGGCAGTGGTTCAGTGGTTAATGCTGTCGCCTCACAGCAAGAGGTTCTCTGGTTTGATTCTCAGCTGGGATGCCTTCTGTGTGGAGTTTGCATGTTCTCCTTGCATTCCCGTGGGTTTCCTCTGGGTACTCTGGTTTCCTTCCACATTCTAAAGACATGCGTCTGGAGCATTTATCCCCAGGCCTCCGCTGAAAACAGGATCTGTGGAACCCAGTCGGACTCTCCTGGTCAACAAATGTTAAATAAATAAAATAAAAAAGAGCATAACAAATACCTTAAATAGAAAATTTAACAATGGAACCAAACACTTTTCTTATAAATAACTTAAAAAATCTCTGCATAAATTGTCAAACACGTACAACCAGTAAGAAACTTCCATAGAATTTTTTTGAAGAAAGCAAATGCCATGTCATTGGACCACTTATGGAATGTGGCAGCCTTCTGGCTCTAACTCTCACAAATGATTTCCCAAATTGTAATATTAACTTATTAAAAAAAAAACGAAAAGAGTAGGCGATTCTCAAAACCAATAAACCAAAAAAGAATGCCAAGGACCACGGACTAAACTCCTTCCAAAACGTTGCAAGACCAGATACTCCACAGATAAACCAACAGTTGAATTAACACTTTTATTCACAAAGGACTTCATCAGACAAAGTACTTATTATCCACTCCCTAGTCAAATCTGACCATCTTTTTGTATCTTTCTCCATAAGAATAAACCTACAGGCCTCCAGAATTCCTTTAAATTCAGGGATCATTTTAAAATAAATTAGTGTTTACTGATTTCATTAACAATCATAAATGTATCATCTCCCCAGTCAGCATTGTACATGCATACTGCAGTTTTACTTTCTCTCTCTTAGATAACTGTACTGGATCGTCAGTCTACATTCAAAGTAACAATAATAACAAATTTGCAAATAACCAATATGGTGGAATCTCCCCATAATCAAATATAATAAAAGGGAAAAAAGATGTTTGTTATTAGATTACTTTTGGAATAGCCTAAACTATGTGGGTTATATCCTTCCAAGGAAATGACAATCTACCACTTTCCAAAGCTTTAGGGCACCTTCCATGTGTGTTAACTGATATACAGTGCATGTTGAGGAGCGTGGTATAACGTCAGTAGTCAGGGTATTTTAGGGCACCTTCCATGTGCGTTAACTGATGTACAGTACATGTTGAGGAAAGTGGTATAACGTCAGTAGTCAGGGTACTTTAGGGCACCTTCCATGTGCGTTAACTGATATACAGTACATGTTGAGGAGCGTGGTATAACATCAGTAGTCAGGGTACTTTGGGGCACCTTCCATGTATGTTAACTGATGTACACCTTGCAGTATAAAGTCAGTAGTTAGGGTACCAAACCTACAGAACTTTCTTGCTGTCAAAGTGCACTCTTCACTGTCAGCTTTGAGTGATCAATGGTTGGCTATCACTTCAGCAAAACTGAGCAGAAAAGAATCCTGTTGAAAATTCCTTCCATTTTATCTGTTTGTGTGAGCTAAAGATTATTTTTTCTGTCAGAAAGTATTACTGAGGGTTACAGCTGGTATCTTCAGTGGATTCACTAAAAGAAAAAATTACCTCTAAATTGATATTTTCAATCAGGTTTTCCTGTAGGGAAATTCCTTTCAAATTACTTCTAAAACATTTTTCTTTTCTGTCAGAAACTATAGCTAAAGACTTGGAGTAGCAGGTTTGGGGGTTGTTATTAAAACATTTTAACTTTAAACTTAAAACTTCTATTTCCATTGCACTACTGACTCTCCAGAGCTCTGATACCAACTTATTGGGCACTTTTTTCTGTAAAAAAGGACCAGACTTTAGGATCTTTGGTTCTTCCCTCCCAGATATACAAAAGGAAGAAGTTGTGCAGTAGTCTTTGGTATTAAAGCCTGCATCCTCTTTGCCTCAGCCACAGATGGATGACTGCTGTGGCCAGTTCAGGTACTTCATAGCACCCTTTGATCTCTCTCAGTCCCTGTTGTGTAGCTCCTTGAGATACTGCTAAGGGCAGAGATAGACATGACCTCTGCAGCTGTTCAGTTGTTCTGTTTGGGCAAGGAAGAACTACACTTGTCAGTAACGAAGGAGGGAGCAGAGGGTGCTCTACCATGAAGCTGCACTGAGGAGCTTGATTCTCACTGAAAGGACTTTACTTTGGGTTGGTGATTTTCTAGTGGATATTCTGAGAAAAGGCAACATAAGGTTAGGCATTTTCCTCTCATGTATCACAGGGGATATAGACTGAAGATGGGCTGGGTTTTGTTAGTTTATTTCAAGCTTTTCAATCTTTACATTCAGAACCTTCTGTACATTAAAAAAATGGAATTTCCTCTCTCACTGTCTCTCTCTCTCTCTTTTTCTCTCTCAGGTACTGAGTCTCAGTCAGTGGGAAAGGTTCCTACCCTATAGGAGGGGAAATCTGACTGTGAGGGGAGATTTTTTTCAAATGTCCCTCCTGAAGGGTTATCCTTTCCTGATACTGTTGCCAGAATGAAGAATTTGTTTCAGTGGGATCAAAAAGAAATTCCAGAATGACAGCAAGGTACTATTAACTGTTACAGTTGGGTCTGTTTGAAATACAGTAATGATGTGAACACTGTTTGTGACATTATTGATGGTAATTGGAAGCTTTTGTTAACTCGTGAAATGTATTGGGAGCAGACAGATGTTTGTTTTTAAAAATAATTTTAATTTAAAGAGAAGATTGTGTAAGGGGATTTCTTCAACCAATGTGGTCAAATCATCTAGGACAGGGACATCTCCATGTCGGTATTGTAAAGCCTGACCATTTATTAGCTTGGAGAATGCGTTTGTTCATCCAGCTACAAATAATGTCTATCATCCCCATTTACATGCTGATTGTAATACTAGTAATGTTGTTTATTTGGCCAAGTGTGGACAGTGTTGTTCATTTTACGTAGGTAAAATGAACAGATTGTTGAAGGATCAAATTTTACAACATATGAGAGACACTAGATTTGGTGCCAAATATAATTCTTTAGCTCAACACATTGTTTCATATAGTACTCAGACTTTTTCTTTTATGGTTTTACAAGTCAGACCTGTTAGAGCAAGGGGTGGGGACATTCTGAATAATACTGAAAGTGTGGAATCTAATTAGATAGCAGAGTTTATGGCTGACAAACCACCTAGTCTGAAATGTGTGCTTCCTATAAAACTTCTTTTGAAGGTGAGGATATTTCATTGGTAATTGGTTGATAGCTACTATACATACTCTTGGTTTTAGTATTGTCTTCATGAACCTGATGAAGGGGAATACCTGAAAGTGCTTGTTCATTTTGCTGTTTTTATTTTATTAAAGCTCATGTTATGGTTTTAAGCATGGTGGTCTACGTGATTTTTCTTTTTGTTTTTGCCTTGGTTAAACTTTGAAATTGTATTATAAAAATAAAAACAAAAAAAAATTACGTTTTTGCAGAGGGGCAAGGCCCCTGCTCCCCCCACACCCCATGTTAAATAGGTATACCAAATCCAAGATCGCACTACAGTGAGGAAAACTGAAAATTTCCCATTCCATGCTGTATGGCAATCTCCATTCAAAACGTCTGTAGTTTCAAAACTTTGATCTTCTGCTCTCTACCATTTGCAGTTCAAAATTTTGAAACTTCGAGCTTCTGAAGGCAATCTCTGTCTATATATATATATATATATATATATATATATATATATATATATATATATATATATATATATATATATATATATATATATATATATATATATAGGCCTACTTCACTTCATCTAAAACTCATTTGTCAGAAATTCATTTGACCAAGACTAAATCACCTATTTTCAAATTACCTAACACTCATTTGACTGAATCTCATTTCACCGAAAGCTTACAATGCTGAATTTCAAAATACTAGATTTTAAACCATAGATATGCACACTTACAACACCAATGACTAGATCCTTCCAAAACTTTAAAATTACTTACTTACCCTCTTAACAGAAACCAGACAATATAAAGTTAAACTAGGTAGGGGGTTACACCCTGCCCATGCCCCCAACTATATATACTAACTCCAGGATCATACTATAGTGGGGAAAAGGGCACACACCTTTTACTTGCCTTACACTACTCTACAGACTACCACTACTGCTGGGAACACACAAACCATCCATCATATTACTTTAGATACGTCCCATAAAAATGGAGACATATCCACATTCAGAAATACTACAACATTACTTTCTACATGACTATCAGTATTCTGACAGTCAGCACTGTAAGTTACAGTAATTCTTTTTATCACAAGCAAGTGACAGGTGAAGGAAAACCCACATCATGTCTATTGCTTAAAATTCAGTGAAATGAAATTCAGTCAAATGAGTTTTCGGTAATTTGAAAATTAGGCAATTTAGTCTCGGATTGGCTAGACAGAGGGACCGAGCTAGTAAAGATGTGCAACAGGTAAGGGTGATAAAGGATAATGAGGGAAATGTGCTCACAAGCGAAGAGAGTGTGTTGAGCAGATGGAAAGAGTACTTTGAGGGGCTGATGAATAAAGAGAATGAGAGGGAGAGAAGATTGGATGATGTGCAGATAGTGAATCATGAAGTGCAGTGGATTAGCAAGGAGGAACTAAGGACAGCTATGAAGAGGATGAAGAATGGAAAGGCTGTTGGTCCAGATGACCTACCTGTGGAAGCATGGAGGTGTTTAGGTGAAATGGCAGTGGAGTTTTTAACTAGATTGTTTAATGAGATCTTGGAATGTGAGAGGATGCCTGAGGAATGGAGAAAAAGTGTTTTGGTACCGATTTTTAAGAATAAGGGTGATGTGCAGAGCTGTAGTAACTACAGAGGGATTAAACTGATCAGTCACAGCATGAAGTTATGGGAAAGAGTAGTGGAAGCTAGGTTAAGAAGGGAGGTGATGATTAGTGATCAGCAGTATGGTTTCATACCAGGAAAGAGCACTACAGATGTGATGTTTGCTCTGAGAGTGTTGATGGAGACGTACAGAGAAGGTCAGAAGGAGTTGCATTGTGTCTTTGTGGACTTAGAGAAAGCATATGACAGAGTGCCTAGAGAGGAGTTGTGGTATTGTATGAGGAAGTCGGGAGTGTCAGTGAAGTATGTAAGAGTGGTACAGGATATGTACAAGGGTAGTGTGACAGTGGTGAGGTCTGCGGTAGGAGTTATGGATGCGTTTAAGGTGGAGATGGGATCAGCTCTGAGCCCTTTCTTATTTGCAATGGTGATGGACAGGTTGACAGACGAGATCAGACAGGAGTCCCCATGGACTATGATGTTTGCAGATGACATTGTAATCTGTAGTGAGAGTAGGGAACAGGTGGAGGAGACCATGGAAATGTGGAGATATGCTCTAGAGAGAAGAGGAATGAAGGTCAGCAGGACTAAGACAGAATATGTGTGTGTGAATGAGAGGGAGGATAGAGGGACAGTGAGGATGCAAGGAGTAGAGGTGGAGAAAGGTGGATGAGTTTAAATACTTGGGATCAACAGTTCAGAGTAATGGTGAGTGTGGAAGAGAGGTGAAGAAGAGAGTACAGGCAAGATGGAGTGGGTGAAGAAGAGTGTCAGGAGTGATTTGTGACAGACGAGTACCAGTAAGAGTGAAAGGGAAGGTCTACAAGAGGGTAGTGAGACCAGCTATGTTATATGGGTTGGAGACAGTGGCACTGACAAAAAGGCAGGAGTCAGAGCTTGACGGGGCAGAGTTGAAGATGTTAAGATTTGCACTGGGTGTGACAAGGATGGACAGGGTTAGGAATAAGTATATTAGAGGGTCAGCCCAGGTTGGAAGGTTTGGAGACAAAGCCAGAGAGGTAATATTAAGTTGGTTTGGACATGTGCTGAGGAGGGATGCAGAGTATATTGGGAAAAAGATGCTAAGGATGAAGCTGCCAGGTAACAGGAAAAGAGGAAGGCCTAAGATAAGGTTTATGGATGTGGTGAGAGAGGACATGCAGGTGGTTGGTGTGACAGAGCAAGATGCAGAGTACAGGAAGAAATGGAAACAGTTGATCCACTGTGGAGACCCCTAATGGGATGAAGAAGAAGTCTCAGTCAAATGAAATTCTGCCAAATCAGTAGACCCATATATACATATATGTAATATATGTATGTCTATATGTATTTATGTATATATATATATATATATATATATATATATATATATATATATATATATATATATATGTGTGTGTGTGTGTGTGTGTATGATGGTATAGGTTTAGGTCTCTAAAGTATTTGTTTTGTCTTGTATGTACTAGGAAAGTGAATGGACACAGGAAACATGGAAACAAGCATTAGAAGTATGTGAGGAGATATATCAAAAGGAGGGCAACAACTCTTGGAAATTCTGTTTATGGGGTCTGAAGAGGAAAGGTGTCTTTGGGAGAAAAGGACATTTAGAGTGTGAGAATTACTGCACTTATGATTGCAAGTAATTGGAAAGTTAAACAAAAAATAAATAAGCAAGAAATCCATGAAAAATTCATGACAGTCACAAGTAAGGGGCGTAGGGTTGTCAAAATGAAGAGTAGGATTCCAAAAGGTAAATGAAGAGGTACTAGTGTACTACAGAATAAAGATGGAAGAAAAATGGGGAAGGAAGGGGGGAAGCATAAACATAAAATAAGATACCAAACTAGCTAACCACTGGTAGAGGAAAGACCCACCATAGACATGGATGGCATATGTATGTATAACAGTAAAATTAATTAAAAAATGTATCCTTCCTGTGGGTCAAAACAAGTTATGGTCCCACTGGTTTCCTTCTTTATTAAGTCCTCATTGAATGAAATCCCTTCTTTGGCACGTAACTCTTTCAACAACTAAACCAACTTAAAAGACCTCAGTGTCACCTTAATAAGAACTCAAGCCATAGTGCCCTTAACAACTTCAGAATAGGTCCATAGGTTCATAGGTTCATAAGTAGGTACTAGGCTATCGGCTCTGGGGCCTATACAAGCCTAGCCAAAAAGGTACACTGGCTTTTGCCACCCAAAAAAAAATATTTTCCTGTGCCCCTGTCAAGCAGAACCACAGAAGTGATCCCCGGGGTGAATTTCCTATTACCCATCCAATCATCAAGATTTTTCTAGAAGAGTGCTAATGAGGAGCTCTGTTTGACATAGATAGGTAGTCTTTTCCAGAGTGTGGGAAGTCTCTGGGACAGGAATCTATCTCTCCAGCATGTTCTGTTTATTGTGGTGACAAGGTTTAGGTCCCTAGAGCGTGTAGCTCAGACTGATTGGGATTTCTTTAAGTGGAGCATGTCCAACAGCTCTGGGTTTGACATAGCTTTGTATGTTGGGCATGGATCGCCTCTGAGTAGGCGATATGCGACGGAGTATAGCTGGAGTTTTTTGAGACGGTCTGCGTAAGGCATTTGTTTGAGGCCAGTAATCCTCTTTGTGAGGTATTTTTGCAGCCTTTCCATTTGTTGTAGATGTCTTATGAGGTACATACCAAAAGGGGCATTGTACTCTATAATGGGTCTAATGAGTGATGAGTAGAGGAGAACAATGACTTTTTTTTTTTCGGGATGAGAAACCTTTTGTGATGAGGTGTGCCACATAGAAGGATTTTCTGACCACTGTGGCGATGTGATTATCAAAGGTGAGACTACTGTCCACCTGTGTCCCAAGGTCTCTTATCACACTTTTGGTGTTAAGTAGACTGCCACCTATGTGGTAGTTCATGGGTGCAGAGATTTTACCAAAGGGGATGACAAGGCACTTTTTGGCATTGAGCTTGAGACCACAGCTTTGACACCAGGCATCTGTCTCAGTGAGGCGCTTTTGTAGGATGTTCACATCATTAGGTTTTTCGATTATGGCTCCTAGTTTGCAGTCATCTGCGAATTTAGTTAGCCAAAGACCTTCTGTGTTAGCCTGTGCTTCAGAGAAGTAGATACCAAAAAGAAGAGGACCCATGACTGAACCCTGTGGTACTCCACTTGTCACTGGTCTAAAGTCTGATTTGGAGTCTGCTACTTTCACAGTGTGGGTTCTGTCAGTAAGTCAATTGGCAACCCATCTTGTGACATAGGGATTTATACCTAGTTTAGTGAGTTTATCTATAATTCCAGAGTGGGGGATGGTGTTGAACATCTTGGCGAGATCTAGATAGGCTGTGTGAACCACCTTACCTTCATCTATGGCTTTGGTGACTACTTCAAAGAATGAAATTTATGTCCCTCTACTCAACTTCATATAGATTCCATTGGCGGGTTTCACTGTCTAACCTTTCATGCCTTGAATGGCCCTCTACTCTTTTACCCCTTCCATCTTAATTGAACAAATGACAAAACAAATACTCCCTCTAGAGCCCTAAACTTGTACAATCATATCAGTAACACTAGTCAACATAACAGGAACTTGACCAAATGTGCCACCACTTCTGGAACCTGTGCCCTCTACGTATTAAGCTGGGTATGTCGGCAGCCATCGTAAAAGCAGTCTAGATGACTGAATGGGTGCTCATAAATATTCATCAGGGAAAATATTAAGCTGGAAAAAGTATTGATCTCTCATCAAATTTGGTTGAATTATTTAAGTGTCACAATGGTCTATCTCAACAATAGGCTTGGTATGATTCTATGAAACTACAGAAGGACAATTGCTGCTTGATAGAGAGATTTGTAAGCTGACATTCAAAAAATCTACTTAAACTAGAATTTGTCATTATTTGATGCATGCTGTAGGTACTCAAGTAAGTGCAGAACAGGATCACGTACTAACTTGAGAGGAACCCTTCCTCAATATGCCCCTTTTAATTTTTTTTATTGGCTTAGGAAGGAAGACGTGGAGATAAACATGGGTATTGCCTTAAGTTAACTCCTTACACTAGATGTGCAGTTAAGTTTGCTTTTGACTTCCATATTTTACATGCACTACACATGAAGTTGACTGATTTTTGTACCCTAAATGAATTTTACAAATAAATGTAAATGAACTATGTATAATGTGAGCATTACCCATATGCTGCTGTTGTTTTCAATTGCCTGGGCTGTGGCTGAAAAGGGTTTTCAAATATTTGATACATGTTTGACGGAAATGTTTCTGTATGTATAAAAAGACTGAATGCACAAAGGACTAAATCCACAAATGGCTTAATGCACATATCTGTAGGGTAGGTAGATAGCAATGTGCAGAAAAATGAATATTTGATGGAAAAAGTTATGCAGGTTAGAGTGTATGTAAAAGTGTTCATAGGTTAGGGTTAAAGTAAGAGCTAGGTAAGGGGATAGGTTTACTCTTTTGTCTGTTTGATGTTGTAAGTGCTCTGTGTTATGTGTTCTTTTGCCCTGTGTAGTCATATTGTTAAGGAAAGGGTATTTAGTAACATAGTGTGTAAGGGGCAGGGGTTAGGGTCAGGGTTAGGGTCAGGGTCTGGGTTAGGGTTAGGGTTAGGTTTAGGGTTAGGGTTAGGGTCAGGGTCAGGGTCAGGGTTAGGGTCAGGGTCAGGGTCAAGGTCAGAGCTAGGGCTAGGGATAGGGTTAGTGTTAGCACACATGAGTAAGGTGATGTCATTGCAATAATTATAAAAGAAAGATAGCATCAAAGAAAAAAATACAATTTGTATAAATACTGACGTAATATGTGAAACACATTTTATTAATTGCTTCATACAACTGCACTTTATCTGTATGCTGGACACATGCAGATGTGACTGAAAAAGTTGCGGGAAAGAGCAGTGATATGCTTGTGGACTACATTTAGAGCAAGATGAGCCTGTGTGCTGAATTGTATTTATTCTGCTGTCCAGGTCTTGCAGAAATGCCAGAAACTATCAACTATGTGATGCATATCCTCTCTACACCTTAATACAGGTAATCTTACCTATCCAGGGCCACGGACACGCATGCTGCTGGGAGATAAGTTAATGTAGTAGTCTACTCCTACTAGGAGATAAGTTAATGTTGTAGTCTACTCCTACTAGGAGATAAGTTAATGTTGTAGTCTACTCCTACTAGGAGATAAGTTAATGTTGTAGTCTACTCCTACTAGGAGATAAGTTAATGTTTTAGTCTACTCCTACTAGGAGATAAGTTAATGTTGTAGTCTACTCCTACTAGGAGATAAGTTAATGTAGTAGTCTACTCCTACTAGGAGATAAGTTAATGTTGTAGTCTACTCCTACTAGGAGATAAGTTAATGTTGTAGTCTACTCCTACTAGGAGATAAGTTAATGTAGTAGTCTACTCCTACTAGGAGATAAGTTAATGTAGTAGTCTACTCTTAGGATAATTATAACTTAAAAAAAAATGAAATATGCAGAACAGCTTACATTTTCCTGTATAAGACTATTCTCCTGTATTACTTTTTTGTTAGTAAAAAATAAGTATTACTTTGCATGCCTACAACATATACATACATTTGTAATGCAGTCAACAGACACATACATAAAAATACATCTTGCACTGACCTCTTCTTCCCAATATTTATTTATTTATTTATTACATTTTGTTGACCGGGAATGTCAGACTGGGCCAGAGGCCCATTTTCAGCGGAGGCCCGGGGAGAAAAGCTTCACATAAAATACAAGTAGATTTTAGATACACAGATTATCACAAAATAGAATGCATTTTTACAATATCAAAACAAACATCACAAAAATAGGATGCATTTTTACAATATCAAAAAACATTACATATCAAGAAGAAACATTACACAATTATTGTGTTTACTGGTGGAGATCCAAGGGGAAGATCTACCTCGATGAACAAACAGGATGGTGGGAACTGAAAGGCTAATAGAAAAGGTCTGTAGTGAATAAACCAGAAGCTAAAGTAAAGCATTATTCACAAGTTGAGAGAGCTAATGGCAAAGGGGGTAGAGGAAGTAGAAGTAAATTATAAAAGAAGCAGGAGGATAGACTGTTTGGAGAGTAGCTAACAAGACAGGAGAGGGGGTTTAAGCAGGGGAGTGGCAGGAGCATAGCCAATGGTTGCTAAGGTGGTGTTTTAGTAGCATTTTCACTCGATCATGTGAGGGTATGTTCCTTAGGGTTTCTGAGAGGGAGTTCCAGAATTTGGCTATATTGTGGGAATAGAGATAGTGGCCATGTTGGTTGTGGGAGTTGGACACCTTAAGTAAGAGTTTGTTGGAGGATCTGAGAGCTTGATGGTTGGAATGTGGTTGAACTAAAGAGGATATGACAGGGCAGTTATTGGGATGGTAGATTATTTTGTGGGTTAAGGCTAGATGATTGAGAGACAGAAGGTTGGGTAGCTCTAGCCAGTTTAATGCTGAAAGTGATGAGTAGTGATGGGATGTGAGTGGGAAGTTGGTGGCAAATTTAGCAACTTTATGGTAACATGATTCCAGTTTATTGAGGTCTGATTTCTGGAGGTTGGTGAAGACAATGGAACTATAGAGAAGGGTACTTAGGAGGTCTGTGCGTGCAGTGGCAAGCTTGGTATTGGTGTTAGGAATGGCTTGGCTCTATACAGGCTAGCTAATTTGATGTGGACTTTTTTGATAGTTTGGGAAATATGTATGTCAAATTTGAAGTATTCATCTGTGGTAATACCTAAGAGTTTTGTGTGATTAGTGGGGGTAATTTTGGTACCATTAGCAGAGGTGATGGATAGCGGGATTTGTGAAGTTTGGGATTTTTTATTGCTAAATACTATAACTTTAGTTTTGTTGGGATTTAAAATGAGTTGGTGTTGTAAGAGGTAGGATTCAATATCCTGAAAAGCAGATTGCATTCTAATTTGAAGATCTAGGGTGGAAGGAGCAGAACAGATAAGGGTAAAATCATCAACGTACTGAATTATGGAGGCATGCTGGGTTGCTGAACAGAGGTTATTGGTGAATATGATAAAGAGGAGTTGACCGAGAATGGAACCTTGGGGGACTCCCACAGAGGTGGGGAGGAGAGGGGAGAGTGAGATGTCCCATACTGTGGCCTGTTGATGGTTAGAAAGATAACTATGGAACCAGGTTAATGCGAGTGAGATAAAGCTTTAGGTGGATAGTTTGTTAAGAAGGAGCTGGTGGGACACAGTGTTGAAGGCTTTAGACATGTCTAGAAATATAGAAGCAACCTGTTGTCCTTTGTTCAAGTGTTGGTGAATGGAGTTAGTAAAGGCAAGGAGAGCTGTACTAGTACTGTGTTTTGGCCGGAAACCATGCTGAGAGTTGGAAAGTAGGTTGTTGATAAGGAAGTAGTTTAAGAGTTGGCTGTGGATGCATTTCTCTAGGATTTTTGTGAGGGGGAGAGCATTGCTATGGGGCAAATGTTTGTTATTTCCTTGGATGGGCCACCTTTATGGAGTGGAATAATATGAGATATTTTTCAAATGTGAGGGACATACTGTTCATTGATAGAGCGGTTGATGAGCATTGAGATGGGATATGGAATTACAATGGCTGCCAGTTTCAGGAACTGATTAGGAAGTTTTCAGCAGCTGTGCGGCTTGGTTTGAGTTTGGACAAGAGAGTTTTTACGTAGTTAGTTTGTATAGTTGTGAAGAAGAGGGGATTGTGACTGGCTATAGTGGTGCTAGGGATGGTAAGAGGCTGAGCTGGTTGGCTGTCCAGAAGGGAAGTTACTGTACTGATGAATTGTGTGTTAAACTGGGTAGCTATGGGGACAGTGTTATTAGAGGAGAATTGGGGGGGGGGGTTTGGCCCAGGTTTAAGAGTTGGTTGATACAATGCCAGAATTTTTGGGGGTTGCTTTGTTTTTTTTTTTTTTTTTTTTTTTGTTAAGTTTCTTAGCTGTTGATAGTTGGTTAGGTCTGATTTTCCCTAGATGCATGATATTTTGACCAGGCATTGTCTCATCTTTGCATTAGAAATTTGGTACTTTTGGACAACCATGAGAGAGGCTTGGTCCTAACATGAATTTTTATGGTGGGGGCCAGTTTATTGAGAGTAGTAAGGAAGGTTTCATTGAAGTACTGAACTGCATTGTCTAATTGTAGGTATTTAAGAGGGGCCCACTTACATTGCTGTAGTAAGGAAGGTGTCATTGAAGTACTGAACTGCATCGTCTAATTGTAGGTATTTAAGAGGGGCCCAGTTTCATTGCTGTAGTAGTAGGTGGAAAGTAGTGAGGGAGAAATGTTTTATGGTGGTAAGGTGCTTGTAAATAATATTACTTTCTCGGTAAACATGTTTTTTATAAAGAAATGTTGGGTAGTGGTCACTGAGGGTGTCGGGTAGGCATCCAGCTAAGTGACCTTGCTTGGGTCTGTTGGTTAGGATCCAGTCTAAAGTAGATTGCTTCTTGGAGTGTTTATCGATACACATTGGGCAGTTTATGGTCTGGGTGAAGAAGAAGAGATTAATAAAGTTGGATGGGTTGTTAGTAGTACAGGAGAGCCAATTTAAGTTGAAGTCACCCAGAATAAAGGTTTCTTGGGTGAATTCAGTGGATGCCCAGGAGAGTAGGTGTTTGATACTGGGGAGGTTGTTGCCAGGAGGGAGGTAGGTGGCTATAATAACTATTCCTTTATTGGGGTTGATTTCAAGGTGGGTGAGTAATAATTCAGAGTTAGGAATAGTGGGAGGCAAACGGTTCAGTTGGGTTATTTTGAGGGTATTTTTAAACATTACTGCAACACCCTCACCGCATTTGTTGAGCCTATCCATTCATATAATGTTGTAGTCTGGGTGTTAGAATTTCTGTATCCTTAATGTGGGGCTTTAGCCAGGTTTCAGTTACCACTACTATATCTGGAAAGTAGTGGGATAGTGTAGCATGTAAGTCATTGGACTGGTTTAGGATGTTACAGAGGTTGAGATTTAAAAGGAGTAGGTCTGAGTTGGAGGATTTTTGGAAGGGAGGGAGGGGATGTGAGTGAGAATAGGATGGAGAGGTAGTGGAGTATGTGGAAGATAGTGTGTGCTCTACATTACAGTTTATGGGTCCTGGGTTGGGGTGGATGTCAGAAAGCAGTTTAATGTGAGTGATGGAGTGAAGTAGATGGAAAGTAATAGCTAGGAAGGTCAGGAGAGCACCTTTTCCTGTCACCATAGTGGTGCTTACACTGCTCACCAAAGTAGGGTACTCCAGTCTCATTCAGAGATCTATGGCAGGTTTCAACACTGCTCACCAAAGTAGAGTACTCCAGTCTCATTCAGAGATCTATGGCAGGTTTCTAACAATAATGATCTTTGACTTTTGTGACACATGCTGTGCAAACCCCCCCACTCCCACCCCCAGCCATTACAGTGTCCCAGTTCTTGGCTATTTTTCCTCAGTTACCAAAAACTTTTAGTTATGTACTTACCATAACTTTAGATGTTTGGGATCCATCTCGCCTACATTCAATACAGATGGGCTCGGAGCCGATCCCTCGGCTCCGACTCAGCACGCTATGCAATAGAGCGAGGCCTCTTATTGGCTGAGCTATTTCTTATCCCAGGATGCACCACCACTAATCCCCCAGATCTTGTTTGTCTGCATTCATGCACACATGCACAACTTGTTTATATAACATTGTTAGATGTTTCAAGATGAAACAACAGGATTCGGACCTTCTGATATCCTCTGATCTCCAAGGAAGGGGGAAGGAGGGTGGGTTATTAGGAATGTAGGCGAGATGGATCCCAAACATCTAAAGTTATGGTAAGTACATAACTAAAAGATGTTATGTGATCCTATCTCGCCTACATTCAGTATAGATGGGACAGCGTCCCTAGCACCTAAATCCTGGGTGGCTCATTGGAAAACACTCCTGAGCACTGTGGAACCAAATGAAGCTCGTCCTCTAGATGCCACATCCAATTTGTAGTGGGAAATGAAAGTGTGCGGGGAAGACCATGTAGCCGCAGCACAAATGTCACTAATGGCAAGCTTAGAATGAAATGCTATCGAAGTAGCCATAGCCCTTGTAGAATGAGCTTTGACAGAGGTGGTAAGTTCTTTGTTAGAATAAGAATAAGCTTGAGTAATACAGTCCCTAATCCATTTGGCAATAGTGACCTTTGTGATGGCTTTGCCCAATTTATTATCTGCAAAGGATGCAAACAACTGATCTGTTTTCCTTGTTTGTTTGGTTCTATCTAAATAAAAACGCAACTGCCTGTGGACATCCAATGTGTGGAATATGAATTCCGCCTTGTTAGAATACTTCGGAAAGAAGACTGGAAGTTCTAGTGATTGCTGTAGGCAGAAACTGGAACAGACATTAGGGACAAAGGAAGGATTTGGCCTGAGAGATACTCTGTCTTTGTGAAAAACCAAGTACGGAGGTGTTACGGACAAAGCTTGAAGTTCTGAAACCCTCCTGGCAGAAGTAATCGCCACCAGAAAGGCAGTCTTCCACGATAGAAATTTTAAATCACATGTCGCTGCCGGTTCGAAGGGGAAGGAAGTTAAGGCGCATAACACCACATCGAGATCCCATGGAGGAGCAGGATGAGAAATCGGAGGTCTTAAAAGCGCAGCACCTTTCAAGAAGGTCTTACACAATCTGTTGCTCATTAAAGGTGGGTTTATAGATTCGTGAAAACTGGAAATAGCTGCCAATTGAACCTTGATGGTAGAGACTGAAGAGCCTTGATTAAAAAGAGAAGTTAGAAATTTCAATACTTCTGATACGGGAATAGTGATGGGATTCAGACCCCGGAGTTGAGCCCAAATAGCAAATCTATTCCATTTGCTAGAATACAATTTCTTTGTAGTAGACTTGTGGGCCGAAGATAAGATGTGTACAACTTCTGGATCCAATGTATGACTCCTTACTATAGTCGGAAGAGGAGGAGCCAAGCCGTCAATTTTAAGGTGTGTAGGGACTGGTGGAATAGTCCCGACTGATGAATCAAAAGGTCTGGGATCTGATCCAGGAACCATGGACCCTCCAGAGCATACTTCCGAAGATAGGGGGACCATACTTGACGAGGCCAGTAAGGAGCAACTAAGATCATTTTGCTCCCCAAGAGGGATGCCTTTTGGATCACCCTGGGAAGGAGAGGAACTGGGGGGAAGGCATAAAGCAAGCCGGTGGGCCAAGGACGGGCTAGTGCGTCCATGGGGCTCTTCCCCGGAGCCGGGGTGAGGGAGAAGAACTTTTTGCACTTCGCATTTAGTGGAGTCGTGAAGAGGTCACAACACGGAACTCCCCATTTGCTGAATATCTGATTTGCAACTGTAATGTTCAGAGACCATTCGTGAGGAGAGAGAATGGTTCTGCTCAGTCTGTCGGCTATCACATTGGACTTGCCCGGAATATGAGTAGCCACTAGAAAGCGTTTGGTCGACACTGCCCATTCCCAAACTCTCATGGCCTCTCTGCAAAGAGGATAGGAATCTGGTCCCTCCCTGTTTGTTCAGGTACCAGACAACTGACATGTTGTCTGAGTGAACGGCAATTACGCCCTGAGGGAGGTAACTGTGAAGGGCTTGAAGGGACAGAAGCACCGCCCTCATTTCTAGGATGTTGATATGAAGTAGGGTCTCTTCTGAGTGCCATTTGCCTTGGACTGACCTGCCCAGGGAATGCCCCCCCCACCCCATCTGGGAGGCGTCCGTGGTCAAAGTGGCCGCAGGAGGAGGTGGAACAAAGGGTCATCCCTGATCCAGATTGGAGGGCACTAGCCACCAGCGAAGGTCCCGTTTGCAGGTTTCCGTGATCCATATGAGGTGACTGAGAGGGAGTTCCTGAAAGGACCACTGAGCTGAAAGAAGCCACTGGAGAATTCTCATGTGCAACCTTGCCAGGGGAACTAGAAGAACCGTGGCGGACATGGAACCCAGTAGCTGCAGGACCATTCTGGCTGGGGCTTTGGATCTGGGAAGTAAGGCTCGAACTTGAGCCTGAATGGTTTGTATTCTGTCCGTAGGTAGATAGACCCGCATTTGGTTTGAGTCTATCTCTACTCCTATGAATCTTATGCGTTGAGAGGGCAGCAATACAGACTTTGGCCAATTGAAGGTGATACCAAGGGAATTGCCCAGTGAAATAGTGGCTTGTAGGCTCCACAATAGTAGATGCTCAGAGGTGGCAGTTAGGAGCCAGTCGTCTAGATACGGAAACACCTGGA